>NC_056737.1:1195765853-1196130562 GCF_019279795.1 Protopterus annectens
CTTCTACGCGTATGACAGATGTATTTCAAAGATGCCAGTTTTGCCCTTTATCCCACCACCTTGTCAGGCTTTTGGCAGATGTCTTGTAGTAAGAGGTTTTATATATATATATATATATATGTATTTATATATACATATATATGTACATAAGAGTACTATGGATATATATTTTCCCTTATGTTAAATGACTGTTGTGCATGATATGTTTGTTAGAACACTGCAAATCCCTACAGCTTAGATGGTGTGGAGGTGCATTTCTGTGACTGTCCTACACAGAGTCTTGTGTTCCAGACTTGAAAGTGGTGACAATTTTCATTAATGTTAAATGACAAGAAAGCATGGTATGTTTGTGAAAGCATTACAGTTTCCCCCATCTCAAATGGTGTAGTGGTACATTGCTGTAATTGCAGTGATCAGCATCCTAGGTTTGAGACTTGGCAGAGCTAATTATTTTTTTTGCTGGGCAGAACAAGGGCTGATGGAGACAGTGCGATTAAGCCACTTTTAAGCAGTTGTAAGTGGGTTTGTGTGGTTTTGTGCAGACCTAAGCGATGCTAAGAGATGGTTAAACCCTCTTAGATTCACTTAGCACCTCTTACTCCCGCTTACAGCTGTGCTAAGTTTAATTAAAGCAAAGAAAGAAAGTGATAGGAAAGTGGTGAAATGGGGGCAAGCAGGGGGTAAAATATTAGGAAAACCAGCTAGGGATGTGCAGGATGGGTGTAGGAAAAGACCATAGCTCTACATTTCTTCTGCAGCAAGAGCTGTAGATAATGTGTAGAATTTGAAATTTACAGCCTCACACCCCTCAGGGAGGGGTGTTGGCAACAGACATTTGGAGAATAATTTGTTGGTAGATTGATTCATTTCACTGTACATGGGGTGAAATGTAGAGCTACATATGTTGCAATCATTTTTTTGCAGGACAGATGCCCTTTTTTTGAAGGGCTGTGGGTATGTTTGGGGAGGTAGGTTGGGTAGTATAGGTAGCTTTTGCCGACAGACAAGACACACAAGACAGCAGATAGGGGAGGTATATGACACATGAGGGGGGTAAACACCTTGGACGGGGTGGGTGGTTGGGAATCAGAGACCCATGAGCCTCCAAATGGTTACAGTGGGACTGAGGTCCCCACCCATGGGCAGTCACAACTGCACCTTCATGGTCCCAAAGGTGGCTGTGCTGGGGGCCGGACAAGAGTGGCAGCCTGCCCCTCCAGGTGCACGAGGCAGCACTCCATCTGGTGCAGCTGCCCACCCAACTCTGAATAGATTATGCTGCACACCATACCCCAGAACTGTTGGTGGGTGACAGGCTCCTTTCTGTGTCTGCGCCCGTGAGGGGGCGGTTCCACCCAAAGATGGTGCAGGACCAGCGGAGGAGGATGTTCCAGTTTGGGTCCCAGATGTGCTGGAGCCTGGTACCATGGCCAGATGGGGTAGGAAAGGTGGATCCACCAGGATCAGCCTTCCCAAACGTGCTATGGTGTTGTGGTTTTTGAATATGTATTGGTTAGCCATGAGCAACACATTTCAAAATTAGTTACAACAGCATGCATGGGTGTTCCCATTAACCCAAACCAACAGATTTGAAACAGTTGCCTAGCAAACAGGACACATGCATAAATTGAACAACAGTAAGCATTTTAATGGGATGCAAGTTACATTAATGGCAACAAACCACCACTAATAGTATTTGAACAAGGTATGTTAATATTCAACCAATGAAATATATGAACACTAATAGAACACATGTCCCAACAATAGTTTTTGAGAACAACATACCCGTAGTATATGAATAGTAATTTTAGATGTAGATGACGGGTGGGGTAGAGAATAGAAAGTCCATTAACAACTGTATTGGCTTCTATTTTCACAACAGTACTGCTCAGTACTCTACAGGTCTGACCTAACCTTACATTTACCTATGGCCCATAGCTTCTGTGGCACATACATACCTTTTAGACTGTCAACTTATAATGGTATGGGGCAGACTGGGTATACTGTGGTTACTTTTCTGGAGGGGGCTTGTACATGTCAGGGTTACATACTTGAAATAGAAGGGTTACCCTGCAATGATTTTGTGTGATTCTGCTACTAGCATAGCTCACCTGGATTCCTATCTGTGTCCAAGATGACTGACAGCAGTGACCACTAGTCATGACAGCATGACACTTGAGAGATATGTATCGGGAAGAGGAAATGGTGTATGTACCTATCCTACTGACATTTGCAGGCATATGGGGTTGGACAGTGGAACAGTTGTACATGATGTATTAGTATAAACTTCATACAGCTACTACACACATTTCTTTACCTGTAAGACCTGTGGAGGGAATATCTGTTAACACCTTCTGAATGTTTCTACAAATATTCAGGTGTATTAGTATACCCTTTATACAGGTACTATACACATCTGTTTACCTGTAAGAGCTATGTAGAAAATATCTGTTGACACTTTCTGACTGTTTCAACACATATTCTGGTGTATTAGTATACCCATCCTACAGCTACTACACACATTTATTTACCTTTGAGACCTGTGGGGAAAATACCTGTTAACACTTTCTGACTGTTTCTACAATTATTCAGGGCTTTTACTGTGTATGTATGCACACATCTCAGTACCCCGCTCTGGATTTGAACTGGGTCTGGGTGTGCTAAAATGATCAACAATGCTGTTGGGAACTGCTGTTTTTTTTTTCTTGATGATTTCTGACTAATACTCTCTGGGTTAGATAGTCTGACTTTGTAATCTTGGACTTCATGCACAGCAGATATTTATTGTACCGTGTATTACTCCTTTGAAATAATACAATCTGGAAAGCAAAGGTAATCACAAGACTGCAATGCATACTAGCTGTTTTCCAAAACAGCCAAAGTTATGTTGTGCTGTCAATGTCATATTTGCTGTTAAGAACCCATAAACATTCTATTTCTACAGCAATATACCAGAGTAAACACAACAGTTTGTTGTATATTTTTATTACAGTGAAATGACACTTTTATTAATGGACATCCTGTGGATAAGTATTAGTGTGACAAGCGTGTTTTATTCATTAGTCACAGTACACAATATATCTACTGGCAGTAAACAATGTACTCCTTCTACTTTATGACACTATATACTGCAAGATAGATCTGTACTCACTAGCCTGTCAGAGCATCCTTGTCAGTCTGTCAGCATGTACCTCGATGTTCATAGCCCTCTCTTCTGCAGCTGTAGGGGTGAGAGACAAACATTATGTATACTGGTCTATCACATACTCAGGCTATGATTTGGTACAGCTCTATCTGGGATATGTACAAACTGCTACAGCATGCCAGTCCCAAGTATCTTGGATCCATTGGACAAAGAGCTCCTCCTTCCTATGCTTTAGGTCAGCATTATGATGCAGAATCTGCTGACCAGTTCGGGGGATTCCAGTGGCACTGGTGAGGTCACGTGCCAGATGGTCCCTGGCCTCTGCTTTGTACTAACAGCCCTGGTACTGGTCCTGAAGCAGTCTCTCATCATGGTGTTCTACAAGGAGTCCAGTCATGACCCTGGACTCCAGGATGTCCCAGCACTGGGTCTGAAAGCCCGCACCCTCTCTAACATCAGACATGTTCCTGCAGAGATCAAACTAAACAGTTTATGACTGTATTCCTGCCTGCACAGTTTAAACAAGGCCATATTCCAATCCTTTGCCATCATTGGACCATTTTGAAAATGCTGAGCTCAGCTAAGCAATGTGCAAATCCACTAAGCTGGATTGAACAGTGCTTAAAGGGGTAGTTGCTTGTGTGCAGATCCATTTAGCTGAGCTGACTGCTGCTTAACATTCACATTTAAGCAATGCTTACACCAACTAAGAATAGTTGAGCACTGCTTACCATTACTAATTTTTCATTTAAAAAAAATATCAGGCTATGACTTCATTAATCATTACTGAGATATTAGTAAGTGTATATGATTTACTTTCCATGATGTCCATCTATGTGCTTTCATTACATTACCATGGGATGACTATACTGTATGGGACATTTGTGTATACATGGGTGATTTCACGTTATATGCACTCACACTTACATTTTAGACAAGCTGCACTACCCTGTTTGAAAGATATGAATTACTACATAATTTAAAATTAAAATAATTTTAACACTGCTTTCCCATGTAAAAATAAAGTGCCTGTCTTAGTACTCAAACCGTGAATGCCTGCATGCAAAGCTGGGGCTCTAATCACTACACTATCTTAGCAAGAGGATTTCAGCTGTCTATTTTTATTTATCTCCTACGGGATGTTCAGCAATGCTAAACTGAGGGCCATAATGTGCACACCCACTCAACTATGCTTAAACATACCTTAAAATGGAAAAAAATATATAAATTCATAGACCCACTTTATTTATATGTACTGTCCTTGTCAGTCACAGTAAGGTAAACTGTAAAGGGACACATAGGGACAGATTTTAACTATTGGTCTTACAAAGTTAGGAAGTGTGACTATGGTTTTCTAGTGAATCATTGACAAATCACTCAGGGTTTAAGTCAGAGCATACTGACAGACATTTGGATTTCAGACTTCATACCCTTCAGGAAATCCTTGCTACTGCAAACCTTTTATTCTTTCAAATTTCCGGGTTTGACAGTGTAATACTTACAGTGTGTCCCTACTTTTGTGCTTTTGTCCCATTATTTATGGCTTTGTACAGCTTTCTTGCTCAAGGAGGTTGAGAAGTATGTGAGGCAGGCATCTGGGCATTCTGCAGCAACCTGTACATTTAACGGCTGTGGCCATACGGCACTTTCAAATGACAGACTTTTGTGTTTCAGTCTTCATACCCTTCAGGAAGTCCATACTACTGCAAACCTTTTATTCTATCAGTTTTCAGGGTTTGTCAGTACAATATTTAAAAAGTATCCATATTTTTTGTGCCATTGTCCCCCATTATTTATGGCTTTGTACTGCTTTCTTGCTCTAGAGAGTTGAGAGGTTTGTGAGTCAGGCATCTGGGCATTCTGCAGCAACCTGTACAGTTAATGGCTATGGCTGTATGGCACTTTCAAATGACAGACATTGGTGTTTCAGTCTTCATACCCTTCAGGATGTCCATGCTACTGCAAACTTTTTATTCTATCAGCTTTCCGGGTTTGTCAGTGCAATATTTATGGTGTCCCTACTTTTTTGCCTTTGTCCCCCATTATTTATGGCTTTGTACAGCTTTCTTGCTCTAGGAGTTTGAAAAGTATGTGAGGCAGGCAGCTGGGCATTCTGCAGACATCTGTAAAGTTAACAGCTATGGCCATACAGTACTTTCATATGTCAGACATTTGTGTTTCAGTCTTCATACCCTTCAGGAATCCGTGCTACTGCAAACATTTTATTCTATCAGCTTTCCAGGTTTGTCAGTGCAATATTTAGGGAATATCCCTATTTTTGGGCCTTTGCCCCCCCCCCCACCATTTTTTATGGCTTTGTGCAGCTTTGTTGCTCTAGGAGGTTGAGAAGTATGTGAGACAGGCATCTGGGCATTCTGCAGAAACCTGTATAGTTGATGGATATGGCTCTTTGGCACTTTTACAAGGCAGAGGGTGTGCGACAGAACCTGTCACACACACCCTGCATTGTTTCTTGCTCCCCTATGTATTTCAGTGTCCGCGGACACTGAAATATCATTTTATATTTCATTTCAGTGTCCACAGACATTGAAATCATTTTAAAAAGTGCCATATGGCACTTTCTGAGTGCAGGGAGCATGTTAGATAGGCATGCACTGCTTAGACATCCCCCTGCACTAAGTGTGCACAGGTACAGTCCTCTCTGTGTTGGAATAAAGCTATTCTGACAGAGTTTACTGAATCTTGGGAAAGTCTTTGGCAAAAGTTAAAACATTACATGTGTGGTTTATTCTTATGCTTTATCATTTTATTTTACACAAATATAAAGCGTTAGAACAGACTACTGCCCCCTTAGATCCTAACAACTATAAATGCACATTCAAACTGCAGGAAAACAGGCTGAATTATTCAGAATGTTGCATATATAAGGTATTTGTTTTAAATAGGACACACACCAGATTAATTTCTTAAACTGTTTAAACCACTGTTTAGTTTGCAGAGCCATGTTGTAAAATGGGATTGTAACGTAAACATCAAGAATATCTTTAGTCTAATTTGTTCAGCAGTCATATTATTCCTACCTGTAGTCAACAAACAAAAATGATTTGTAACCTAGACTTTCTGGAATTTGCAGATTTCTAATTTACAGTTGCTTTAATCTGCTGCTCACTGCAAGATATGAGCATTTTAATTTGGCAGCAATTACACCCTCTCATTGACATTTGATGTGAAAATAAATCCGAATGTAATTCAACAGAGTAGATCTTAAGCAGCCATAAACATCTTGGCATATTGAAATAGACTATCAGTGAACTGATTAATTTCTCATTTTACTCTTGCATGTCTGTAAAATTTCAACACTGAACTGAAAAGTATCCCTAAACTGCACATAACTTCCCATCCCAACAAATTCAGAATATTTTACTTTTTCACAGGCATCATTATTGACCATATATTAGCCTTGTTTAATTATTTAAAGTTATATAGTTAGCATTAAAAATGACCCATCATCTTTATTACAAATGCCTTCATATTTTGACTTTACTATCCATATTTGCTGTATTTTTATTGTACCACACCATGGATCAAACATTCCATACTTACACATACTAATACCTCAGTCAAATAATTACCCATCAGTTTCTCCCCAATGCTTTATGACTGACCCATTTACCCACACAAGCTGCATGTCCACAGTTAAAATCTAAAGAATACAAATTGAAAACATATTCCCTGGGATTCAATAAACTGTGCAGGAATAGCACTATCTCTGCATGGAGTGGTTCATGTCTGAAATATTCATGAAGGCACGCTGCTGTTCAACCTACACAGATATGAACTGGGAACGAGTGCAGGGGGTGTGTTTAAGTAGTGCACAGATATAGAACACACCCCCTGCACTCAGAAAGTGCTGTACGGCCCTTTCTAATAGGATCTGGCATAATATTTGAGAATTACTCTAATATTATGGCAGTATTTCAGTGTTCACAAACACTGAAATGAAATAAATGATAATTTCAGTGTCCATGGACACTGAAATACACACAGCATCAGGAAGGCAATGCAGGAGGTGTGTGACAGGTTCTGCATTGCAAAAGTGTCGCATGACACCTTGGCAACCTGCTAAAGCAGGAAATATGCTTAAAAGCACAAATAATGGAGGATAAATCCCTGAAAAGGGACAGGTATATTTTATGTGATCAAATGATTAGGTGATGAACACCTAAACATTGACCATGTAATATTGAACCGCAAAATAACAAACACTGCCGGGAAACGTTACTGTCGGCCACAAAAAAAAAAATAACTTTACAGACAAACTAATTGGAGGGCTTTGCCCCCCATACCCCCCTAACTAAATATACCAAGTCTGAGGTCACTCCACAGTGGAGAAAATGGCAAAATCAAGCGAATGGCCAAGGGAAATCTTTGCCTGAGTTAAACTGGCCATTCGCTGTTTTTTGCTTTCAATATTATGTGGCTGGTGTTTAGGTGTTCGATCACCTAATCATTCGGTCATGTAATATAGATCCAAAAGGGACACATCATAATTATTGCCCTCACAAACTTTAGAAAGTTGATAGAAAACAGGTCCTGCATTAGCAAGACTTACTGAAGGATAGAAGTCTGAAAGCAAATGTATGCTAATATTCCCTGACAGCAGTCCATGTGGACAAAGGCACAAATAATGTGGAGAAAAGCAATAAAATAGAGACACCTCTGAAAAATTGTTCTCACACACTTAGAAAGTTGATACAAAACAGGATCTGTATTAGCAGGAATCTCTGAAGGATAGAACCTAAAAGCCAAATGTATGCCATTATTTCCCTATTGCAGTCCTTAATGTCAGAACACCACAATACGCACTTAAATAACATAATAATATAATAATAATAATATCATAATTTTTTCCTAGGCTAAGGAATGTTTATGTGTAGCTAAGCAGGTTTGCACGTTATGGCCCTCCTCTTACCATAGCTTAAACATCCCATAGGAGATAAATACAAATATAGAGGTGAAGTTTCCAGGCTGAAATAGTATAGTGGTTAGAGTCCTGACTTTACATGTAGGTGTTCATGGTTTGAGTACCAAGACAAGCAACTTGTTTATATGTGGGAAAGTAGTGTTAAAATTATTTTTGTAAACTTAAATTATGTAGCAACTGTTTTTTGTCAACCATGGTAGTGTAGCTGATGAACAATGTAAGTGGGAGTGCATATAACATGTGAAACCACCCATGTACACAAAAGTGCCCCATACAGTATAGTCACAACCCTTGCCAATGTAAGGAAAGCACATAGAGGGATGATCATATACTCTTAATAAATGAAATCAGTCTTATGATATATTTAAAAAATTAAAAGTGAGCAATGGTTAGCAATGCTCAGCTATACTTAGCAAGTGTAACCATTGCTAAGACATGAATGCTAAGCAGCAGGTAGCTCAGCTAAGTAGATTTGTGCACAGTTAAACACTGGTCAACAACTTCCCCTTTAAGCAGTGTTAAAACCGGCTTAGTGGATTTGGGCACTGCTTAGGGGAGCTTAACCTTTTTAAAATGATCCAATGACAACAAAGGGTGAGAATATCACACTCTTAAATGGTGCAGGTGGGAACACAGCCATAATCTGATATAGGTTCATAGGTTCATAGGTTTATACTAGGCTATCTGCCCTAAGGCATTTATAAGCCTAGCCCAAAGTTATGTGGCTTACGCCACCCCTTATGTTAGAAATAATGTGCCCATTAGTTTGTTGTGCCTCTGTCCAGCAGTGACACAGAGATGATTCCCGGGGTAAACCTACGATCTCCCATCCACTGGTCAAGATTTCTCTTGAATAGAGCCAGCGAGGTGCTCTGCCTCACATGGACCGGGATTTTATTCCACAGCATGGGGAGTCTCTGGGTGATAAATCTATCCCTCCAGCACGTCCTATTTATATCCATGCTAAGGTTTAAGTCACTTGATCTAGTGGTTCTGGTGGATTTGGATTTTTTGAGGTGGAGCATGTCCATTAATTCCGGGTTGGTCATGGCCTTGTATGTCAGGCACAGGTCACCTCTGAGCAGACGGTATGTAACTGAATAGAGTTGGAGTTTCTTCAGTCTGGCAGTATATGACAGGTTTTGGAGTCCCTTTATCCTTTTGGTGAGGAACTTTTGGGGTCTCTCCAAGTGCTGCAGGTGTCGGGTGAGGTACATCCCGAATGGGGCATTGTACTCTATCATTGGTCTGATAAGTGAAGAGTACAGGGGAACAATGACCTCACTTGATCTGGATGTGAATCCCTTCATGATCAGATGGGCAATGTAGAAGGTCTTTCGAACCACTTTAGCAACGTGAGTGTCAAACGAGAGGCCACTGTCAACCTGGGTACCCAGGTCCCTGATAACCTCTTCTGTGCTTAGTGGGTTGCCACCTATATGGTAGCTTGGGGTTACCTTGTTTTTCCCGAAGGGTATGACTATACACTTTTGCGTTTAACTTCAGGCCATGGCTCTGGCACCAGCTATCAGTTTCCGTGAGACCCCTCTGAAGGATGTCTGTGTCCGATGTACTATCCACTATGGCACCCAGTTTGCAGTCATCCAAACTTTGTCAGCCATAGTCCTCCTATGTTTGCCTGTACTTCTGAGAAGTAGATGCCGAACAATAGGGGGCCAAGGACTGAGCCCTGTGGGACACCACTTGTAACCGGCTTGGAGTCTGACATGGCTCCAGCAACTCTAACCCTGTGTGTTCTGTCCTTTAGCCAGTTTGCAACCCATCTTGTGACATATGGGTTTACATTTAAGCTGGTAAGTTTCTCTATGATACCCGAGTGGGGTATTGTGTCGAAAGCTTTTGCAAGGTCAAGGTAGGCTGTATGGACTGCCTTTCCCTCATCAATGACCTTGGTAACTGTTTCAAAGAAATCGATCAGGTTCAAAAGGCAAGATCTGCCCTTGACAAAGCCAAACTGGGTTGGGTCCAAGGTCTGCAAGTCCCCTATGTCCTTGTTTATGAGTTCCATTATGATCCTCTCCATAGCTTTGCAGACCAGGCTTGTTAAGCTTATGGGGCGGTAATTACCAGGGTCTGTAGAGGCACCACCTTTGTGGAGTGGGACCACAGTTGCCGTACGCCACTCCTTGGGCACATATCCTGTGGTAAGGCTAAGATTAAACAGCTGCCTTATGTGTGGGTTTAGTTCTTCATTGAGTTCATGTAGCACACAGCCGGGGACACCATCCGGTCCCATTGATGATGTGTTTTTAGCTTTAGAGAGAGCAGCTTTCACCTGTGCATTTGAGATGTCTGGGAGGCTACACTTTGTTGGGATAGTTATCTCTCCTTTTGGGGGGGGGGGGTGAAGTTTGCGCTGAACCTGTCTGCCAGTATGTTGGCAATGTCTGTGGGCTCAGTGATTTTTGTATCATTTTGGACTAATTCTGAGCATATCTGGGAGTTTCCACCCAGGTTTCTGACATAGCTGAAGAAGGCCTTATGATTGCCTTTTGAATCTATGGCAATTTTGTTCTCAAAGTTGGCCTTTGATGATTTTATGAGGGATCGTAGTTTCTTGCTAGTACTGATCAAAGATGCCTTCCCTTTTTGGGATTTTGCTCTATCATGTAATAGCTTTCTCCTCTTATTGTAAAGTTTGTTTATGGCTGGGGTCCACCAGACTGGACGTTTGCCCTTGGTGGAAAGAGTCTTGGTTTTATTTGGGATTGCCTGATCCATGCAGTCCTGAAGGTGTTCATAGAAGGCATTTGTAAGGGCTTCCGCAGCTTGGGTTGTGGTTTCCATTGGCTCGGGGGCCTTGAAGGATACCACACCTGTCTTGAGTAGTGTGAAGTTTGCTTTAGAGAAGTTCTTCACTGTGGTCTTTTTGTTGGGGGTGGGCGGGATGTGGATTTCTAGTGAGATTAGTTTATGATCTGATCTCACCAAAGAGGGATATACTTCCGGTGTGGAGCATTTTGTCCCCATGTTTGTGATGATGAGATCTAGTATATTTTCTCCTCTTGTGGGGACGGTGACTAGTTGTTCCATGGCATTTGAATTTATGAACTCCAGGAACCTTTGGGCTAGAAATTTGGGGCTTGAGTAATGTTCCCAGTCTATATTCGGGTAGTTGAAGTCACCCAATATGATGGTGTTTGGTGATACATTTATACCCTCCAGTGTCTTCACAGATGATATAGTCCATCTGTGCAGATACAATGGCTGCTGTAGGAGAAGGAGTGCACTTTTGGGTGCAAAGCTGGAGCATTCGGGAGTCCAGGGTCATGGCTGAACTCCTAGTTAAAAACCATGAGGACAGACTGCTGCAGGGCCAGTACCAGGGCTCCCAATACAAAGTGGAGGGAGGCCTGGGACCATCTACCACGTGACCTCACCAGTGGTACTGGCATACCCCGGATTGGTGAGCAGGTATGGCACCAGTATGCTGATCTAAAGTGTAGAGATGGGGTGCTCTTGGACCAGTGGATCCAAGATGGACGGACCCAAAATTCTCCAGTAGTGTGTAAGTATCACTATCAAGTAGTTTGTAGGAAATACTAGCCTGAGAATATGATAGACAGATATACATAATGTGTGTCGTTCTTCCCTACAGCTGCAGCAAAGACGGCTAGTAACATGGAAGCACACAGTGACAGACTGCTGAGGCTGCAATGACAGGCTGGTGAATACAAATCTATTTTGCAGTATTTTGTTAAAATAGCTAAGAAGGAATACATTCTTACTGCTAGTATGTATACTGTTACCGTGTGAACTGAATAAATAAAAAAATATGACTGACGAATACTGATGTGCAATAAAGACCTTAAAAAAACTGTGTTAATTCTGGTATGTTGTTGTAGACATATATAGAATGTATACATGTTCTTCACAGCAAATATGGCTGTGACAGCATACATTAACTTAGGTGCATCTGTGGACAAGCTGTTAGGAGAAACTGTAGATGGTGCAGCTATAAAACGAGATATAAATGAAATGTGAAATATATACTACACTAAGCTTTGAACCCTGAATAGTAATATGTCAAGTATCAATGTGTGTACCATGCAGCATTGCCTTGTGTTAACCTTTGCTTTCCAGGTTGTAGTAATCCAAATAAGTAAGGCATAGTACAATAACTATCTGTCATGCATGCATCACAGAATTACAAGTTCAGACTGTCTACCAAGAGACTATTAGGCAGACACCATGGAAACAGGAAGCAGCAGTTTCCCAGTAGCTCAGCGTAATGAGAAATGGCTTAGTTGTTACTTTTGCACAGCAAGACACAGTTCAAATTCAGGGAGTGGTACTATGATGTGTGCATATCTACACACAAATAATTAGGAATAAATGTAAAAACAGTCAGGTAGTGTTAACAGATATTTTCCCCACAGGTTTTACAGGTAAGTAAATGTTGCCAGTAGCTGTATGAAGGTTATACTAATAAACTGTTTACAACTGTTCAATTGTCCCACCACATGTCTTCAAATGACAATGTTTCTGTCTTTGAGAGGGTTTCTGTCTATACACACTGAGCAGAGTGGAGGAGAGATGTTGACTACAACTGTTAGCTGAGATATATAAGTATCCTGTTTTTTTCGATTGTTTATACTGATTATTGTTTCTAGCAATTTATATATAGCACTTTTTATTGCCTGCTGCACAGTTTTTGCATGTATTTTTATTGCTATTAACTAATCTGCACAGGTAACTGATTTGTTTGCAGTTAAAAAAGCATTCTGTAGAGTCTCATTGCTCCTTTATCTGTTTAAAAACTTTCATTTTGTGGCTTTCTGTAGTGCTTACTCTCTGTAGGATAATAGCTTTAGTATGTCCTAGTCAGAATTGCTGGCTCTGGGCTTGTTTGTTTATACAGTGATTGTTCAAAGCACATGAACAGGCCATCTTGAATTAGCTGAAGTCTTTCTTTACCTCGGCTAGATTGTATTAATTGGCTGCTGGCTAGTGGGGGCTGGTTCTTTTGTGTTCTTGTAAAAAAAAAAAAAAGTTGTCTTAAGGTTGTATCTTCTGGTATTTAAGCCCTAACTTTGAGAGGGTTTCTGTCTATACACACTGAGTAGAGTGGAGGAGAGGTGTTGACTACAACTGTTAGCTGAGATATTTAAGTATCCTGTTTTTTTCGATTATTTATACTAATTATTGTTTCTAGCAATTTATATATAGCACTTTTTATTGCCTGCTGCACAGTTTTTGAGTATATTTTTATTGCTATTAACTAATCTGCACAGGTAACTGATTTGTTTACAGTTAAAAAACACATTCTGTAGAGTCTCATTGCTCCTTTATCTGTTTAAAAACTTTCATTTTGTGGCTTTCTGTAGTGTTTACTCTCTGTAGGATAATAGCTTTAGTATTTCCACCCTCCCTCCCTGTTGGTGTGTTGCTGTTATACTTGGTGGCTTTGAAGTTGCCCGCCCCTACTGTAAATCTGATCTGGGACACTCCTCCCAGTCTAGTGTCATTAGCCCATTCTACCTAATACAGAGAGAACATTTAATAAGGCCTTCTGTTTCTCCTTTTCCCTTTCAAAAAAATGTTTTTTGCCTGAATCTCCTTGGTTCTGACTGTGCTTCTCAAACATTTTGGAGTATATTTTAGAGCATTTATTTTAACTGTAATTGCCTTTAATATTGCTACAACTCAAGTGCTCTAGATTGCACTGCATCTGAAGTGTTTGTGTGTTTTAGCTGCTTTTCTGTATATATAGACTTCTCTGTATATGTAGACTAGCTACTTATTCTGCTGTTACTGCCTCAAATTGTTTTTCAGTTGTGCACTTGCCTTGCTTAATTTAAAAAGTTTTAAATTGCTAATTTTCTAGAGTTTTAATTGCATTTACTGTTTAGGACTACACATTCAAGTGTGTTAGCCTTTTCTGTGTTTATGTATTGTATTATTGCATTGTTTAGCCTGTTTCAATAAAAAAATACTATCTTGTTTGCTCGTTTCCCACCTTTTCTAGCCAGTCCATATCCCAGGCTTTGCTTGTCTCAGGACTCTATTTTCTGTGCTCAGAGCTATCCAGACCTTGATGTGGTAGTGGGAAGTCCAACTGCTTATCAATGGGACTAGTGAGCATTGTACTGCCTAACGCTACAGGAGTGGTTTCCAGCTCTGAAATTGTAATTTTGTTAGCCTTTTTGGGCTGATTTCTATCCCTTTCAACTTTCTGGCTTAAAAATGCATGTGTTTGCACATTTTTCACATCGTGCAGCACTACGAGGCTACAGTTAAACTATTCCAGGTGCCAGAAAGTCTGCTCTTCAAATTTTCCCTTAGAACTAGCTGGTTTCTCAGTAGTAGCAGTAAAATCTGAACCCCTGTGACTAGCATTTGCTCTAGAACCTGCTGGAAAGCATTAGGAAGCCTGAAACTGATTTAAGCACCCAGCTCTCCTTGTCAATAAGGAGAAATTGATCATAGGCACTAAACAGCCTATAATTGCAGAGTACCTTGCAAAGGTAAGAGAAAACAGCTCGTAAACTTTACAAAAACGCACCTAAACAGGCATGTCCAAGGGTCAGCTTCCGGTGATTTCTCCTGTCCACCTGGTGAATCTGGGCATACTGGGGCAGTGCGGCAACTGCCTCATGTACACAGACAATCCTCTCCTCCTACCACCCAACACTACAACCTGCGAGAGATGCACTTACATAGCCAAACTGGAAGCTAAGCTCTCTCCGGCCAAGATTGTGCTAGACAGTCAAGAGAAGAAGGTTAACACCTGCATTACACCTCAAGCAACTCATAGCCCTTCAAAACCCACACCATCAACACCCACACATAGAAACACTAAACCCACATATTCGGAGGCCCTTAACATTAATTGGCCCAAGCAACAAGGACCTCCAAAGCCGAAATGCAAACAAACACCAGTCACAACCAAAGTGACACATAGCTCACAACACCAGTGTGCCACCCAACAACAGCCCCTAAGGCAAGACAATGTACCCAACACTTTAGTCATAGGTGACTCTATTGTCAGGCACACTGATGTCCCACTCACCAAGCTGAACAAGGAGAAAATTACAGTCAGGTGCCAGGATCTGCCACATAACGCATGCACTCAAGTCACTCCACAACAAGTACAAATATGACTCTGTCATTGTCCATGCTGGAGTGAATGACTTGAGATGTACCTCCTTTTACTACATGAAAAGAGACATGGAAGAGCTCTTGGATCATGTGACCCAGGCAGGTATGACCCTAGCCTTGAGTAGCATCCTGCCTTCACCCAGAATGATACCACAGTATAAGGACAAAATTATTGACTTCAACAATTGGCTAAGCTTCTGGTGTCATTCAAAGGGGATCCAGTATTTGTCTGCCTGGGAAGACATGATCGACAAACCACAATGCTTTGCTAGAGATAGTCTGCACCTGTCACCCCTGGAATTCAGGTTACTGGCTAAAGCTCTTGCCACCCCTATAGTGCCTTTATTAGGCAAGACTCAAAGGACAAAATCACCACCGTAACAGATATAAGCATGCAAAATCTGAAGGTAATGCTACTCAATGCTAGAAGTCTAAACCTCAAAATGCACTCTCTCAAGGCACTCCTAAAAATGGAGAACATCGATATCTGTGCAGTAACTGAAACCTGGTTCAAGGCCCCAGAGAGCACCCCTGCAATACCAGGCTACAATTCTTACCACACTTTTCGGCCACAAAACCAAGACCGAAACACTAAAGGTGGAGGAGTGTCCATATTCACCAAGGATATTCACAGCTCCAGGCTAGTTGCCCAACACAATGCATCTGAAATTCTCCAGGTAAGACTGCAATCCAAATTGTAGCTTGCTACAGATCCCCCATCATGCCCCAATATTCTCACTACACCTTTCTAAACATACTGGAAAATATTAAGATACAACCAAACACCCTAATACTGGGTGATTTCAACTACCCTGCCACTAATTGGGAAAACTACTCGGGTACAAACTCCTTTTCACAACGGTTCTTGGAATTCATAAATTCCAATGCCCTGGATCAACTAATTAATTGTCCCACCAGGGGAGTCAATATCCTAGACCTAGTCATTACCAACATGGGAGATAGATGCTCCACACCAGTGGTCACCCCCTCATTGGTCAGGTCTGACCATAAGCAAATCACCTTTGACATCCACATCCCACCCCACCCCACCCCACAGTAAGGAAACCTCCTTAAAAAAATATTCCAAAGTCAACTTCATGCTACTGAAGTCAGAAGTGACAAACTTCACAACACCCACGCAGACGGGATCTAGAAGTTCAACTGCAGAATCCTGCACTAAGGCACTGTACGAGCACATCCAATCGTGCATGAATTGTGCCATCCCAAATAGAACCAAGATGCTCTTCTCCAAAAAAAGAAAGCCAATCTGGTGGTCCCTTGCTATAAACAAACTATACAATAGAAGGAAGAAATTGTTGCAGAAAAGAGGAAAATTCCAGGATGCAAAAAACTCCCTCACCAGCCTCAGTAAGAAGCTGAGATCCCTCATAAAATCCTCAAAAGCTAGTTACAAAAATAAAATTGCCAAAGATTCCAAAGACTACCACAAGGCATTCTATAGTTATGTCAAGAATCTAAATGGCAATGCTCAGATCTGCTCTGAGCTACAACAGAATGGCATTAAATATACCGATGCCAAGGATATTGCCAATATCCTGGCAGATCGATTTAGTGCCAACTTCACCCCCTCTCACCCCTAAAGGGCCCATCTCAATACCAAAAAATTGCCAAATTCCGATAATCATGGCCACACAGGTAGAAACTGCACTCTCGAAAGCTAAGAATACAGCATCCATGGGACCATATGACATCCCAGGCTGTGTTCTACATGAACTAGAAAATGAACTGGCACCTCACCTAAGTGTCATGTTTAATCATAGCCTCACCTCAGGCTTCATGCCCACTGAGTGGCACACACCTACAGTTATCCCACTCCACAAGGGAGGATCCGCCTTGGATCCCGGGAACTACTGTCCCATCAGTCTGACAAGCCTGATCTGCAAGGGCATGGAATGCATTATCATGGAACTTATAAACAAAGACATTGGCAACCTTCAAACACTGGACCCCACCGAGTTTGGGTTTGTGAAGGGCCGATCTTGTCTCCTGAATCTGATTGACTTCTTTGAATCAGTCTCCAGAGCTGTGGACGAGGGTAAGGTGGTCCACACAGCCTATCTGGACCTTGCCAAGGCCTTTGACACCATCCCCCACTCTGGAATCATAGATAAACTTACTAAGCTGGGCATAAATCCCTACGTCACTCGATGGGTTGCCAACTGGCTTACTGACAGAACCCAGACTGTAAAAGTAGCCGACTCCAAATCCAGCTCCAGAAAAGTGACAAGTGGAGTATGTCAGGATTTATTCCTAGGGCCACTCTTGTTTGGCATCTACTTCTCTGAAGTCCAGCCAACACTAAGGGACTCTGGTTAACAAAGTTTGCAGATGACTGCAAACTGGGAGCCATTATTGAATCCCCAAACGATGTGGATATTCTACAAAAAGGATTTACAGAAACAGATGCCTGGTGCCAGAGCCATGGGCTCAAGCTTAATGCCAAGAAATGTACAGTAATCCCCTTTGGAAAAAAAATGTACCCATAAATTACCACATAGGTGGCAGGATGCTAAACATCGAAAGTGTGATGAGAGACTTAGGGACACAGGTGGGCAGTGGTCTCACTTTCGATAACCACATCACCACAACAGTCAGGAAATCCTTCTATGTGGCACACCTCATCACTAAGGGCTTTTGATCCAGAAAAAAGGAAGTCATTGTCCCACTGTACTCATCCCTCATTAGACCCATTATAGAGTATAATGCCCCATTTGGTATATACCTCACAAGACATCTGCAACAGCTGGAAAGACCACAGAAATACCTCACTAAAAGAATCACAGGCCTAAAGCGGATGCCATATGCTGACCGTCTAAAAAAACTCCAGCTATACTCTGTGGCATATCGTCTACTCAGAGGCGACCTCTGCTTGACATACAAGGCCATGTCAAACCCTGAACTGTTGGACATGCTCCACTTAAAGAAATCCCAATCCCTCAGAGCCACACATTCCAGGGATCTAAACCTTGTCATCACAATGAATAAAACATGCTGGAGGGATAGATTCCTGACCCAGAGATTCCCCATACTCTGGAATAGACTGTCCTTACATGTCAAGCAGAGTGCCTCGTTGGCCCTCTTCAAAAGGAACCTTGATGATTGGATGGGAGATAGGAAATTCACCCCGGGGATCATATCAGTTGCCCTGCTAGACAGGGGCCCAGAGAAGTAAATATTGTGGGAAGAAATATCCAGGGAATTGTTATGGTTAGGCTTGCATAGGCCCTAGGGCCGATAGCCTACTTCCAGCCTATGAACCTATGACATCAGGGTAGGTACATACAAGATGCACTCTTCCCGAATCATACCTCTCAACTGTATATTAACTGAATGTCCAGATATTTGTCTCAGATTTGTGGTCCATTTTACATAAAGTTGTGGTGTCATGGCAATTCAGTGACAAACCATTATAGACTGAAGTTAGAAAATAACGATAGACATGCAACTGTGAGATGTCATATCCATCAGAAAAGCCATGAAAATTAAAAACCTGTTATTTTATCAACAGTTTGTAAGAGCAATATCTAAACATTTTCCATATTTAGGGGCCTTTGTCCCACAATTATGTATGGCTTTGTCCAGATGTCATGCTCTAAGAGGTTGAGAGGTATGTTTCTGATACATGTCTCTCAAATATCATGCTGTCACAGCTAATGGTCACTGCTGAAAATAATCCTGGACACAGACAGGAAATCAGTTGATGTATGCCTGTAGCAGACTCACATAACAGCAGTTCAGGTTACCCCTCCTGTGCTAGATATGTAACCCTAACATGTACAAGTCCCCTCTAGTCATGTACCCAGAGTTGTTACAGTTTACCTCGTACCATTCCAGGCTGACAGTTTAATAGGCATATTTGTGC
This sequence comes from Protopterus annectens, assembly GCF_019279795.1. Taxonomy (NCBI): domain Eukaryota; kingdom Metazoa; phylum Chordata; order Ceratodontiformes; family Protopteridae; genus Protopterus; species Protopterus annectens. Next base: position 1,195,784,949 of record NC_056737.1, read on the forward strand.
TACAGAAACTATGGCCATAGGTAGATGTAAAGTGAGGACAGACCCATAGAGCATTGAGCAGTACTGTTGTGGAAAATAGAAGCATAAACAGTTGTTAATGGATTTTCTGCCCCCCCATCTGCATCAATAATTCTTACTTATATATTATGGGTATGTTGTGCTCCAACCCAGTGTTGGGACGTGTGTTATATTATTGTTAATATGTTTGATTGCTTGCATGTTAACATATCTTGCTCAAATACCATTGTTGGTGGCTTGTTGCCGTCAATGTTACTGGCATGCTGTTACGAGGGATACTATTGTTCAATTTATGCATGTGTTCTGTTTGCTATGCAAGTGATTCAAAGCTGTTTTATGGGGTTAATTGGAACACCCATGCATGTTGTTATAACTAATCTTGAAATGTGTTGTACTTGACTAGCCAACATATTTTGTAAAACCTCAACACCATAGCATGTTTGGGAAGACAGATGCCAGCAGATCCACCTGTCCCATCTCATCTGGCCATGACACTGAGCCCCAGCACATTTGGGACCCATCCCAGATTTACCTCATCTGCTGGTCCTGCACCACCTTCGGGTGGAACCACCTCAGGGGAAGGGATCCTTCCCCCGCTTGGGAGTGGGCACAGACAGGAGGTCATCACTCACAGTCAGGTCTGGGGTTTCGTGCACAGCAACCTTCAATATGAGTTTGGAGAGCAGCTGTGCCAGATTGAGGGCTACCTGGCACAACTCAAGGGGCAGGCTGGCCCTCCTGTCCAGCCCCAGCATAGCCACCTTTGGGGCTGTGAAGGTGTAATGGTGACTGCCCATGAGTGGGGATCTCAGTCCCACTGTAACCATATGGGGGCCCATGGGCTTTGGATTCTCAACCACCCTCCCTGCCAAATGTGTTTATCCCCTCATGTGTCATATACTACCCATGTCTGCTGTCTTGTCTGTCTTGTCTGTCTCCCTACCCAACCTACCTCCCAAGGTATACCTACAATCCTTCCCCAACATCCCACACTCACCTTAAAAAAAAAGAAAAGGGCATCTGTCCCCCCCAAAAATATCACCCCATACATAGCTGTCCATTTTGCACACATGTACACTGGACACATGTAATCTGGTCCAATTGGCTTGGCAACACATTTCTGTTGTCCTCACCCCTCTCTTTGGGGTTTGAGTGTCCAAATTCACCTCCAAATTCTGTACAATTATACAGCTGTTGCTGTATAAGAAATGGACAGCTATGGACCTTCCCTACAACCCATCCTGCACATCCCTCGCTATCTTTTATATTGTTTTTCCTTCTGCGTGCACCTTTTTCACCTCTTTCCTATCACCCCTTTTTCTTTTCTTTTAAAGAAATTATCGCGGGTGTAAGCTTAAGCGGGAGTGACTTTGTGTGATTCTAATTGAAGCCAACACAGATTAAGCATCTGTACATTTAACTGTGTTGGCATTCCTTAGTGCCATACAAACCCGCTTACAACTGCATAAAACTGCTTTAACTCATTCCCTCCAGAACAGCTCTTTTGAGTGTGTACCTTTAACTCCCAGTGGGCGTGGCTTCAGCCTTTAAAAAAATGAATATATCACCTTACAGTTCTAACAAATAGTCGACATAGGTCAAATATCAATACAATTGTGTTTGCCATTATGTATGCTTCAAGATAAAACATTCTGATACCTTGTATGTAGCATGGTTTTGGAATTATTAATGCAAATATGAACAAGCATTATTTGACACCTAGAGGCGCAGTAGGAGGTAACTGCAGATGCACCTGGAGACATCACTCAGATGTAATTAGTTAATCACTCTGTTTCCATCAGCCACTGTTCTGCCCAGCAAAAAAACAGTCAGCTGTGCCAAATCTCAAACCCAGGGCCCCATACACCAAAGTCAGAGCAATGGACCACTACACCATTTGAGTTGAAAGAACTACTGATGCTTTTTCAAACATATCATGCAGTAGAGTCATTCAACAGTATAGAAAATATTCTGTAGAATCAGTCAGGTTTTGTATATATACATACATATACACATGAATATATGTGTGTGGAGATGCATATATATGGAGAAATGTATGCATAATATAAATAGAGATATACATATAAAATATATACGTATACACACATGCACACACACACACACACACACATACACACACACACACACACACACACACACACGTGTATATATATATATATATATATATATATATGGGAGTCCTTCATTTGTTCAAACTTTCAAATGTTCAAAACTCATATGGCCGACACCATATGTATGAACATTTGAAAGGCTGCCAAATGATAGTGGAGATCCCGCTACAGTGCGGTACTGGGGGATTCCACTTTCCTGCACTGCAGTGTGATCTTGGAGTGAGAATATTTAAGTAGCAGGGGGGGTGGGGGGTGCAGGGAGGCTTGCCCCCCCTGCATAACACAGTTTTACTGTGTTTACAGGTAGGTAAATGGTGCTATTTCGGGATGTCGGTCTTTCGGAATGTCGATCATATGGTGTAGGCCTAATGAAAGTCGGCATTCTGAACAATCGACATCCAGAAGTAGAGCCATATATATATGGATTCATGTTCTTTAATTGACAGTATGGTTCATCGAACATTACTTTGTCGAAATCACTTCAGCAAAAGTGCATTTTGTCGAAAATGCACTTTTGCCAAAGGAAACAAAAAAAATCATGCCGTTTGCATGTATCATTAGTTGTATATCAGTATATACTGTTGATGTGCAACTAAGCAAACTCTTGTGGGGATCGTAGTACAGTGGGGATAAGGGAATATTCCATTCTCCTTACTGTAGTCGATCTTGGAGTGAAAATATTAAAGTATGGGGGATGGGGTGCCCAGGGGGGCTTTTCCCCCCTGCATGTTAGTGTTTAGTGTGGGTTATTTTTAATTTTTAGTTTTCTTTAAATTGTCTGTGAAAGTGCATTTTCGACAAAATGCACTTTCGAGGAAGTCAGTGTGCGGAAGTACAGTTGGATGAACCATACTTTCGGTTAAAGAACATGAACCCATATATATATATATATATATATATATATATATATATATGTATATTTATATACATATATATATAAATATATATATATATGGGTACCTATCAGTTCACCGACATGTCAGAACATCGACACTCACATCTTCGACGCCAAATCATCGACAGTTCATAACATCGACGTTTCAGGTAAGCGATCTTCCCCCTCACAGGACCCATGGTAGCACTCGTTTCACTATTACGAAGGTAAGGACAATGCTGTCAGGGTAAATTGTAAATAATGACGTAAACCTTGCGTTGTAACAGAAAGTGCTACCATGGGTCCTGTGAGGGGAAGATCGCCTGAAACGCGATGTTATGAACTGTCCATGTGGCATCGAAGATGTGAGTGTCGATGTTCTGACATGTCGTGTATATATATATATATATATATATATATATATATATATATATATATATATATATATATATATATATATATATATATATATATTTATATACATATATATATATATATATATATATATATATTTATATATATATATATATATATATATATATATATATATATATATATATATATATATATATATATATATATATATATATATATATATATATATATATATATATATATATATATATATATATACTCATAACATGTAGTGGATTCATACCTGAGAACCATACCTTGCAACCTTTTACTGCAAGAAATATGGCCAAAGGCTGTCCAAATGGGGGGATAATGGGTCAAAACTAGGGAGATATGTTAAATATTGCTCTTACAAATGTAGAAAGTTGCCAGAGTGACATGGTTTGTTTCAGCATACATGTTCTGAAGGATGTGAGTTCTGAAACTGAAATGTATGTCATCATTAATGACATAAATCCTCAGATCATCACAGTGATTTACAGAGAAATAAAAATAATGAATCTGTGGAACAGACCAGAAATATGAGTAATAAACTTGGACATACTACAACAATCCAGACAGTCCTGAGGTAGGCTCAGAACCTCGTAGTGCAATGACTCTGGACAAAGCCTGACAAGGTGGGTGGAGAAAGCCACATAAATAGGGACCTCTCTGAAATATCACAGTAGATAAGCTGACACAGTTGCTGCAGTATCAGCCTTCTGTGTGTCCTAACGTATATTGACTGAAATAGCACAAGTCCAACACTCAGTTACTATTCACTAGTTAGTGACTGAAATCCTCACATCATCCCACTGATATGTCAGAAATATACAACACTTATGGGGGACAGGCATCAGTACATCATACAAATATCTGGACATAACATCACATAGAGAAAGTACACTCAGCTGCTAAGCATGTCACCAAGCACTGTCCAAAATACAGTCAGACTGACACAACATTAACCCAAATCTGCTAGGGGGAATTGCACATATATTTGCAAATATATCAGGCACTACAGGGATGTCATAGCACTGAAAAACAGACACCAGTGTGAACGTGCATACCCACAACAAATTCAACTGCAGTCACAGTGACGTACTAGTAAGCCAAAGGAACAGTACAGTATAAGGAATGTGTGAACAAAAACATCTCAACATGTTTGCAACTCACACACTACCTCCACATATACTGGCCAAATTCACAGTGAACTATGATGCCTGACTGTGGCATGAGACATGTCTCAGTCTGCCCCTACAAACATATACAGCCAGTAGACCACCAGAAACTGGAGCAGCATGCAGAGGCAGATAGACAAGGATAACTCATACATCTACCCCCACCACCCTACACAGGCCAAATAACATTGACACACTACACTGCTACACAATTCTGACAGTGTCTCAACAATTGCCAGAAGTACACAGACCTCTCATCTGTTCAGAATCTCACAGAATGTCCAGGCTTTGTCCTCATATATAAGGCCTCTTACACATAACATGTCTGGCAGTCTGATACATCGCTGGGATGGTATATGGAATGAAGGCACTAAATAATGATATACACTACCTATCAACCTCTTACTGCATGACATCTGGACAAAGCTTGACATACTTGGGGGACGGAGGCCTAAACACAGGGGCAAATGTGAAATATTGCTGTTATAAACTGAGACAGTTGCTGGTGTAACAAGGTTTGTTGTTGCTTTTCTGAGGGCTATGAAGTGATATGACGTGAAAAACGCAAATGGATGATAACATTTACTGACTGCAATCCCCATAGTAGGCTACTGATTTTCTAAAGATAAAAAATGTCTGAGGAACACACCAAAATGGGAGTCCAAAATCTGGCCATTCTCTGTATAGCCCTACAGTTGAGAGTTATGTCAATCACATAACACTGTCAGACTTAAAATCATGCAGACAAGCCATGTCAGCACAAACCCTGTTAAACTAGCATTAATTCAACTGTATAACAGCAATACTTACATTCTCTCATCATGTCTGGAACATTCTCCCTCAGTTTGTTGGGCTGTCTCCACAGTTTTCGTTGTAACAGGGATTTCCAACTGCCCTCTGTGATGCTTTTGTTCACACACCTTCATGAAGTTCTCCTCACAGGCAAGGAAAAGGGACAATGTCCACATGAAGTACTCAATTATAAGAGTGTGTTGCCATGCCATTGGCTATAGGAATAACACCACAGCTGTTCCACATGCAATTAGCAAGTGGGGGACACCAATTGGTGCACAGGCCATCAGCTGCTCATGAGCATTACCTACAAAAGGCAAGCTGCTGCTATGCAAAACAGATATATACCCTATATCTGGGAGATAGACAGAGAGAGAGAGACAGACAGGCAGACAGACAAAGAAACCAAACAACAAACAGTAGAATTAAACCAACTATACTTGGGGAAAAAAGGTATGTCAAACAAGGAAGCATGTAATGGAATGCAGTAGGGATATGTAATAGTGGGAAATAGGACGTTCAACAAATTTGTCTCAACAAGGCTTGCTGTATTGATATATCGCTGATCAGAACCTATGGCCATAGAATCTGGGTCTGTCTGCAGTGACATATATCACAGCTCAGGCCTCTGAGTCACCCCAGGAAAGGATGGCTCACATATGACTATTACTAGAGTGTGTGTTGAAGACTACTGACTGTGACAATGCTAGGCCAGCTACTGGGATGTTGTAGATATCCATATGTTAATTGTGAATACAACTATGATATACATGTTTGTCTCAGAAATGTGAGAGACCTATACAGGGTATTAGCAAAATGAAATACTGTTGCAGATGTGTGTGTTGAACTGCATGTGATATACTGAACTCATACCATTCAACTGTCCAGTGTTATACAAACTGACCGTATTATGTCTGGCAAATCATTCGCAACCTGTGAAAACTGACATTACAACATCTGCTTCTCTTTCTTTTGGCTGTTCCTGTTAGGGGTCGCCACAGTGGATCATCTGTCTCCATTTCTTCCTGTCCTCTGCATCTTGCTCAGTCATACCAACCACCGGTATGTCCTCTCTCACCACATCCATACACCTTATATGAGGCCTTCCTCTTTTTCTCTTACCTGGCAGCTTCATCCTTACCATCCTTTTCCCAATATACTCAGTATCCCTCCTCAGTCAATGTCCAAACCAACATAATCCTGCTTCTGCCTGGCTTTGTCTCCAAAGCATCCAACCTGGGCTGACTCTCTAACATACATATTCCTAATCCTGTCCACCCTCATCACACCCAGTGCAAATCTTAACATCTTTAACTCTGCTAAGTCCATCTCTGACTCCTGCCACTGTCTCCAACCCATATAACATAGCTGGTCTCACTACCATCTTGTAGACCTTCCCTCTCACTCTTAATGGCACTCATCTGTCACAAATCACTCCTGACACTCTTCTCCACCCTTCCCATCCTGCCTGTACTCTCTTCTTCACCTATCCCTCACACTCATCATTACTCGTAACTGTTGATCCCAAGTATTTAAACTCATCCACTTTTCCAAACTCTACTCCCTGCATCCTCACCATTCCTCAATCCTCCCTCCCATTCACACACATATATTCTGTCTTAGTCCTGATGACCATCATTCCGCTCCTTTCTAGAGCATATTTCCACCTCTCCAGGGTCACCTCAACCTGTTTCCTACTCTCACTACAGATCACAATGTCATCTGCAATCATCACATTGAACAAGGTCTCCTGTCTGATCTCATCTGTCAACCTGTCCATCACCACTGCAAATAAGAAAGAGCTCAGAGCTGATCCCTGATGTATTCCCACCTCCACCTTAAATGCACCTGTCACTCTCACTGCATAACTCACCACTGTCACACTACCCTTGTACATATCCTGTAACACTCTTACAGATTCCTCTGCCACTCCTGACTTCCTCATACAATACCACAACTCCTCTCTAGGCACCCTGTCATATGCTTTCTCTAAGTCCACAAAGAACCAACACAACTCCTTCTGACCTTTTCTGTACTTCTCCACCAATATTCTCAGAGCAAACATTGCATCTGTACTGCTCTTTCCTGGCAAGAAACCATACTGCTGATCACTAATCCTCACGCCCCGTACCTCTAATCCGCAGCTCTCTTGTTAACGTCGCTTCCTTTACTCGTTCCCATGACTTCATGCTGTGACTGATCAGTGCTATCCCTCTGTAGTTACTACAGCTCTGCACATCACCCTTATTCTTATAACTGGTACCCAAACACTTTTTCTCCACTCCTCATGCATCCTCTCACTTTCCAAGATTACATTAAATAATCTGGTTAAAAAGACCACTGCCATTTCTCCTAAGCACCTCCATGCTTCCACAGATATGTAATCTTTTCTAACAGCCTTTCATTCTTAATCCTCTTCATAGCTATCCTTACTTCCTGCTTGCTAATCTGTTTCACTTCCTGATTCACCATACCCACATCATCCAACCATATTTCTCTCTCATTCTCTTCATTCATCAGCCTCTCAAAGTACTCTTTCCACCTGCTCAACACACTCTCCTCGCTTGTGAGTACATTTCCCTCATTATCCTTTCTCACCCTTATCTGCTGCACATCCTTGCTAGCTCGGTCCCTCTGTCTAGCCAATCGGTACAGGTCCTATTCACCCTCCTTAGTGTACAACCTTTCATACAACTCTTCATATGCCTTATCCTTAGCCTTCGCCACCTCTCTCTTTGCTATGCACCTAATCTCCTTATACTCCTGTCTACTTTCTTCATCTCTCCGACAATCCCACGTCTTCTTTGCCAACCTCTTTCTCTGTATACTCTCCTGTACTTCCTCATTCCACCACCAGGTCTCCTTGTCCTCCTTCCTCTGTCCAGATGTCACACCAAGCACCTTTCTAGTCATCTCCCTTACTTGCTCTGCTGTAGTTACCCAGATATTCAGTAACTGTATACTGCCACCCACTGCCTGTCTTAACTCTTCCCTGAACTCAACCTCACAATCACCTTTTTCAGTTTTCATTATTTGATTCTGGGTGCTGCCCTCACAATCTTCCTCCTGATCTTGATCTCCACCGTCATCCCACAGACCAACATTCCATGCTTCCTATCTACACTTTCCCCTATCACCACTTTACAGTCTCCAGTCTTCTTCAAACAGGCCCTCCTGCATAGGAGATAATCCACCTGTGTGCATCTTCCTCCACTCTTGTATGTCACCCTATGCTCCTCTGTCTTGTTAAAATATGTATCCACCACAGCCATTTCCATCCTTTTTGCAAACTCCACCACCATCTCACCTTCTGCATTCTTTTGCTGAACACCATACCTACCCATCACTTCTGCATCCCCTCATTTCCCTTCACCAACATGTCCATTGAAAAATGCTCCAATCACCACTCACTCACCCTTGGGTACAGTCATCACCACTTCATCCAGCTCACTCCAAAATGTTTCTGTCTCATCCATCGCACACGCAACTAGTGCAGCATATGCACTAATTACAGTCATCATTACACTATCAATTTCCAGTTTCATAAACATCACTCTATCCAACACTCTTTTAACCTCCAAAAACACTCTTGGCATACTGTTCCTTCAGGATAACCCCTACACCATTTCTCCTCCCATCCACATCATGATAGAACTATTTGGACCTAACTCTGATGCACCTAGCCTTACCCCCCTTCCATCTGGTCTCTTGCACAGACAATATATCAACCTTCCTTCTGTCCATCATATCAGCTAGCTCTGCCTCCATACCAGTCATACTGCCAACAGTAAAATTTCCTTCCTTCACTACCACACGCCTAGCCTTTCTCCTCTCTTACTACCCTATGAGTGTCAGACATCCTCCAGGTTATGTCTGTGAATGCAAAGGCTACTGTGCTATCAAATGGCTTGTGTGTTACAGCAATATTAAGAAAGTGTTACTAAGTTTTGCCCATCGACCCCCCCCCCCCCCATGTATGTGTGGTGTCCTCCAGATGTCCTTCTCTAACAGGTTGACAGGAATGTCTGAGCAGCAATGTATATCAGGTATTACCTGTGCACATGTATATATGAGTAGGTGTACCTGGCTGCCTCATAACAACAGACATTGGATGCAAAATGTCAGGTAAATAAGCTGTACATGTTGTACATGTGTGCAGTCTCAGTTTCTGTGCATCCAACAGAGTCAGATTTCTACAGCTACTAGTTGTTGCATTGCACTGACACAGACATAGGTACTAGCATAAGCATGATTATCAGATTGAAATTGGAGATGTGTCTAACTCTCTTATGACCTTGTGTCCCTGCCTACTACAAACAACTATAGACCACTGACATAGCTATATGGACTCATAAGTACTTTACCTGTAAAACCTGTCTCCACTAAAGTAGAGTAATCACCTTTGCTGGACAACAGCAATACACAAACTACATAATTGGTCACTATATTGGCTGTACAGTGCAAAGTAGGAGCTGGCACAAACTAGACAGCAAATCAACCTTTGTCTGAATGAGCATATAAGGTCACAGGTGGATTACTATATGGCTAACTATGACTTCAAATTGGACACATCCACCAAGGGCAATCACAAGGCCATCTTCACATATATCTGCAATCTCAGTGGCAACAACCCAACTCACCCTGTAATTGTGGTCAGTCACACCACATACACACACACCATAGCTATAGCCAACCTGCTATAGACAGGTTTAGAGCAAACATCACCCCCCCCCCCCCTCAGCTCACCATCAGTATAAGAGGATATGCACAGCACCCGCACACCTCCCCTCTTCATCAGGGAGCAGGTGCATACTGCCTAATCAAAGTCAACAAAAGCAAGTCTCCATGGGACCTCATAACATTCCTGTCTGCATCCTACATGAATTCAGGCATATGCTTCTAGTTCCAGTACACACTGTATGCAAGCAAAGCCCGAGCACCATTGACATCCCACCTGCAAAGAAGATGGCCACTCTCATCCCTCTACACAAAAATGAATGCTGAATGGTGGTTTATGCAATGTACTGGCCCTCATTGGGAGGGAACATGACATATCAGGGCCAGGCGTGCAATGCAGGTTCATACTGTGCTGATAGATGACAAGGGTATGATGTGGTTGTAAGTGGTGGCTAATGTTGGGCAATATTGAAGTGCTGGCTCTGTAAATAACTCTGGGCAATTTCTGAGGTCCTGTGATGTTTTTCCCTGTTTATGTCTTCCAGGTGGCATGCAGCATCAGCCAGCATACCCTGCAGAGGAGAATGCAGCTATCACTGATGCAATAATACAGCACCATGCATTGCCCTTCAGCTGGAGCCGACAAAATCTGCAGGACAATCTTGTCCACAGAGTGAACACCTTGGACCACCATGGTTGCACATACGATCAGGTCAGGCATTGGGCAACTGACCTGATAAGTCATGCCTGGCAAAGGGCTGCTGCCATGGCCAGGGACCGTACTGCTATAGGTGGGGGTCCATCCACACAGGCCTCCACTTACCTCAACAGAGGAGCTCCTTGCTAACCTTGGAGCAGCCCCCACACAACAGCCAACTCAGGAAACACCAGTTGTGGAGGTGGATGGCAGCCAGGCAACAGGTGAGAAGCATTCAGTTAAGGCCACAGTGCATATCAATTTACTCATGTTGCAGTCATACTGTTTTCTATAGAGTATCTACATGCATATGTCAGTTCAAACTGCATTTGTGGGTGGGGGATTAGTAAGGCACACAAGTGCACATCTATGGTGAGGGCAACAAATTGTGCACTATCATAGCTTGTACTTCACCTGTGCAAAAATGTAACATTCATCTTGTACCAATGCCAAATGTGAGTCTGCTGACAATACCTCTCCCTCACAACTACATAGATCCCTCTGGTCTGCATTTGGGACAGCAGCCCGAAGCCGATGAGTATGGGATTTTCCTGCTGTGCCTCACCAGTACCCTGCATGTTAAGGATGTGACCATGCACACAACTGTTACTGTCATATATTTTGCAATATCTGCATGTTCACTTGTGCTGGGGTTAACTGCATTGCATCACAGTGGTCATAATTGGGGCCTATTTCCAGGAAATGTCACATAGCATACCTTGCAACCTGTCATTGCAAGAAATATGGACAAAAACTGACAAAATGGGGGGACGAAGGCCCAAAACTAGGGACACATTTTATAAATTATGTTATACAGTGCATATAAATGGTGTATGCACACCTGTTAGAATGCCAGGTATTTGTGATATACAAAAATGAGAGCACAATAAAACATTTCCAAATCCTTTCAACCTTTCCTGTGACCTATAACATGTACAATTCAATTGTAAAACAAACAAATATGTTAGTGGAACAATTATGACACACAAAAAAAACTTACAAGAAGCTAGATGCATACTTGTCACAGGCTGAAGCTAATATTGTGCTGAAGCAGCTTTCACTATTATTACAGCATTGCGTCTTCTTAGGTACACGCCTACCATCAATTACAGAAACTCTTTGCTTAACAGCAAATAACAGTCAGCTGTCATACAGTACAGTTTTGTACCTACCATAAATGTAGATGTCCGAGAGGTATGCATCTGCAGTCCTAACATATGGGTTGTCCTGCCTCAGGCAGCCCTTCGGTCAGCCGGATTCCAAAGTCTGGGTCTGGCCTCAGCTGATGTCGCACTTCACCCGACGTCATAGCTGCTGTGTATTGGGTATAAAGGCATCAGTCGACGCCATTTTCCTCAGTGTTTCTTGCCCCAGATGCCAGGTGCCCTCTAGGAAGGCTAAATTTGGATAAATGCAAATGATTCCAAACAGTAGAGAGCAAACAATATAAAAATGTATATACATATATACAAACAAATACACCATAATAGATTCCCCCAGCTAGCTACAAGATGGGTAAATACCCTAGGAGTACCACAGAGGGGAAGGAGGGCGGGTAATCCTGACTGCAGATGCATACCTCTCAGACATCTACATTTATGGTAGGTACAAAACTGTACTATGTCCTTCAAGGATGCATCTGAACTCCTAACATATGGGTAGAATACCATAGCCAAACTGGGGGAGGAGGCACTAAGATAAAGATGGTGTAGTTAAGATCCCTTGCAAAACAGCAGTTGCAAAACCTGCTCGGGATCTGGAGTATAAAGGAAGATTATAATGCTTGGCAAATGTATGCACGGAGCTCCAAGTAGCAGCTTTTAAAATGTCTTTGGTAGCCACTCCTCGTAGGAAAGCTGTAGTGGTGGCTGTAGCCCTTGTGGAGTGAGGCCTGATATTTTCTGGAGTTGTCTTTCCATGAAAAGAGTAGCAAAATCTAATGCAATTTCCTATCCATTTTGAGATTGTCTGTTTTGAAATTGCTTTTCCTTGCATTCCTGTTGCATATGCTACCAGAAGCTGGTCAGTTTTTCTGTTGGTCTTAGTTCTGTCCAGATAGTAGCGTAATTGCCTGTGCACATCCAAAGTATGTAGTAGTCTTTCCCCCCTGTTCTGTGGGTTGGGGAAGAATGTTGGTAAGTGAATTGCTTGGTTCAATGATACTCTGGAGACCACTTTTGGCATAAAAGTAGGGTTAGTTCTCAAAGACACTCTATCCTGATGGAAGATAAGGAAGGGCTGTACTGCCATTAATGCCTGTAATTCAGAAACCCTTCTTGATGAAGTGATTGCAAGCAGGAAAGCAGTTTTCCAAGATAAGAACTGTAATTCTGCTGTTGCTGCTGGTTCGAAAGGGGGAAGTGTTAACTTTTCCAGCACAAAGTTAAGGTCCCATGTAGGCAAAGGTGGCTTCCTTGGAGGCTTTACATTTTTAATTCCTCTCAGAAACTGCCTGAGTAGAGGATGAGAGAAGACTGGAGGATCCATGTTGTATTCTGCTGAAATTGCTGATGCATGAATCTTAATGGAGGAGTAAGACAGGCCATTGTGGAAAAGTACTGCTAAGTATTCCAGGATGTTAGCTATGTTTGCTAATGATACATTTTCTCCTTTTGCTGCACTCCAAATAAGGTATCTTTTCCATTTGGCTGAATAAGTCTTCCTTGTGGAGGGTCTGCTAGCCTCCAGGATAATGTCTTTAACCCTCTGAGATAAATCTGGGTTATTTTGTTTTATGTAATATTCCAAGCAGCTAGCTGTAGTGTTTTCAAGTTTGGATGTAGGGTCTTGTAGTTGTTCTGTGTTAGAAGTAATGGACATAGAGGTAGAGGCCATGCGTGTGTCCGAGACATGCTCCTCAGTAGCGGGTACCAATGCTGCCTCGGCCAATCTGGAGCTATCAGGATTATCCTTGGGTGATCTTCTTTGATCTTCAGTAGGACTTTGTGCATCAAAGGAAGAGGTGGGAATGCATATGCTGTCAGGTTTTCCCAACTGAAGGATAGGGAGTCCACCTTCCAAGCAAGTGGGTGGTATGTTCTTGTGCACAATTTCTTCAATTGGTGGTTGTGTGGGGATGCAAACAGGTCTATTTCTGGTAGTCCCCATTTCTTTGTAATGGTTTTGAAGATATCTGGATGCAGCATCCATTCGTGAGCATCCGTGGTAGTTCTGCTTAAGGTGTCTGCTAGTGAATTTTCTTTTCCTGGCACAAATTCGGCCTGGAGTTGAATGTTGAGGTTCAGGGCCACGTTCCACAGGTCCATTGCCATCTGGCATAGAGGATATGAGTGTGTACCTCCCTGTTTGTTGATGTACCACATGACTGTGGTGTTGTCCGTCCTTATCAGCAAATGACTTTTTGAAGAAATGGTCTGAATGTCTGGATTGCATGTTTCACTGCCAGCATCTCCTTTTGATTTATGTGTAGATTCAGCTGGTCTTGTGTCCATAGGCCTTGTATACACTTGTCCACCATGTGCGCCCCCCAGCCTAGGTCTGAGGCATCCGTGGTGATGGTCTGGCTTGGATGAGGTTTGTGGAAAGGCAATCCTCTGTTTAACTGACAGGCCTGAGCCCACCACAAGAATTCTTGCTTCAGGCATGGAATTATTGGAATCTGGGCTTCTAGACTGTGCTTGTGTTGAGACCATACATTCCTTAGGTACCATTGCAACTTTCTCATATGCAGCCTGGCATGCGGAATCAATATTATGCAGGATGCCATGTAACCCAGGGCTTGCAGGACTTTCCTTGTGGTAAGCTGGGTCTGTGTTGTTAATGCCATGAAATAGAGTGGTAGTTGCTTTTTTCCTTCTGTGAGAAATGCCATCTGATTTGATGTGTCCAGTTCTGCACCCAAGAATGTTATCCTTTGGGATGGTACCAGCCTTGACTTTTTCATGTTGACTGTGTATCCCAAGGCTTGCAGCAGTTGTATAACCTTTTCCAAATCTTTTGTTAATTTGGTCTTGTTGTCCGCTTGTATTAGGCAGTCGTCCAGGTATGGGTAAATCTGAATTCCCTGAAGCCTGCAATGAGCAATTACTGATGCCAGGCATTTCGTGAATACTCTGGGCGCAGTAGATAAGCCAAAGGGCAATGCTGAGAATTGATAATGCTCTGATCCTGCAAGGAATCTGAGGTGCCTTCTGCAATCTGGTTGTATAGGGACGTGCAGGTATGCCTCCTTGAGATCTAGAGTCACCAGCCAAGACTCCTTGCCCAGCATGGGAAGAAGTTGCTGTAGGGTCAGCATTTTGAATTTTGGAACAATGAGATATGTGTTCAGAGCGGACAGGTCGAGAATAGGCCTCCATTGATTTTCTTTTCTTGGTACAAGGAAAAGTCTGCAGTAAAATCCTTGTCCTTGTTCCATAGGCGGTACCTTTTCTATAGCTCTCATCCTTAGTAGTTGGTTGATTTGTCTTAGAGTGTTTGTTTTTTGGCTTGGTGGTAGGTTTGGCATTCCTCTCTTTTTTGGTAGAGTGTGGAAGTGAAACCTGTAGCCTTTGTCTATTGTCTGTAAAATCCATTTGTCTCCTGTAATGTAATGCCAGTTTACGGAAAATAAGGCTAGCTTTCCGCCCAAGGGTGCTTCCAGTTGTTCCCTGGTAGGCGGCATCAGAGCCAAGTCATTGTGTCTGTCCTGTGGAAGTGGTTGTAGCTGAATCTGTGGCAGTAC
The DNA here is from genome assembly GCF_019279795.1 of Protopterus annectens. NCBI lineage: Eukaryota > Metazoa > Chordata > Ceratodontiformes > Protopteridae > Protopterus > Protopterus annectens. The sequence continues at coordinate 1,195,800,397 of NC_056737.1, forward strand.
TTCTCTGGTTGTTAGGCTGCCACTGACATCCCCTGTAGGTACCCCTGGATTGACCTCTGCCTCTTGGGCACCTATTTCTGCCTCTCTGTGCTCTGGAGGTGTCTGGAAAGGACCAATTTTTCGAAGGCCAATTTCTACTAAACCTCAGAGGTTGGACCTGTAAGAAATCCTTGACTGTTTGGACAGATTTTGCTTTTTCTTGCACCTTCTTTAACACCTGCTGTGCAGGGGAGCCAAACAAACTTTGTTTCTCCATAGGAGCATCTAGGAGCTTTGACTTAACATGATCTGGTAAGGATTGCTCTTTTAACCAGGCATGCCTTCTAATCACTGTTCCAGTCATAGCTAATCTAAAGGAAGCCTCCAGTGCATTATAGCCACATTTTAAGGAATGTTTACTGACCTGCTGAGTGTTATGTACCAAATCCTGAAGGGACTTACGGTCTATAGGTTCAGGAGAGGACAGTTTTTTATTTAGCTGGTCTAACAAAAATTCCTGGTACTGAATCATGTGAAATTGACAGTTTAAGGCTCTGGCCGAAAGAGTAGCAGAAGTATAAACTTTTTTACCCCATCTCTCTAATGCTCTAGATTCTCTTTCAGAGGGGAGGGGGTTTTTGGCAGAGGCAGCTGCTACAGCTTTGGGGCCCTGTGAAATGGTTTCAGGATCTGCGATAGGAGCCTTATACAAATGGAAGTGTGTGTCCGGGACCCTGTAATATCTGTCGGGCTTGGCAGGGGCCGGAGGGAGAGAATCATGGGCAGTACAGGCATCATTATATGCATCATCAACAACTGTTAGTACTGGAGGAATGGCTAAAGGCCTATGCTGTGGTAAATGTAAAAAAGGTCCTTAGCCTTTTCCTTGAATCTGAAAAATCCTGGCCCTGCCATTGAAAATGTTCTCTCATAGCATGTAAAAATCTCTGGATCTGACCGACCGGCACTTGCGAACAGCTTCTGCTTCGGGCACCACGCGGCAAGAAAGACTGAGGAAAATGGCGTCGGCTGATGCCTTTATACCCAATACACAGCAGCTATGATGTCGGGTGAAGTGCGACATCAGCCGAGGCCAGACCCAGACTTTGGAATCCGGCCGACCGAAGGGCTGCCTGAGGCAGGACAACCCATATGTTAGGACTGCAGATGCATCCTTGAAGGACATCAGCATTATCCTACATTTACTCAGTTGCCTGCTACAGCAACAGCCGTAGTTCACATACAGCTTATGAAGTAGCAAAGGGATCTCATTTATGAAAGGTATCAGCCCAGAGAAGGGTACACACACATTTCCACAGCATTGCATATACCATGGAACACAGTGAAGATAGTCATCAAATGTTGGTGGAAATATGGGACAACAGTGACATTTCAAAGAACTGGACATCCCTCCAAATGTGTGGACAAGACCCAAACTGGTCAGGGAGGCTGCCAGGAGACCTATAGCAACACTACATGAGTTGCAGGAATAACTGGCATGTACCAGTTGTGTACTACATGTGATAACAATTTCCCGTATTCTCACCATGTCTGGCCTATGGGGTAGATTTGGAAGATGGAAGACTTCCCACACACAGAACAAATTCCAGGTCTGGCGAGTTTCTCAAGAAAAATACACCAGGTCCCCCAATAGCATGTGGAGAAATGTGTTATGGTGTAATGGGACCAAGGTTGCACTATTTGGCCACAATACTAAAAGGTTTGTTTGGCACAAGAACAACACTATGCATCACCAAAGGAACAGCATCTCCAAAGTGAAGCATGGTGATGGCAGTGTGCTGCTTTGGGGTTGTTGTTCATAAGCTGGAAGTGGGCATTTAGCAAAGGTGGAGGGGATTAGGAACAGTTCAAAATACCAGTCCCCTTTGGCCCAAAATCTTCATGTGTCTGCTAGAAAGCTGTGGATGGAGAGGACTTATACCTTTCCATACAACAATGACACATACCATGCATCAAACTCCGTAAAATAATGTCTTCAGCAGAAGACAATCAACAATTTGGAATGGGCCAGCCACAGTCCACACATACATCCAACAGAGAATCTGTGGGGTGCCCTGAAGAGGCCTGTGCAGAAGTGATGCCCTAGCAATCTGACAGAGTTGGAGAGCTTCTGCAAGGAAGAGTGTACAGATATTTCTAAGTCGAGATGTGCCATGGCTGATACATACCTTCCCAAGAGGACTGACTGCTGTTATGAAATCAAAAGGTGCTTTAACAAAGTATTAGTTTAAGGGTGTCCACAGTCATGCAACCAGCCTATTGTACATATTTCAACTTCTATATGTTACCCCTAACCAATGTGTTTGTTCTTAAATTGGATTACACAGGTTATAGGTCACATTAAAGGTGGGAAATGTTATCACATGATTTCTGTGGTCTCATGTTTTATATATATATATATATATATATATATATATATATATATATCAGACAAACCTGGCATGCTAACATGGGTGTCTACATTTATAATATCCACTGTGAGCTTAGAAGGTTGTTAGTGTAACCAGTTCTGTTGTAACATACATGTACTGCAGGTTTTGAAGTGTGAGACTCAAAATATGTCATTAAATAGTGACACCAGTCCTCATATCATCCCAGTAATGTGTCAGACAAACACAAGTTTTATGCAAACAGACCAGAAATATGAGCCACACATAGACATTCTGTGACACTCTGCACAGTTGAGAAGTATGTTCTGTAGGAGTTGCACTGTGCTATACAGGTGACCAGCAATTATGTGTACATAGGTGCAGTGTGTGCTACTTGAAGGCCCACCACCTACTAACACTGGTCACATATCACAGAGGTGTATATAAGTAGTAATATTAAGTGGAAAGGGCTGCACTGCATGATGTTGAGGGCCTGTCCAGGGTGTGTATATAGTGGTCTGACTGTTTTGTGAATGTCACCAGTTGGCTATTGTGAGGTCTGTGTAATGCCTGTCTGCCACTTCACCTGTATGTGGGCATGTTTGTGTGTGTGTGTGTGTGTGTGTGTGTGTGTGTGTGTGTGTGTGTGTGTGTGTGTGTGTGTGTGTGTGTGTGTGTGTGTGTGTGTGTGTGTGTGTGTGTGTGTGTGTGTGTGTGTGTGTGTGTGTGTGTGTGTGTGTGTGTGTGTGTGTGTGTGTGTGTGTGTGTGTGTGTGTGTGTGTGTGTGTGTGCGTAGCAGCAAATGGTATAGTACAGGTATTAATTTACATATGTTGTCTTCCCCCACAGGTAGTCATGGTGGTCATGATCCTTCCTGCACAGATTCTGATGTCAGTGTCTCTGCAGACTCTGGCAATGATGATGGTCATATTCAAGCATAGGTGTTCTTGTCAGGGACTGAATCTGTGCCATTGGTTGGCATCCCACAGTCATCCACAATGTCCCAGCACACAGTCACAATGCCCACACATACCCCATCCTCAACAGCCACAGATAATGGACAGTTGGCAGGTGGTAGCATGGAACAGGCTAGTGTGGTGACTATGGCAGGTGTGAGTGTAGACACTGGCCATAGCCAGACTGCAGGTGAGGTCCCACACAGGCAGATGGACAGGGGGTGCTCGCATGAGAACTGCTGCTCATCAAGTCGCTATCACAATTGCCATAGCAGGTATCACCGGATGCTTGTTTCAGGCTGTCATGGATGCACAGGCATATAGAGAACACCACACCAGACAAATACTCAGGGTGGTAGATGCAACTCTTCCTGATTTACATGGTGACATACATGACCTTGTTGAGGCCACACACCAAAATACTGAGGTCATGAATAGATGGTGGAATGAGACCTTGGCAATCCTCGACCATGGCATGCCTGTGCTAGAGCATGTGGTGGAAGATGGGCATTGGCCATGTGGACGTAGGTCAGCACCAACATCAGCTGAGAGTCTAGGGAGCCATGCAACTTCAAACTCCCATAATGGCAGTGACACCAGCACTACCGAAGGTGGGTTGATGTCCACATCACAATGGAGCAGGCCATGGGCACATGGTCCTGGCCTGTCCCATCAGGGACAAGGATCCAGCAGACAGCAATCACCATCAGAAAGCAGTACTGCATCCAGACTTGGGCCTTGTGGTACCAGTGAGACCCCTGGCAGGACCAGTTCACATGTCTGTGGCTGGAGATGGGGACCTGGTCACCCTGCCATGTACAGTCCACAGCTGTGCAACATACCCCTGTGTAGAAAAGCCACATGGCATGACTGTGAGCATATATATACACACACACATCTGTATCACAGGCAGGTCACCTCTGGACACACACAGCACCTCTGCACAGCCCATCTATAGGATACCCCTCCTAACACACACACACATGGATGTCAACCGTATGGCCCAGCCTAGACCTCTGGCAAACCCACACCACACCCTGTGCATATGATGATACTTGTGCCACATCCCTGTCATCCATACCATTGATACAGGGACAGGCTAATATGGGTCTGATACACAGGGTGAATATAGTCCAGTGTAGCTATGTAATACTGTGTAAAGTGCTGTCTGCTTGCATTTGTTCATTTGTTATGGGTACACATAAAGGTGTATGTATCTTATTAGCCATGATGCATTATTGCTGTTAGTACCACTGACTGAATGTAGTCTGACATGCTGTATTCTGTTTGTGTTCCAGATGTCTGTGTGTCCGCAGGCTGTGACCCTACGTACATTACCAACATGGAGTATGGCAGAGTGGAAATACACCGACAGATTCATAGTGAAGGTACAGCTTTATATGTATGTTTACCAGGGGTGTATGCATGAAACAGTGTGTGATAGACCTTGTCACATTCAGGTAGCCTTCAGACATGTCACCTCAGTGTTGTGTAGTACCACAGGCTCATACATATGGAACAGGTTACTGGAGTACTGTCAGTAGGTCCCTCACAAGCTTAGCCATTAGATTGACCATGACAGATTCACGTGTCTGCACCTGTTGCCCCTGCCATTTTTTTCCCATTCAGTCTACCCTGATGCAATTGGTGAGGGCATGCATGGTACTGTGCATGACAGGTTTGTGGTATGTATTCCTGAGTTTACAGAGTGGAAGAGGGAGACAAAATAGTATAGTCTTTGCATATACACAGTAAACACTGACACAGGGGATGTGCATACAGTAACACAAACACAGTTGGCAATGGACAGATTCGTAAACCTATATGTCCACTTTAATATACTATAGTGCTACATACACATGACATGCCCCACATAGATTATATGCATGGGACATAACCCACTACCTCTTATAACACATAATGTTTTGAATGCCTTCATGGATGGTGATGTATCCCACCAGAAATAGCAACTGGAGTCATCTATTGCTCCTACAAGCCTGGACAAGTGATAGGGTACCAGACATTGTATCAGTATGATGTTTCAGTCAGGTATGATATCTGATGCTGGCATGTGTGTCAGTACACTACCTGTGACCTCTTTGTCAACAATATCACATACATGGCCATTGTTAGGGGACACAGACCACATATGGGTTGCAAACATCCAGATATTCTGTATACATCTGTACAGATGACTGGAAATGTCTGTACAATGGTTCAATGTGCTGCATGTTGGGCAACGGTTTAACATGCTGAATGTGAGGCAGATGCAATTAACATACTATATAAAGTAATGCCATCGGGAGGTGGCAAACTGGCAATGGATGGTACACACATCAAAATGGTATGACCTACACAAGATATGATTGTCACCCAAGCATACACAGTTGCCAGTACTGAGATTAGAACCCCTACCTACCTAGTTATTTCTACTATAGTGTTATTCAGTTTTCAGACACACACACACACACACACACACTTGTCAGTATTGAGATTAGAATCCCTGCCCATCTAGTGATTGTACTATAGCATTATGCACTTATCGCATGCACTATGGACCTTACAAGGCTGACAACTGGCCAAAGGTGCCGATAAGGGAAATGACATCAGCAGGACTGATAAAGTGGGGCACTGGGTGGGAAACTTAACAAAATACTTCTTACAAGCATACATACTTACACACCCACTTGCTGGATCTGAGAGTAGAACCCCTGCATATCTAGTGATTTGTACTATAGTGTTACACATTTACTGCACAGGTTACAGAGTTTACAGGGTTGACAACTGGCCAAAGGTGATGATAAGGGGAAGGACATCAGCAGAACTGATAAAGTGGGGCAATGGGCAGTGTTGTGGGTGAGAATGGCCTAAAACTGTTTCACCTACAAACACACACTCCCTCACACACAACTGTCACACACACACAGTTGCCAGTATTAAAATTAGAAGCCCTCCATTTCTAGTTTTTGTACTATAGTGTTACATAGTTATCGCATGTGCTGCACAGCTTATATGAGTGATAGGTGTCCAATAGTTCTTCTAAGAGAATGACAGCGGCAGATCTTGTGAAGTAGGGCAATGTGAAGTATACTGAGTGTGAACATTCTTCTAATACTTAGACATACGGGCACACACACATACACACACACACACACACACACACACACACACACACACACACACACATACACACACACACATACACATACACACACACACACACACACACACACACACACACACACACACACACACACACACACACACACACACACACACACACACACACACACACAGGTAGGTGATGTGATATTATAAACCCAACCTCAGTACTATTACACAATGGAGCTTGGCTTTTATGCTGACACATGCAACTCTTTACAACTGGTATGCCACTGTCCATAGCAGTATGCCATTTAGGGTATCTGTGTGTGTGTGACACACTCTGTGTTCTCCAGTCTCTCTCTCTCTCTCTCTCTATCACTGTCTGTCTCTCACTTCCCCATATCTATGTGTGTGTATGCTTGACATATGTTATCTATTGCCCATATATATGTCTGTGTATCTCATGCAACAGATGCGGATATATCACATATGGGCCACCTACAGCTACCTGAGGGTAATCCTGTCTGATTTGTGTGTGTGTGGTGACAGTTAAGGTGTACATAGCTGACTGTATGCACAGACATATATACAGTATACAGTCATATATTCTGATGTGGGTTCCAACATGCCCTGTTATTCTCTAAGTGTAAGAGCATGCCCAGTGTGACCATCTATAGTTAGAGTGGGACTCCATTCCACAAACAGGTGTACTCCAGTCCAGGGTTTTGTATGCTACAGCCATACCTCTCAGGAGTACACAGAACTTTCCTCAGGGTAGTGGGTTTGTTTAGCAGTCATTTTATGTCATATCTGAAATCTGACACTGCAATGTAGTGTGTCATTACCTAGTGCCAGACATCCTCAGTTCATCACAGTGCTTTACCAGAGAAATACTAGTTGTATGATGTATAGACCAATATTATGAGGGCAGATATGTACATTATTGCCCAACAAGGCCATTTGTGAGGTGTGGATACAGCCAGTTGAGTGATGACACACTGTGTAAACAGTCCAACAACCTGGTGATATACTGGCTGGGGATCTCCTGCTTGTGTGGTATCTTTCTAACCTGAGATGTCATAGCCTTGTGTGGCCATACTTCTCACCTGTACATTTTTTGCCAGGTTGCCCAGGTGTTTGGCTAGAGGTTTCATCCTGTCTACGTTAACTTGTGTTTTTATGGCAGGTTAGTTGCATATAATTGAAGAGTGATGTTACAAAATAATGACAGACATTACTGTTTCAGACTATGTAACCTTCAGACAATTCCTACTACTGCAAACTCCTCACCCTACTAACTCTCTCATTATGTAAGGGCAATATTTACAACACATGCCTATCATCGTGCCTTTGTTCCACTTTTATTTCTGCCCTTGTCCAGACATTTTGCTGTTAGAGGTTGGGAGTTATGGGTGTGGGTACAGACTGCATTCTCTTGTACAGGCATGTCCATTATATATAAAAGCAAACATAAGAAAAAAGGATTATTGAAAATAGCCACTGGCAACACTACCAAAAAGCACTTATATTCACAAAAGCCTTAGCACCTCAGCTACACATCCTTCAATGTGTCCATTATATATGTATTATATTCCACATAGCACTGTGACTTCCAGGTATGTCAGTGGCAGAGCAGTGGTTGTCACTGAAATGGATAACAGTTGGCACTGCAGTTATCTGCACATGGCCCTGTCAAAGACAGCACTGCACCTAGGGCACTACAAGACGACTGCCAGGAGAACTTGCTGGCCAGATCTCGACAGTATTAACCATACATACACATAGCTCATTGACCTCTGCATATTATGGACAGGCAACATGTTTTCATGTCTGTTGGTACAGCCCTGCCAATGTGTGCTATGCTGCTATTTCCCTGCAAGCATACATGTTACTGTATTTCTGCAGGTATATGGGGGGGGATACACACCTGTCAATTGTACACATTTGCACAGACTGTGATGATATTTGTTTTTCATTTTGGTTCCATTTACCATACTATTGTGCCCTGTCTTGGGGACTAGATACATATTTGTAAAGAGCACAGGTCAGATTGTAATGGCATTTATTTGAGTTTCAGACTTCTTACCCTTCATAGCCTTACTGCAACTGTGACTCCTGCTGTGCTATCACTGTGTGAGTCTGTAGTGGATAATTCAAATTTGCAGCCATTTGTGTGCCTTTACCAGGCATTTCTCTCTGGTTTTCTACAGCTGACTTGCTGTGTGGGAGTGAGTGGTGATTATGGGACTCCCACACTGACATCAATGTCTGTGATATGTGACCTCCTAGTTAGTTGTCCCAACACATATACTGCAGTGGGATTTGCCACCTTGGGTACTATTTCATAGTGTGTGGAGGGCAGTTTTGGGCAGACATTTCCTGGTGTCCCACATAGCTGTCAGTTGTCTGTTGCTATCCCAGTAGGCCACCAAATTCTCTTGCATACATGCATGCATGCAGCATTACCATATATATGCTAGCAAAGCATACTAATCCATTCATTTATTGTTAAGAAGACTAACTTACCTTGTGCCTGCAGCAGTTGTGAGGATGGTGCTTGAGGGCCGCCTATGTTGGATACACATAATACACTGCCTATACATGGTAAGTTACCGGTAGTGTGATGTGTGTGTTATCCATTTTATTGTGTGTGTGACTCAGAGAGAGGTGTCAGTCCCTGGGGTCCCATCCATTTTACTGTGTGTGAGAGTCAGAGAGAGGTGTCAGTCCCTGGGGTCCCAACAGTGTCAGTGTGTGCTTTGCCAAGGTCTGAGCATACTGGGCATGCCTCCATCTGCCTACAGGAGCAGGCTCAATGGCCTCCTCCTCTGAGTTCCTCTGTGCCTGTGGGGACCTTGGCAATGGTGGTGGGCTGTGTGGCCCTTCCCCCTGCTGTTCCTGCTGCAGCTGTTTCCACAGAATCATATTGTGAAGCATGGTACATAATATGAACATGTGTGCACATGTGGCTGGAGAGTACTGCAAGGCTCTGCCAGATATGTCATGGCAGTGGAACCATGACTTGAGCATCCCAAACACATGCCCTACAATGATCCTGGTTTGTGCATGTGCCTCATTATGGCATTCTTGTGTGGGTGTGTGTGCATTTCTGATGGGTGTCATCTTCCATGATGCCAGTTCATAGCCAGCATTCCCCACCAGATGGCCATATGGGATGTCCCCACTGGCAAATGCCTGGTACAGCTGTGACGAATGGCAGATGTGGGAATTGTGATAACTTTCAGGGCTGCCAGCACATGTATTCATGATAATGCCCTGGGCATTGTACATGACCTGACAGTTGATGGAGGGGAATCCCTTGCAATGTATGTAGACCCTACCCTGTTCATCGGTTGGTGCTTTGATGTGGATGTGGGTGCAGTCTATCGCACCCCATACCTCTGGGTATTCTGCTACATGGTGGAAGAGACGCATATTGCTGGTTATCTTCTCATGAGTGTTGGGGAAGTAAATGTACTCTCCAGCATGTGGTAGCACAGCATCCAGGAACCGATGGACTACCCTGGATGCAGATGCCTGTGAGACCCCCGTGATGTCCCCAGTAGGTCTTTGGAAAGTACCTGTAGCTAGAATTCTTAAAGCTACACATACCTTGGTATCCACTGGCATGGGTTCCCCTCTGTTGGCTCTAGGTCTGAGTTGAGGCTGGCACAGTTTGATGATGTGCTGAAGTATGTCTCTGTCCACCCTGTAGCACTCTACTATCTCTAGATCATGTAGTCCCTGATAAGTTACCCTGGATCTGAACACTCTTCTCCTCCTCCTACATCTGTGGCAGTTATCAGCATTATCCTCCTCACTTCCTGTGGCCTCTAACACATACTGATGGATCAATGTAATGGCAGCCCCTAACATTTTTCCAGTTAAAATTCCCTCGCATGTGTACACCAATGGTGCAGAGTTTGTGGCAAAAAACAGACTCTAAGGTGTTTGTATAGTTTATACTGTTGTGCTGCAGATGCTGCATGTATGATTGGCTGACTATGATACATAGTTTATACTGTTGTGCTGCAGATGCTGCATGTATGATTGGCTGACGATGATGCATATTTTATACTGTTGTGCTGCAGATGCTGCATGTATGATTGGCTGATGATGATACATAGTTTATACTGTTGTGCTGCAGATGCTGCCTGTGTGATTGGCTGACTATGATACATAGTTTATACTGTTGTGCTGCAGATGCTGCCTGTGTGATTGGCTGACTATGATACATTGTTTATTCTGTTGTGCTGCAGATGCTGCCTGTGTGATTGGCTGACTATGATACATAGTTTATACTGTTGTGCTGCAGATGCTGCCTGTGTGATTGGCTGACTATGATACATAGTTTATACTGTTGTGCTGCAGATGCTGCCTGTGTGATTGGCTGACTATGATACATAGTTTATACTGTTGTGCTGCAGATGCTGCCTTTATGATTGGCTGACTATGATAGATAGTTTATTTTGTCGTGCTGCAGATGCTGCATGTATGATTGGCTGACAATGATGCATAGTTTATACTGTTGTGCTGCAGATGCTGCCTGTGTGATTGGCTGACAATGATACATTGTTTATTCTGTTGTGCTGCAGATGCTGCATGTATGATTGGCTGACGATGATGCATAGTTTATACTGTTGTGCTGCAGATGCTGCCTGTGTGATTGGCTGACTATGATACATAGTTTATACTGTTGTGCTGCAGATGCTGCCTGTGTGATTGGCTGACTATGATACATAGTTTATACTGTTGTGCTGCAGATGCTGCCTGTGTAATGCCCTGACTATGATACATAGTTTATACTGTTGTGCTGCAGATGCTGCCTGTGTGATTGGCTGACTATGATACATAGTTTATAGTGGTGTGCTGCAGATGCTGCCTGTGTGATTGGCTGACTATGATGCATAGCTTATACTGTTGTGCTGCAGATGCTGCCTGTGTGATTGGCTGACTATGATGCATAGTTTATACTGTTGTGCTGCAGATGCTGCATGTATGATTGGCTGACAATGATGCATTCCACCTGCTGGCTATGTAATTTGTTCTTGATTGCTTTTATTCTGCTATTTTCCTTTTTTCCCATTCCCATTTCCTCCCTTTTTAAGCCCTGAGGTGCACCGCGCAAGCCCGGTGCCCAAATGTTAACAGTCCTGCTATTCCCATTTTTTTGTTGTTGTTTTAGACTGGGTGTGTGCCGCTTAAACCCGTTTAGCTAATGTAAACATGAAGAAATGGCCCTCCCTGGACATGAACACGCTCTTCATTTCATGGAATAAGTCAATACACCCTCAGACACACCCCCTTGCTTAGCTCTACTTAGCTCAGCTTATCTGGGAGTCATAGGGCTCCAATGTGCTTACACCATGCATGACACACCCCCTTTTCATGTCTGTTGCTCCTCCTGCTTACACGATTGTGTTATAACACCTGCACGGTTAGGTACAGTTTGGCACTTAGAATATTTTTGTGATTCAGTAAATTTCCCCTCATTTGCATACTCCACTGCCTTAGTCCATAGTTACTGCACTAACACAGAGCCTTTCACCTTAGCAACCGCTGTTCCCTGGTATTGTTTTGATTCTGCATGCCATAGACTATAATGGCAAAATGCAGATTTCCCTTAAAATTAAGTTTTCACATTTTTATTTTTATTTTCAGCACGATCCTATTTGCGCGCCTCTGCCCTATGCTTAAACGGCCAAGATCAGCCAAAAAAAAAAACTTTTATTTTTATAAAAATGAAACACTTTTCCTTGCCAATGGCCATATACTTGGTCATTGGCATGCTGAAAGATTATAATACATGCTTTTATTTGAGCTGTCATGCCTCCATTTTAATTTTTGCAGAAATGTATTCAGCTAGTAGCCGAATACATTTCTGCAACTAACACTATTCTTGCACAAATGCCTGCCTGCTTGCTGAATCACTAATTCACCTCATTTGCATGTTTTTCACCAGCAAATGAGGTAATTAGCATTATGCAGTGGTGTCCATGCAGTAATAGTGTAGGCAGGCTCGTGCACTTCAAAACAGTAGTTTACTGGATCGCTCGGCTGACATATTCCATGCAGGAGCAGCTACACTGTTCCTGCATGGAAAAATTAGCTTACTGAATCCCACTGATTGTTTTCTACTAAAGGAATCACCTTCCAACCAACCAAAATGTCCAACAATAGCAGCTACACTCAGCTGAGTAAAGCAAGCACAAATAACTTCTTCTATATTTATTATGCTAAATATTTATTAGCCTCAGCCATCACCTAGCAGTAATTAAGACATTAAAGTTAATCGATAACCAAACAAATGTATATGCTATGCATCAGTAGATATGGCTCACAAAGTATTCATGCCCTCCCATCAATCCTCAGTGCTCATCCATGGATCAAATAACCACCACCATTTCCACAAGCTCATCTATGCAGCTTGAATGTAATACGCTTGAAATGTGGCAGGATAAGTCTCACCTCCTTGAAGACAATTTTGCAACCTGACCTAAATATTATAGTGCTAAAATTGTGACTTAATGGCCTTGTCTCTTACCTGCATTTCTAAATTATCAAAATCACACTTACAGCAATGACTGTCCCAGTTAAAGGGAAGGATTGGTGTCAGCTTTTCTTATCTAGAAAAAACAATACCAAATCTGCCTCCTTAGCACAGATTACTCACAAGGTAATACAGGACTCAAGTGGATAAACATTTAGCTATCACTAAACAGCAGCATTCATCATGTAGTTACACATTTTCTGTCACTAAATAGCAGCATTCATCGTGTAGTTACACATTTTCTGTCACTAAACAGCAGCATCCATCATGTAGTTACACATTTTCTGTCACTAAACAGCAGCATTCATCGTGCAGTTACACATTTTCTGTCACTAAACAGCAACATTCATCATTCAGTTACATATTTTCTGTCACTAAACAGCAGCATTCATCGTGTAGTTACACATTTTCTGTCACTAATCAGCAGCATTCATCGTATAGTTACACATTTTCTGTCACTAAACAGCAGCATTCATCGTGTAGTTACACATTTTCTTTGACTAAACAGCAGCATTCATCATGTAGTTACACATTTTCTGTCACTAAACAGCAGCATTCATCGTGTAGTTACACATTTTCTAGCACTAAACAGCAGCATTCATCATGTAATTACACATTTTCTAGCACTAAACAGCTGCATTCATCGTGTAGTTACACATTTTCTGTCACTAAACAGCAGCATTCATCGTGTAGTTACACATTTTCTGTCACTAAACACTAGCATTCATGTAGTTACACATTTTCTGTCACTAAGCAGCATTCATCGTGCAGTTACACATTTTCTGTCACTAAACAGCAGCATTCATCATGCAGTTACACATTTTCTGTCACTAAACAGCAGCATTCATCCTGTAGTTGCACATTTTCTGTCACTAAACAGCAGCATTCATCATGTAGTTACACATTTTCTGGCACTAAACAGTAGCATTCATCATGCAGTTACACATTTTCTGTCACTAAACAGCAGCATTCATCGTGTAGTTACACATTTTCTGTCACTAAACAGCAGCATTCACCGTGTAGTTGCACATTTTCTGTCACTAAACAGCAGCATTTATCTTGTAGTTACATATTTTCTGTCACTAAACAGCAGCATTCATTGTGTAGTTACACATTTTCTAGCACCTTCTCTAATGTATATATATTCAGTGATCTACTTCTTCAGCTATGCCTAAGACACAGTCATTTTTCTCTTTTGAGGACTATAATTTGGCTGGTCCATTAATCCAAACATTTTTTCCCTTATATTACAACTTTGTAAATGTAAAATCTAACCATACATCACGTTTACATACTGGAAATATTTCTTAAATGACTCTAATCCCAAAAAAACTCATCACATCTGTCCTTGAGTAATGACAATGCCAAACTTCCTTGACAACCACCTCCTCCTAACTTCCACACAGTGATTAAACAAGAAAACTAACATCAGGTTCTTACTGGGTTCCCTCCACCAAGTTCTGTAATTTACTATCATCTCTCAGATGGAGTAAGTTGTACAATTCACAGGCACTTAATAGTGCCCTGCAACATTTAATTAAACTCTGCCTTATATCCATGTTACTTTCTACTGTATGACTACCCAGTATATCACAGGTTAAAGATGTTGCTTCCTTACTTCTAGAAGCTCATTCATTAAATGAACATGTTATACTACATGTGAACTGGTAACTGTAACGTCTTTATATATGTTATACTACATGTGAACTGGTAGCTGTAATGCCCTTATATATGTTATACTACATGTGAACTGGTAGCTGTAATGCCCTTATATATGTTATACTACATGTGAACTGGTAACTGTAACACCCTTATATATGTTATACTACATGTGAACTGGTAGCTGTAACGCCCTTATATATGTTATACTACATGTGAACTGGTAATTGTAACACCCTTATATATGTTATACTACATGTGAACAGGTAGCTGTAACGCCCTTATATATGTTATACTACATGCAAATTGGTGGCTGTAATGCCCTTATATATGTTATACTACATGTGAACTAGTAGCTGTAATGCCATTATATATGTTATAGTACATGTGAACTGGTAGCTGTAACATTCTTATATATGTTATACTACATGTGAACTAGTAGCTGTAACGCCCTTATATATAGGTTCATATGTTAATAGGTTCATACTAGGCTATCTGCCCTGGGGCAATTATAAGCCTAGCCCGATTCTGTATGGCTTATGCCACCCCTTGATTTGAGTATACTGTGCCCTTTTTAAGGTTTAGTTTACTGTGCCTCTGTCTAATAGTGACACGGGTGTAATCCCTGGGACAAACCTACGATCCCCCATCCACTTATCGAGATTCTTCTTGAAGAGATTCAGTGAGGTGCTCTGCCTCACATGAACTGGAATTCTATTCCAGAGTGAAGGGAGCCTCTGGGTTATGAACTTGTCCCTCCAGCAAGTTCTATTTATTTCTGTGCTGAGGTTCAAGTCCCTCGAGCGTGTGGCTCTAAGGGATTTAGATTTACAGAGGTGGAGCATGTCCATTAATTCTGGATTTGACATAGCTTTGTATGTCAGGCACAGATCGCCTCGAAGTACGCGGTATGCAACTGAGTAGAGCTGGAGTTTTTTTAACCGAGCAGCATATGGCATCTGTTTGAGACCCTTGATCCTCTTGGTTAGATACTTTTGGGGTCTTTCTAATTTCTGCAGGTGTTGGGTAAGGTACATCCCAAAAGGGGCATTGTATTCTATGATGGGCTTGATGAGGGATGAATAAAGAGGCACGATTACCTCTCTTGATCTAGATGTGAAACCCTTCGTGATGAGGTGGGCTATGTAGAAGGTCTTTCTAACCACTTTGGCAATGTGGTTTTCAAAGGAGAGATTGCTATCAACTTGGGTCCCCAGGTCCCTAATAACTTTCTCTGTACTTAATGGGTTTCCGCCTATGTGGTAATTTGTGGGCACATTGTTTTTGCCAAAGGGTATGACTATACATTTTTTGGCATTTAGCTTTAAGCCATGGTGGTGGCACCAGTTATCTGTCTCTGTGAGACCTTTTTGAAGGATGCTTGTGTCAGCTGGAGAGTTGATTATGGCACCCAGTTTGCAGTCATCTGCGAACTTGGTGAGCCATAGTCCTCCCACATTTGCCTGTACCTCGGAAAAGTATATACCGAACAAGAGTGGTCCCAGGACAGAACCCTGTGGGATGCCACTTGTGACCGGTTTTGAGTCTAACATGGCTCCAGCAACTCTCACTCTGTGGGTTCTGTCTTTGAGCCAGTTTGCGACCCATCTTGTGACATAGGGGTTTATATTTAAGCTGGATAGCTTATCTATGATGCCCGAGTGGGGTATTGTGTCAAATGCCTTTGCAAGGTCCAGATAGGCTGTGTGGACTACCTTCCCTTCATCTATGGCTTTGGTGACTGTTTCAAAGAAGTCAACCAGGTTCAAAAGGCAGGATCTGCCCTTGACAAAGCCAAACTGGGTAGGATCTAGTGTCTGTAGGTCCCAAATGTCTTTGTTTATGAGCTCCATGATGATCCTCTCCATAGCCTTGCAGACTAAGATAGTCAGGCTTATGGGGCGATAGTTTCCTGGGTCCGTAGAGGCTCCACCTTTGTGGAGTGGGACCACTGTTGCTGTACGCCATTCTGTGGGCACATATCCTGTAGTGAGGCTGAGATTGTATAGCTGTTTTTTTTGAGGGATTAGTTCCTCTTGTAGTTCATGTAGGACGCAAACTGGGACGCCATCTGGTCCCATGGAAGCAGTGTTTTTTGCTTTGGAGAGGGCAGCCTTCACCTGAGCATCTGAGATGTTTGGGAGGCAGCCCTCTGCCAGGATAGATACTTGCTCTTTTGGGGGGGGCGGGGGTGGAGAAGTTTGCACTGAACCTGTCTGCCAGGATATTGGCAATGTCTGTGGGTTCAGTGTATTTTTTGTCATTTAGAATCAACTCAGAACAAGTCTGGGAGTTGCATCCCAGGTTTCTAACATAATTGAAAAAAGCCTTATGATTGTCTTTGGTGTCCTGTGCAATTTTTCTCTCGAAGCTGGCCTTGGAGGATTTTATGAGGGATCGTAATTTTTTCTAGTACTGATCAGAGATGCCTTCCCTATTAGGGATTTTGCTCTATCATGTAGTAGCTTCCTCCTTCTGTTGTACAGTTTATTTATGGCAGGGGTCCACCTGACTGGACGCCTGCCTTTGGATGATTGGGTCTTGGTTTTGTTTGGGATAGCATGATCCATGCATTCCTGGAGATGTCCGTAGAATGCATTTATATAGGATTCTGCAGTTTGGGCTGTAGTTTCTACTGGCCCTGGGGCCTTGAAGGATTCCACTTCGGTTTTGAGAAGTGAGAAGTTCGCTTTTGAGAAGTTTTTCACTGTGGTTTTCTGGGCTGGGGGTGGGGTCGGGATGTGGACATCCAGTGATATTAATTTATGGTCTGATCTTACCAATGAGGGATATACATCTGGTGTGGAGCATAGAGTCCCCATGTTGGTAATGATCAGGTCAAGTATGTTGTCCCCTCTTGTGGGAGTGGTGACTAGTTGTTCCATACCATTTGAGTTTATAATTTCCAGGAATCTTTGGGCTAAGGTGCTGGGGCTTGAATAGTGCTCCCAGTCAATGTTTGGGTAGTTAAAGTCGCCCAATATAATGGTGTTCGGAGAGATCTTCATGTTCTCCAATGTTTTCAGGAAAGCCGAATGGGATTCCTGACTTTGAGAGGGTGGTCTGTAAGATGCTATAAACTGAAAAGCAGTCTTGCCCACTGTTAGTTGCACATGGATGGTCTCCGATACTTCGTGCAATGCCACTAACCTGGAGGTGTGGATATCCTTGATAAATATGGAAAAATATGTTATAGCACATGTAAACTGGTAGCTGTAACATCCTTATATATGTTATACTACAAGTGAACTGGTAGCTGTAATGCCCTTATATATGTTATACTACATGTGAACTGGTAGCTGTAATGCCTTTATATATGTTATAGTACATGTGAACTGGTAGCTGTAACATCCTTTTATATGTTATACTACAAGTGAACTGGTAGCTGTAATGCCCTTATATATGTTATACTACATGTGAACTGGTAGCTGTAATGCCCTTATATATGTTATACGACATGTGAATTGGTAGCTGTAACACCCTTATATATGTTATACTACATGTGAACTGGTAGCTGTAATGCCCTTATATTCCTATACACTCTGTGCCCTTATAATCCTATACACTCCGTTCTACACAGAGGGCCTATCATCTTTAACTGTGCTTAATATTCAGTTCAACATCCATAATTTGTTCACAATTTATTTTTAAAAAGCACAAATAAGTGTGTATATAATTTGCTGTAGCATTATACTGATGAAAGTATTCTCTTAGATTAAAAATGGGGTAATTTTTTATGGTCATTGACATGCCTATTAAATTACACATTTTTTGTAAATCTTTTTCTTTTATAAATAAATTTGGCTACTTTTAGTCGAGGAGATTCTTATATAAACCCGATGCATTACACCACTGTACAGCTCCTTCTAGTTGAGGAGATTCTTATATAAACCCAATGCATTACACCACTGTACAGCTCCTTCTAGTTGAGGAGATTCTTATATAAACCCGATGCATTACACCACTGTACAGCTCCTTCTAGTTGAGGAGATTCTTATATAAACCCGATGCATTACACCACTGTACAGCTCCTTCTAGTTGAGGAGATTCTTATATAAACCCGATACATTACACCACTGTACAGCTCCTTCTAGTCGAGGAGATTCTTATATAAACCCGATGCATTACACCACTGTACAGCTCCTTCTAGTCGAGGAGATTCTTATATAAACCCGATGCATTACACCACTGTACAGCTCCTTCTAGTTGAGGAGATTCTTATATAAACCCGATGCATTACACCACTGTACAGCTCCTTCTAGTTGAGGAGATTCTTATATAAACCTGATGCATTACACCACTGTACAGCTCCTTCTAGTCGAGGAGATTCTTATATAAACCTGATGCATTACACCACTGTACAGCTCCTTCTAGTCGAGATTCTTATATAAACCTGATACATTACACCACTGTACAGCTCCTTCTAGTCGAGGAGATTCTTATATAAACCTGATGCATTACACCACTGTACAGCTCCTTCTAGTCGAGGAGATTCTTATATAAACCCGATACATTACACCACTGTACTGCTCCTTCTGGTCGAGGAGATTCTTATATAAACCCGATACATTACACCACTGTACAGCTCCTTCTAGTCGAGATTCTTATATAAACCCGATACATTACACCACTGTACAGCTCCTTCTAGTCGAGGAGATTCTTATATAAATCTGATGCATTAAACCACTGTACAGCTCCTTCTAGTCGAGATTCTTACATAAACCCGATGCATTACACCACTGTACAGCTCCTTCTAGTCGAGGAGATTCTTATATAAACCCAATGCATTACACCACTGTACAGCTCCTTCTAGTCGAGATTCTTATATAAACCCGATGCATTACACCACTGTACAGCTCCTTCTAGTCGAGGAGATTCTTATATAAACCTGATGCATTACACCACTGTACAGCTCCTTCTAGTTGAGGAGATTCTTATATAAACCCGATGCATTACACCACTGTACAGCTCCTTCTAGTCAAGATTCTTATATAAACCCGATGCATTACACCACTGTACAGCTCCTTCTAGTCGAGGAGATTCTTATATAAACCCGATAAATTATACCACTGTACAGCTCCACCCATCTTGCTTTTGACCTTTTTGTTTCTAGTTTATTTATACCTTCTGTAAACTAAGATGAATTGATCAGCAGTGCATAGATCTTAATGACCTTATTGACTTCAAACCTAATATTTTAAATATTGATTTTAATTTACATGTTCAAAAATATATTATTTGAATATTGAAACATTTGTACAAGAACAAAGATAGATATGAGTCTATCCAGAAAAGAAGCCGCTGGAAATGATTTCTTTTACGCCACAAGTTGTCCTCTCTGTCATATTCTTTCTGTTACACATTTGAGTTAATTTATGAGAGCAAAACAAATGTATTTATTTATTTATTTATTTGTTTGTTTGTTTGTTTGTTTATTTGCAGTTTGTTACACAGGAAAATCCATTGGGCCAGTATAAGCCCTTTTTCAATGGAGGCCCAGGGAGAAAAGCTCCAAGTACATACATCCAAGTCCGGGAGGATGAGGTGCCTAAAACAAATCCAATAAACAGGAAAAAAGCACCTTAAAACATTTAATGTGTTCCACAGCAAGCAAAGCACAACACAGTGCACAGTGATAATGCTGAAACTACTACCAGTTTGTTTTCGTCTCCAACTTCATCAGAAAAATGCTGACAATCCAAATCCCTCCCTATTTATACCTTTGCACACTGCCAAAACTTAAAATCATGTGACATTGAATTCAATTTTAACCCTTTCCTAAACATACCTTAAGAACAAGCATAATAAATACAACTTCCCCTGTTTAAAACACTTTTGAATATCTAAAAACACATTTTCAAAACCTGTAGTAAATAAGCAGATAGATATAAAAATTAATGCATGTTAAAAATGAATAAATGAATGTAAAAAAAATCAAGTAAAATCAATTTTGTTGATGAATATTTCAAACCACATGTGTGCAAAATTCATAACTTTGCTGCTCTTAATTTTAAACCTGCGGCTACATACATACATGCATACATGCATGCATACATACATACATACATACATAATACAAGCGACAATCACAGCGACATTAATACAGGGTAATACAGAAATGAGTCATAGAAATTGATATCAAGAAAAGGATTTGCTTACTAAAGCTAGAAATATGAATTCTCTGCTTTTAAACTGGGATTAAAATGGATATCTAGTAGGTTAGACGAACAGGAAGGCATGTCATTGCAAAAGAGATAATCGTTTAAGTTCAAATTTTAACACTGATGCTACTTGGTTTAATGAGAGTTTGTTAAATAAAAATCCATTTATTTGTCACTAAATATATTATTTTTATAGTTTTTAGTGATTTGTTTAAAACATTTTATATCTATGCCAAAGAGAACCTGGCTTTACTCAACAGCCTTCTTCCACCATGTAGTTCACTGAGAAGAGATAAGAACCTTTCTGATATAAAACGTACCTAGTTATTTTCAAAAACAGGGTTTGCAGACTGTACATAGTTAACAACCACAGGGCACTGTCTACTGTGATAGTCATGCTTTATGTCATTATTAACAAAACTGCTCAGAATAGTGGTTACAATTGCTTATAAAGGAGAGCTGACATGCAAAACCCATCTTGCATTCAAAGCTCTCCATCTCTTAAACTTTAAGCTTTCCCCGACTGTTCTTCTCCAGCCTTGTCTCCTCCCTCTCACATTAAAATCCTTTTCATCTCTTAATTATTCTGTCAAAAAACAAAAGTAATATCTATGTGATGTTTTCACAACAATTTTTTTTAAATAATTTGTCTTAAGTGCCAATATATTTTGTATGCACTTGGAGCTTTTTCTCCACATAATTGTATTAACTGCCAATATACTTTCTATGTCCTTGGAGCTTTTCTTCCTGGGCCTCCATTGAAAAAGGACTCACAATGGCCCAATGGACTTTCCTGGTTAACAAACTAAAAATAAATAAATAAACTATATATATATATATATATATATATATATATATATATATATATATATATATATATATATATATATATATATATATATATATATATATATATATATATATGTATATATATATATATATATATATATATATATATATATATCTATATGTGTGTGTGTGTGTGTGTGTGTGTGTGTTTGTGTGTATGTGCAGCATTATGCTTATTCAGCTTATATTGGAAAGGACTAAGAGGAAATTTAAGCTGCACATCCAGAAACATGTTATGATATAGAAAGTCTTACTGGGAAAGTCCTCTTGCATCAGTTATTCAGACCCAACATAGTAGTGATGTTAGAGTCCAGAAACATTTTGTAGACCATATTGTTTCTGGAAAAACATGGTTTACTATATTTTCAAACTAGCTAGAACTTCATAATGAGTCAAACATTATGTTTATTATTGATTGAATATAATTGTGCAGCTGTTGTTTTTGATACAACTGTTTATTGATGTTATTTCTTTAAGAGATGTTTCTAATCATATAAAGACTTTTCACACAAAGTAAAGTTTGTTACCATGCTTTTATGTGTATTTTTATTCATTATTCATAAAATATTCTTGATATACTAGGCAAACTGATAGATTGGGTGTGTATTTGTATGTACTCCATGTATGCAAACACGGAATTCTATGATAATGATTATATGAATATTGACTACAATGGTTTAACTGTTGTAATTGAGATAGCAGTTTGTTGATGCTATTTAGCTGAACAGGTTTTTAAGCCCATAAAGGCTTTCTCTCAAAATGCTAGACAATAAAAGTTTTATCTTATAATTGTTGTGCATTTTCATTCATTATTCATAAAATGTCTTTATATGCAATGAAAACTGATGCACATAAGTTTATTATATGTTCAGTTACTCTCTCTCTCTTTATTTTATATATATCTTTCCACTGAGTCATTCTTATAAATGGTATAACATAATATTTAAGTATTGCACACTGATGTGACTGTTTTATTTATTTTGTCTATGTACACTTTGTTGATGAGGTTAGTCCTACTAGGCCACTGACTTTATTTTTTTTTTTATTGAAACCTGAAGTGTATCAATACTGACTATGAGAGATATGGCCAGTTGCTGTCCAAAAAAACAAAGGCAAGGCCCCATCAATGGAAAATCACCTTCCTCAGCCACAACAAGCACATAAGACAACTTGTCAAATCCTCTAAGGGCTCCTTTGAGAGAAGCTAGCAAGTACAGCCAAGGATAACCATAAGGCCTTTTACAGCTACTTATGTAGCCTAAAAGGTAGGGCCCAAGCATGTGCAGAACTAGTGGCCAACAGTATCACACACACTGACCACACAGAGATAGCAAACCTGCTAGTGGATAGGTTTGGTGAAAACTTCACTCCCGTATCTCCTCCTTACTTATGACAAACCTTCCCCCAAACTTCCTCCCTACCCTACATATCTGAAGAGCAGGTCCACAAAGCCTAGTCAAAGGCAAAAGACACTGCATCTATGGGACCAGACAACATCCCAGGTTGTCTTCTTGGGCTAAAACATGAACTAGCATCACCATTAAGTACGTTTTTCAATCATAGCCTAAACATGGGCTTTGTTCCTGTGGAATAGAGAAAAGTAACAGTTATTTCCCTCCACAAAGGTAGCCTAGCAACAGAACCAGGAAATTACAGGCCCATAAGCCTGAACAGCCTTATCTGTAAGGCCATGGAACATATCATTATGGACCTCATAAATAAAGACATAGGTGACCTCCAAACCCTGGATCGTACACAATTCGGCTTTGTCAAGGGCCAATCCTGCCTGTTAAATCTGGTGGACATCTTTAAACATGTGTCCAGGGCCATTGATGAGGGCAAATCTGTGCACACAGCATACCTCGACTTGGCAAAGGCTTTCAACACAATCTCACATTCAGGCATTACCGATAAACTTAGCAAACTGAATGTAAACCCCCATTCTTTGTAAGATGGGTTGCCAACTGGCTCACAAACCAGACACACACTATCACAGTAGGTGACTCCACATCAACCAGCAGACCTGTTACCAGCAGGGTGCCACAGAGGTCAGTGCTGGGTCCCCTACTGTTTGGTATATACTTCTCAGAAGTTCAGGTCAAAACTAAGGGATTGTAGCAGACCAAGTTTGCAGATGACTGCAAACTAGGTGTAATCATTGAATCCCCAAATTATATCAATATACTCCAGGAGGGTCTCAAGCAGACCAATGACTGGTGTATTAGTCATAGTCTCAAAATGAATGCAAAGAAATGCATAATCATTCCTTTTGGCACAATGTCCCTTCACACTATAAAATTGACAACAATACATTACGTAAGTACTCACAAAGTGGTAAGGGCGGGATCACAAGTCGACTGCGACCTTAACTTCAATGACACTGTGTCTACTGCAGTAAGGAAGGCTTTCCAAGTAGCACACTTAATTAGAAAAGACATCACCTCAAGAGCAAAAGAGGTTATAACCCCTCTATACTCGGCACTAATCCGGCCCATAATTGAGTATAGCACCCCATTCAGCATGTACCATACAAAGCACTTATAGCAACTGCAGAGACCTCAGAGGTTTCTAACAAAGAAGATGAAAGAGCTCCAGCATGTGTCTTACACAGACCGACTAAAGTCCCTGTCACTATACTAAGTATCATATAGACTTCTTAGGGAAGACTTATGCCTGGCCTACAGAGCAATCCAAGACAAAACCTAATGAACTTGCTGCATATCTGTAAATCAAACTGGACTAAGGATACCCATTCCAGGGATCTAAATATGGTTTGAAACTTAAATATGACATGCTGGAGGGACAGATTTATCTCCCAGTGACTGCCACATCTTTGGAGCAGGCTACCAATTCATGTGGAACAGAGCAGCTGTATGACACTGTTCAAGAGAAACCTGGACAAGTGAATAGGGTACCATAAATTGCAGGGTATAGTGCCCACAACCTTCCTGGACATGGGCAGTCATCACTAAATACAGTCTTGGGTACTGAGTAACATTTTCATTGTATTATATTGGGATGAAATGGCTAGCTTAAAATGACCTCTGGGTTGATTGCCCAGTAATCTTCTTTCATCCTATGATCTTATGACTTTTCCTAGTCTTTTTGATTAAGTGCTATGGGATCTATTACACCCACCTGAGCTCCCGCCAACTCAGGTAAAGCAGGCCTTGGTTTAATGTATTATTTATGAATGCACACTCAGGACTGCAGTGCCCCATTATGCTGTGCTTTTATTGATATTGTTTCTTCGGACAGATGATCGGTAGCCTGCTCCAAAGACGTAGCAGTCACTGGGAGATTAGTGCATTTATTAAAACTGTATTTGCATTAATATTGCAACAACTCAAGTGCTCTAGGATGCACTGCATCTCAATTGTTTGAGTGTGTTTTAGCTGCTTTTCTGTATATATAGTCTTTTCTGTATATGTAGACTAGCTATTTATTCTACTGTGTTACTGCCTCTTAAATCGTTTTTCAGTTGTGCACTTGCCTTGCTTCATTCAAAAAGTTTTAAATTGCTAATTTTCTAGAGTTTTAATTGCATTAATGGGGTTACGGTTAAATTATTCCAGGTGCCAGAAAGTCTGCTCTTCAAATTTTCCCTTAGAACTAGCTGGTTTCTCAGTAGTAGCACAAAAATCTGAATCCCTGTGACTAGCACTTGCTCTAGAACCTGCTGGAAAGCACTAGGAAGCCTGAAACTGATACAAGCACTCAACTATCCTTGTTAATAAGGAGAAATTAATCATAGACACTAAACAGCCAATAATTGCAAAGTACCTTGCATAGGTAAAGGAAAACAGCTCTTTTACTTTACAAAAAAAGCACCTAAACAGGCATGTCCAAGGGTCAGCTTCCAATGATTTCTCCTGTCCACCTGCTGAATCTGGGCATACTGGGGCAATGCAACAACTGCCTCATGTACACAGATAACCCTCTCCTCTTACCACCCAACACTACAACCTGTGAGTGATGCACTTACATAGCCAAACTGGAAGCAAAGCTCACTCCAGCAAAGATTGTGCTAGAGAGTCAAGAGGAGAAGGTTAACACTACACCTCAAGCAACCCATAGCCCTTCAAAACCCACACCATCCACACCAGCACATAGCAACACTAAACCCACATATGCGGAGGCCCTTAACATTAACCTGCCGAAGCAACAAGGACCTCCGAAGCTGAAACGCAAACAAATACCAGTCACAACCAAAGTGACACATAGCTCACAGCACCAGTGTTCCACCCAACAACAGCCCCTAAGGCAAGACAATGTACGCAACACTTTAGTCATAGGTGACTCTATAGTCAGGCACACTGATGTCCCATTCACCAGGCTGAACAAGGAGAAAATTAAAGTCAGCTTCCTTTCAGGTGCCAGGATCTGTCGTATAACACATGCACTCAAGTCACTCCACAACAAGTACAAATACGACTCTGTCATTGTCCATGTTGGAGTGAATGACTTGAGACGTACCTCCCTGTACTACATGAAAAGAGACATGGAAGAGCTCTCGGATCATGTAGCCTAGGCAGGTATGACCCTAGCCCTGAGTAGCATCCTGCCTTCACCCAGAATGACACCACAGTATAAGGACAAAATGATGATTCAACAATTGGCTAAGCATCTGGTGTCATTCAAAGGGGATCCAGTATCTGTCTGCCTGGGACGACATGATCGACAAACCACGATGCTTTGCCAGAGATGGTCTGCACCTGTCACCCCTGGGATTCAGGTTACTGACTAAAGCTCTTGCCACCCCTATAGTACCTTTTTTAGGCAAGGTTCAAAGTACAAAAACCACAACCGTAACAGATACAAGCATGCAACATCTGAAGGTAATGCTACTCAATGCTAGAAGTCTAAACCTCAAAATGCACTCTTTCAAGGCACTCCTAAAAATGGAGAACATCAATATCTGTGCAGTAACTGAGACCTGGTTCAAGAACACAGAGAGCACCTCTGCAATACCGGGATACAACTCTTACCACACTTTTCAGCCACTAAACCAAGACCGAAACACTAAAGGTGGAGTAGTGTCCATATTCATCAAGAATATTCACACCTCCAGGCTAGTTGCCCAACACAATGCATCTGAACTTCTCCAGGTGCAACTAACACTAGGTAAGACTGTAGCTTGCAACAGATCTCCCACCATGCCCCAAGATTCCCACTACACCTTTCTAAACATACTGGAAAATATTAAGATACAACCAAACACCCTAATACTGGGTGATTTCAACTTGCCTGCCATTAACTGGGAAAACTACTCCAGTACCAACACCTTTTCCCAGTGGTTCTTGGAATTCATAAATTCCAATGCCCTGAATCAACTAATCCATTGTCCCACCAGGGGCTCCAATATCCTAGACCTGATCATTACCAACATGGGAGATAGATGCTCCACACCAGTGGTCACCCCCTCATTGGTAAGGTCTGACCATAAGCAAATCACCCTTGACATCCACATCCCACCCCCACCCCCCAGTAAGGAAACCTCTATAAAAAAACTTCTCCAGAACCAACTTCATGCTATTTAAGTCAGAAGTGACAAACTTCATGGCACCCATGCAGACGGGAGCTGAAAGTTTGACTGCTGCATCCTACACTAAGGCACTGTATGAGCACATCCACTCATGCATGAATCGTGCCATCCCAAATAGAACCAAAACACTCTTCTCCAAAAAAAAGAAAGCCAATCTAGTGGTCCCCTGCCATAAACAAGCTATACAACAGGAAGAAACTGTTGCAGAAAAGAGGAAAATCCCAGGATGCAAAAAACTTACTCACCAGCCTCAGTAAGAAGATGAGATCCCTCATAAAATCCTCAAAAGCTAGTTACGAAAATAAAATTGCCAAAGATTCCAAAGATAACCACAAGGCATTCTATAGTTATGTCAAGAATCTAAATGGAAATGCTCAGATCTGCTTTGAGCTACAACAGAATAACATTAAATATACTGATCCCAAGGATATTGCCAGTATCCTGGCAGATTGATTTGGTGCCAACTTCACCCCCCTCTTATCCCCTAAAAGGCCCATCTCAATACCAAAAGATTGCCAAATTCTGGTAATCATGGCCACACAGGTAGAAACCACACCCTTGAAAGCTAAGAATACAGCATCCATGGGACCAGATGCTATCCCAGGCTGTGTACTACATGAACTACAAAATTAACTGGCACCTCACCTAAGTGTCATGTTTAATCATAGCCTCACCTCAGGCTTTCTGCCCACTGAGTGGCGCACAGCTACAATTATCCCATTCCACAAGGAGGGATCTACCTTGGTTCCCAGGAACTACTGTCCCATCAGTCTGACGAGCCTGATCTGCAAGGGCATGGAATGCATTATAATGGAACTTATAAACAAAGACACTGGCAACCTTCAAACACTGGACCTCACCCAGTTTAGGTGCGTGAAGGGCTGATATTATCTCCTGAACCTGAATGACTTCTTTGATTCAGTCTCCAGAATTGTGGACAAGGGTAAGGCGGTCCACACAGCCTATCTGGACCTCAACAAGGCCTTTGACACCATCCCCCACTCTGGAATCATAGATAAACTTACTAAGCTGGGCATAAATCCCTACATCACTCGATGGGTTGCCAACTGGCTTAATGAGAGAACCCAGACTGTAAAAGTAGCCAACACCAAATCCTACTCCAGACAAGTGACAAGTGGAGTAGCTCAGCGTTCAGTCCTGGGACCACTCTTGCTTGGCATCTACTTCTCTGAAGTACAGGCCAACACTAAGGGCCTTTGGCTAACAAAGTTCGCAGATGACTGCAAACTGGGATCCAATATTGAATCACCAAATGATGTGGAAATTTTACAAAAGGACCTTACAGAAACAGATGCTTGGTGCTACAGTCATGGGCTCAAGCTTAATGCCAAGAAATGTATAGTTATCCCCTTTGGGAAAAACATGTACTCATGAATTACCACATAGGTGGCAGTACACTAAGCACCAAAAGTGTGATAAGAGACTTAGGGACACAGGTGGACAGTGGTCTCACCTTCAATAATCACATCACCACAACAGTCAGGAAATCCTTCTATGTGGCACACCTCATCACTAAGGGCTTTTCATCCAGAAAAAAAGGAGGTCATTATCCCACTGTACTCATCCCTCATTAGACCCATTATAGAGTACAACACCCTGTTTGGTATGTACAACACAAGACATCTGCAACAGCTGGAAAGGCCACAGAAATACCTCATGAAAGGAATCACAGGCCTAAAGCAGATGCCCTATGCTGACCGTCTAAAAAAACTCCAGTTATACTCTGTGGCATATTGTCTACTCAGAGGCTTTCTCTGCTTAACATACA
This sequence comes from Protopterus annectens, assembly GCF_019279795.1. NCBI lineage: Eukaryota > Metazoa > Chordata > Ceratodontiformes > Protopteridae > Protopterus > Protopterus annectens. The sequence goes on from NC_056737.1 coordinate 1,195,829,380, forward strand.
AGACCATGTCAAACCCTGAGCTGTTGGATATGCTCCACTTAAAGAAATCCCAATTCCTCAGAGCCACACACTCAAGGGATCTAAACCTTGTCATCACAAAGAACAAAACATGCTGGTGGGATAGATTCCTGACCCAGAGATTCCCCATACTCTGGAACAGACTGCCCATACATGTCAACCAGAGTGCCTCCTTGGCCCTCTTCAAAAGAAACCTTGACGATTGGATGGGAGATAGGAAATTCACCCCAGGGATCATGTCAGTCATCCTGCTAGACAGGGATCCAGGGAAGTAAATATTGTGGGAAGAAATATCAGGGGAATTGTTTGGCTAGGCTTGTTTAGGCCCTAGGGCCGATAGCCTAGTACCAACCTATGAACCTATGAACCAACCTATGATTTAGCCCCATAAAGATTTTCACTGTCCTAGACAATGAAAGTTTTATCATGTAATGTCTGTGTATTTTCATTCATAATTCATAAAAATTTTCTATATGTAATAGGCAAACTGGTGGATATAATGTCATTATCTGACCATATATTCTATCTATATAAAAGTCTATATCCTTTGTGCAGCTATAGCGCATTGTTTAGGTCAGTAACACAGCATGTGCAAACTACATTTTTTAAAAGAAGTAATGGCATAGTATTTAAGTTATTTTAGCTATGTATTGATAGACATATTCACTTATATTGGAATGGATAATGTTATTGCCACTGACATGCTTTTTACATGCAAATTTTTCTAAATTCCATCTTTATTGACAAAATTTGGTTAACTGCAGTTAAGGGGATATTTATACGAATTGAAAATATTATGCCTTCCTACAAACCCACCTGTCTTGCTCCTGTCCTGTCTTTATTTACTTTTAATGGCTTTACAAATGGTTTTAGTGGCTGTAATGTACATACTCGGCATGGTATTTTACATTTAGGGTTTAGCGTTACATCTAGTGCATCAACATATTTCCCAACCAGCGTTATAGTATTGTACTTTGCTTAGATAGTATTTTATAGGTTCATAGGTTCATACTAGGCTATCTGCCCGAGGGCATTTACAAGCCTAGTCCATCGTTTTGTGGCTTACGCCACCCCTTTAGTACGGGGAACTAAACCCATTATTTTGCTGTGCCTCTGTCGAGCAATGACACTGAGGTAATCCCTGGGGTATATCTGCGATCTCCCATCCATTGGTCAAGATTTCTCTTGAACAAGGCCAGTGAGGTGCTCTGCCTCACATGTACCGGGATTTTGTTCCACAGCATAGGGAGTCTTTGGGTGATGAATCTATCCCTCCAGCACGTCCTATTAATAGTCGTGTCAAGGTTTAAGTCTCCCACCCTTGTGGCTCTGATGGATCTGGATTTTTTGAGATGAAGCATATTCATCAAATCTGGGTTTGACATGGCCTTGTATGTTAGGCAAAGGTCACCTCTGAGCAAGCGGTAAGCGACTGAGTAGAGCTGGAGTTCTTTCAGTCGGGCAGCATAGGACAGATTTTTGAGACCCTTTATCCTTTTGGTGAGGAACTTTTGTGGCCTCTCCAGCTGCTGCAAGTGTCGGGTCAGATACATTCCGAATGGGGCATTGTACTCAATCATTGGTCTGATGAGTGATGAGTAAAGGGAGACTATGACCTCCCTTGATCTAGATGAGAAACCCTTCATGATAAGGTGGGCAATGTAGAAGGTCTTCCTAACTACTTTAGCTACATGGGTGTCGAATGACAGACTACTATCAACCTGGGTCCCCAGGTCCCTGATAACTTCTTCTGCGCTCAGTGGCTTGCCACCTATTTGGTAGCTAGGGGTAACCTTGTTTTTCCCGAAGGGTATGACTATGCATTTTTTGGCATTTAACTTTAGGCCGTGGCTCTGGCACCAGTTATCCGTTTCTGTGAGACCCTTCTGAAGGATATCTGTGTCAGATGTGTTTTCTACTATGGCGCCCAGTTTGCAGTCATCTGCAAACTTGGTCAGCCATAACCCTCCTGTGTTTGCTTGTACTTCGGAGAAGTACATGCCAAACAAGAGTGGGCCCAGGACTGAGCCCTGTGGGACACCACTTGTGACAGGCTTTGAGTCTGACATGGCGCCAGCAACTCTGACCCTGTGGGTTCTGTCACTCAGCCAGTTTGCAACCCATCTTGTGATGTATGGGTTGACATTTAAGCTGATGAGTTTTTCAATGATACCTGAGTGGGGTATTGTATCGAAGGCCTTAGCCAGATCGAGGTAGGCTGTATGGACTGCCTTTCCTCATCAATGGCTTTGGTGACTGTTTCAAAAGTCAACCAAATTTAAAAGGCATGATCTGCCTTTGACAAAGCCAAACTGGGTTGGATCCAAAGTCTGCAAATTCCCTATGTCTTTATTTATGAGGTCCATTATGATCCTCTCCATGGCTTTGCAGATAAGGCTTGTCAAACTAATGGGCGGTAATTTCCAGGGTCGGTGGAGGCACCGCCTTTGTGAAGTGGTACCACAGTTGCAGTGCGCCACTCCTGGGTGCGTATCCAGAGGTAAGACTTTGATTAAACAGCTGTCCTAGCTGTGGGTTTAATTCCTCATTGAGTTCATGGAGCACACAGCCGGGGACACCATCAGGTCCCATGGATGCTGTGTTTTTGCTTGAGAGAGCAGTTTTCACTTGGACGCTGGAGATGTTTGGGGGGCTGCAATCGTTTGGTATAGATATCCCTCCTTTTGGGGGGGAGGGGGGGGAGAAGTTTGCACTGAACCTGTCAGCCAGTATGTTGGCAATGTCTGTAGGATCAGTAATCTTCACATCATTTTGAACTAGCTCTGAGCATATCTGGGAGTTTCCTCCCAGGATTCTAACATAGCTAAAGAAAGCCTTATGATTGTCTTTTGAGTCTTTAGCTATTTTTCTCTCGAAATTTGCTTTGGAAGATTTTATGAGAGCTCTTAGTTTTTTACTTATAGTGATCAAGGGTGTCTTACCTTTTAAGGATTTTGCTCTATCTTGTAGTAGCTTCCTCCTTTTGTTGTAGAGTTTGTTTATGGCTGGGGTCCACCAGACTGGACGCTTGCCTTTGGTACAAAGAGTCTTTGTTTTGTTTGGGATTGCCTTATCCATGCAGTCCTGTAGGTGCTGGTAGAAGGCATTTGTAAGTGATTCAGCGGCTTGAGTACTGTTTTCCGCTGGCTCGGGGGCCTTAAAGGAGACCACACTAGTCTTTAGAAGTGTGAAGTCGGCTTTTGAGAAGTTCTTTACTATGGTCTTTTTTATTTCAGGTGGGGTGGGATGAGGACCTCCAGCAAGATTAGTTTGTGGTCTGATCTCACCAGTGAGGGGTACACCTCCGGTGTTGAACATTGTGCTCCCATGTTCGTGATGATGAGATCAAGTATGTTGTCTCCTCTTGTGGGGATGGTGACTAGTTGTTCCATGGCATTTGAATTTATGAATTCCAGGAACTTTTGGGCTAGGGTGTTTGGGCTTGAGTAGTGTTCCCAGTCTATATTAGGGTAATTGAAGTCACCTAGTATGATGGTGTTTGGTGATACATTTATTCCCTCTAGTGTTTTCAGGAAGGCCATGTGAGGTTCCTGAGTTTGTGAGGGTGGCCTGTAACATGCTACAATTTGCAGAGCAGTCTTGCCTATGGTTAATTGCACCTGGATGGTCTCCAATGCATCGTGCGTTGCCACCAGTCTTGAGGTGTGGGTGTCCTTGATGAATATGGATACCCCTCCTCCTTTCTTGGTATTATCCGGATTTTGGGGCCGGAACGCATGATATGAGGTAAAACCTGATAGCGCTGGGGTGCTCTCGGGAGCCTTGAACCAGGTTTCTGTCACAGCACAGACATCGATGTTCTCCATACTGAGAAGGGCCTCGAGTGCGTGCATTTTGAGATTTAGACTTCTGGCATTGAGCAGCATTACCCTTAGTTTTTTTCCTTTTTTATGTTCTAGGGTGGTAGGTTTAGAATTTGAGCCTTGCCTAAAAAAGGCACTATGGGGGTGGCAAGAGCCTTTGCCAATATCCGGAATCCCAGGGGTGACGGGTGCAAGCCGTCCCTTGCGAAGCAGCGTGGCTTGTCCAGCATGTCATCCCAGGCAGACAGACACTGGATCCCCTTTGAATGACACCAGTGTTTAAGCCAATTGTTAAAGTTGATCATCTTATCTCTGTATTGTGGCATCATTCTTGGTGAAGGTAGGATACTGCTCAAGGTCAGGGTCATACCTGCCTGGGCTACAAAATCAGAGAGCTCCTCAATGTCTCTTTTCATGTAGTCCAAGGAGGTACGTCTCAGGTAGTTTACACCAGTGTGGACAATGACTGAGTCATATTTGTACCTGCTGTTGAGAGACTTGAGTGCTTGCGTTATGTGGCAGATTCTAGTGCCCGACAGGCAGCTTACTGTGACCTTCTCCTTATTCAGTCTGGTGAGCGGGACGTCAGTGTGTCTGACTATGGAGTCACCAATGACAAGTGTGTCTGGCATTGTGTTTGGCCTTAAGGGCTGTGACTGTTTGACACTCTGACTGTGAGGTCTATGTGTTGCAGGTGTTGTGTTCTGAGGTGGTGGTTGTTTGGGTGTCTGCTTTGGTGGCCTCTGTTGTTTTGGTAAATTTTTGATCAGAGCCTCCGAGTATGTCTTTGTGTGTTTATGTGTATGATTTGAGGTTGTAATGGTACTATGTGAGACTGGGTCTATAGTGTGTGTGGTAACCTTCTCCTCCTGACTGGTCTTGCCAGTCCTATGTTGAGAGAGCTCAGCCTCCAGTTTGGTCGTATAGTTGCATCTCTCGCATGTATTTGTGTTTTGTGGGAGGAGGAGAGGGTTGTCTGTGTACATGAGGCAATTGTAACATTGCCTCAATATTCCCAGGTTCACCAGCTGAGCAGGAGAGGACACAAGCAACTGATCCCTCGACATGCTAGAAGGAATAGACAAAAAAGCTTTAAAAAGATTCCGGGGGGACGGGGTGACCGAAAAATGGGGGGTTGCCTTTTTGGGGTACTATCTATGACAAGAGTGCCGTATCAGGGTAATAAGTACTGTAGGAGCAAGTGCTACGTTTAACAGATAGAGAATATTCTACTTGGAGTCAAGTAGAGATGATCTTTTTAATTATAGGATACGCTGATTAGATCAGTAGTATAGTTCGAGGAAGGTAGTTTTAAGGGAAAAATTGAAGAGTGGACTTTAGGTAGCCCGAATAGTTTAAACCTGCTTACCCGGCGCTGCCCTAGTGTGCAACAGTGGCAGCTCCGCGCTAACGCGCGTTTACCGCGTTTTATACCAGGGGGCTGGAAAAAGCTAGAAACTGGCCCAAAACGACCAATAAACTACTAGTTACTGGCTGAAACCTCACAAAACTGGACAAAAGGCAGCTCAATGCTTCCCCCTCTCACTGGTAAGCAAGGTAACTTCCTCTCCCCCAAATAAGGCAAGGAAACAGTACACAGGAACTACAACCAAAGCCCAGGAATCAGCAACTCTGAAACTGGACTAAACTAGTAAAGCAGGAAAAACAAGAGATATTTTTTTTTTCTTTTTTTCACAAAACAGGCAGAAAACAGGTACAGCAAACACTTATAAATGCTATGAATCAGCTACTACAGCTTACACAGAAGAATTTGCTACAAATACAGTCAAATAGTAACAAACAAGGATTCCAAGTGCAATATTAAGTTAAATGCAGTATAAACAGCTTCAATGTAACAGAAAGGCAGGCGAAATACAGTCGCTAGGTATTCAGATGTATTGTTTTTCTTTCATTACATCTGTGATGAGGGGCCATTTTGTTTTTCCTTATTATAGCTGATCTGCCTCAACACTTTAGACATCAATAGCTATCTGCTGAATTGTGAAATTGTTTTTTCAGAGGTATTATTTAGCTTTTAATAGCACCTACAGTACTTTAATCTGCTTTGGTTATAACTAATTATTACCAGTAACTGAATGTATTTCTCGATTATGCTTTCCTGGGAGGTGGGATACATTTGCCTGTTTAGTTCTTATTATATTATTTTTATGCATGTGACTGTTTTTATCTTATTGTTCTTCTTTCTATGACCTTTTTTTCTAGCTTTCCTAACTATACCCTTTTCTGAACCCTGCCATCCACCCTGCCTGTCGTGGAAAGGAAATTGGCTCCCTTGTGAAGGACCTGTACCATCCTCTCCCTTGAACTACTGTGCAAACTTAAAGAACTTTTGAAAGTATGTGGTATTAGCTATCTTGCTCTTATCCATACCCCTGTTAGTTGGTCAGACCTCCACTCTGTACCTGTTGCTGCAGCAGCCAACCTCTACCCCCTTCATATTTGTACTGGGAGTCCCTCTATTTAGCCTTCCCCTGTAGCCTTTTTCTGCTCCTCTGGTAACTCTTTCCCAGACCCATGATCAACTATTGCTAATAATATTACTTATTACCCAGTCGGCTACCAGTTTGGCTATACTTACCCACTTCAATCTCTCATCTGTAATCTAGTACCTTTTCCTCTCCACTGTAGCCTTCCTTCTGTCTGCTTAATAATTTTTTTCCCCTCCTTCCACTATAGTTTTCCTGAAATATTTTCTTGTTTTCCTCTTTCACTACCCTGTGGATTTTTGCCTCCTTTACTACTCACTTTCCCCCCTGCCTACTACCTAGTTCTTCTGATTGTTCTCATCCTTCTACTCTCCTTGAGCTCTTCCCACTCCATTCGCCCTGCAGGCTCACTCCACTCCCCTACCCTACCCCCAATTCCCACCCACCCCCAGTGGTCCTAGACTTATAGATCTAAACCCCACCCCCCTCTCACATTAACCAACCCTTTTCTTCCCCTCCCCTTACCTCACTCTCTATACTCACCCCTCCCCCAAATTAACTATCCCCACCCTGCATATACTACCAGTTCCTCTCCCCTCCTCTTACACTGCTCTTTCTCCTTTACTTACTTCCTCAGAGCATCTTCACCACTCCCGCTCTCTATTTTTAACTACTTTTGAATATCTACTTTTAGTCATGCCATCCCACACTCTCTTCACACAGCTCACCTTGCTACTCTTCCCCTCACTTTTAATGAGCCTCACCTCAGCTTACCTCTTAACATCCTTTGAACATACAAAATATCTAAATACTTACCACCCTCCAACTCATTCTATCTTAATCATAGCCATTGCCCAAAACCACATTAATATCACTTCAGAAGCACATTATCTTCTAGCAAAATACCATAGACTGCTTCACATCAAGTATTATTTCCCAAAGACTAGGAAACTCCCAAGCTTAATCTCTCAGTTTCTACCCTATCTAATTAGACCCAAAACAAATCACTTGTAAGATGGTGATATATATCCAAATCCAGGCCCTTCTAGTTTACCTCAAGCTAATAATCTTAACCCCTCTCCACCCACAACACAAACTTCCACTACACTTACAAACTCTCTCTTCATTGCACAACTCAATATACGCAGCATAAACAACAAACTTGCACACCTCCATGCATTATTAGATGATCAATCTTTTGACATACTATGTCTAACTGAAACATGGCTCAAACCCCGTACTAAAGATATTGATATCACCCCACCAGGTTACAGCATTATAAGGCACGGCCGCATAAAAAAGAAGGGAGGGGGAGTAGCTATTCTCTTCAAAAATAGCCTACAAGTTACCCCCATTGACTACAAAGCTCTTCCTGAGACCAAGGCTGAAATCCTTGTCTCTAAACTTCAACTAAACTCCAATAAGTCCTTATATATCATCTGCATCTATTTACCTCCAGGCGATAACATCAGCTTACTCGAGGAAGTCCTCAGTACCTTATCCCCATACTTTCCCCAAGAAACCATCATTATGGGCGACTTTAACATTGACTGGAACAATATTAATACAGAGCATCCCATCTTACATATTGACCTGCACGGGTACTCTCAAATTATTTCCTCCCCAACCAGAATTAATAAATCCAGCAAAAAGGAAAGCGTCCTAGACTGGATACTCATTAATAAACCTCATTGAGCATACAAATTAGGGATATTCCCTGACAATCTCAGTGACCATTCCTTAACCTACCTGATCAGGGAAAAAAAATGATGTCCCCCATTCTATCACTTATAAAACAATTAGATACAATAGAGACTTTGACCCAGAATTATTCCAAAATGAAATCAAAGCCTGTAATTGGAACCCCTTAAAAAGTCTACCTCTCACTGAGGCAGTTAACTACTTTAACTCTAAATTTCTAGCAATCCTTGACCACCACTCTCCAAAGCAGAACATAAGAATTAGAGCCAAACCTGCCCCTTGGCTGTCCAAAAACACCAGACAAAACATGCTACTCAGAAACAAAGCTTGGGCCAAATGGAGAACTACTAAAAGTACTTCAGATCACCTCACTTATAAACAGTTGAGAAATAGAACAAAACTAGCTATTCTCTTAGACAAGAAACAATTCTACATGAACACTCAAACCAAATACCAAAATAACCCACAAAAATTTTGGCCAAGTATCTTCACCCAGGCCAAACCAAAACTCCAAACCCTACAGGCAGTCAAAGAGAAAATCCTAGACAAGCAGCAAATGCCTTTAATACCTACTTCACAGAAACTATACAAGCACTAGCTAACCAACTTTTTCCTGATATTACATTCCCTCCAAACACTAACAAGACCTTAGCCCCTATATTTCAATTACAACCTGTCCCCACTCGAGATATCTGTAGACTTATCCAAAAACTTAAACCTTGCACTCCATCAGCAGACCAGTTACCAGCAGAATATTTGCAGACAGCTGCCAAAGCTATAGCCTACCCAATTTCCATCCTCATTAACAGAACTATTGCCGAGGGAGAAATCCCTACCATCTGGAAAATCTCACACATCGTTCCACTCCATAAAGGAGGGAACTCTAATGACCACTCTAACAATCACCCGATAGCTCTATTATCCCCATTGGCAAAAATAATGGAAAAATGCATTCAAAAGCAATTACTTAACCATCTAACTCAAAACAATTTGCTAGCTGATTGCCAACACAGTTTCAGGCCACACCACAGTATTACAACTGCCCTACTGTCTTTCTGCAACTCCATTAACCAAAACAGAAACAACAACATCCTCACATCAGCTCTCTTTATAGACCTCTCTAAAGCTTTCGATATGGTTAATCACCAGCTATTAATAAACATTCTTACACACCTCTCATTTGATACTCAGGCTATAAACTGGTTCAGAGCCTATCTTACTAACCGACAGCAAGCAGTCCTATGGGATAATCAACTATCCTCCCTACTGTCTGTCACCCTAGGAGTCCCTCAGGGCTCTATTTTAGGTCCACTCCTCTTCTCAATTTTCATTAATGACTTACACTTAGCTATTCCACAAACTACATGTTTACAATATGCTGATGACTCGACAATTTTATGCTCAGCTAAGACCTCATCTGAACTTTTACTAAAAACACAAGAAGCATTTAATAAAGTCGAATCTCGGTTTCTTCAATGCTGTCTTCTACTTAACCCCAAAAAAACAAAGCTCCTACTATTTTCACCAACCCAAAAGCACACCCTTACTGATTTCACTGTCCTATCAAAAAATGGTACTCACATACAACCTGACTTAACAACAAAACTATTAGGGGTTACTATTGACAACCACCTTACATTCAATGAGCATATCAACAATACTGTAAATATAGTCAACAAAAAAATGGGTGCCCTCTACAGAATTAAGCCATTCCTCACTCCTTTAGCTAAAACAAGTATCGCCCACTCCCACCTTATCTCCTTACTTCTATATGCTTCTACTATCTATACTCACCATTCAAAAAGCAATCTCTCTAAACTGGTTAAATCTTATAATAGCATTGCTAGATTTGCCACTGGACGACTATTTAGAACACACCATTGCTAGAATATATCTCAACTAGGCTGGCTTGAATTTCAAAATCTACTTGGGTTTAACCAAATTACATTGGCCCACAAAATACTTAACCAACCAAAGAAGACCCCAATACTATCTCCCCTTATTACTCCCTACCTGAACCTTAACTCCCTGCGCCCCTCAAATAAACTACTTATCTCCTCCAGCAAATCCAACAACAGAGCAGGCGATGCTCTCTTCTCTAATGTAGTTGGGAAAAAATGGAACCTCCTTCCTCCTGATCTCACCTCTATTTCCTCTCTAACTAACTTCAAACCAAAACTTAAAATATACCTAAAAAAACACTGTCTTTGCCCTAGTTGTAATCCTGACTAACTTCGGCCTTAAGCAATTTATGTTATACCCACTTTTTTTTCTTTTATCTTTCACCTTCAGACTTCTATGTCGGTGAAATCCTTAATAAACACAGTCTTTTGAATTTTATTAGATAATTCGATTTCTCAAAGCCTACTCTTGCTTCTATTTTTTCCTCACAATATATGAACAAGGGTCTTTTTATAATATTATAACTCCTAGTTCGGCTTTTTTCTCTTTCTCTTTTTTCCTTGCTTTCTACTTATCAAGATTGGAATAATGTTAAAAATGTCCTTAGATTTCTCTTATTTTTGTCAATGTTATGCTTAGATGTTTAAGTTACTATTAACAAATTGTACAAATTGGAGCTTATCTCCCCAGGCCTCTACTGAAAATGGATATTCATCCAGTTGGACTAGCCTGGTTAACAAATGTAAAATAAAATAAAATAAAACAAATAAAAATAAATAAAATATTTAGACATTCTCTAAACCAAAGTAATTGACTACCATTACATATTGTTTAATAAATATATATATATATATATATATATATATATATATATATATATATTTATATATATATAGGTTCATAGGTTCATAGGTTCATACTAGGCTATCTGCCCGAGGGCATTTACAAGCCTAGCCCATAGTTTTGTGGCTTACGCCACCCCTTTAGTATGGGGAACTATACCCATTATTTTGCTGTGCCTCTGTTGAGCAGTGACACTGAGGTAATCCCTGGGGTATATCTGCGATCTCCCATCCATTGGTCAAGATTTCTCTTGAACAAGGCCAGCGAGGTGCTCTGCCTCACATATACCGGGATTTTATTCCACAGCATAGGAGTCTTTGGGTGATGAATCTATCCCTCCAGCACGTCCTATTAATAGCCGTGTCGAGGTTTAAGTCTCCCGCCTTGTGGCTCTGAGGATCTAGATTTTTTGAGGTGAAGCATATTCATCAAATCTGCGTTTGACATGGCCTTGTATGTTAGGCAAAGGTCACCTCTGAGCAAGCGGTAAGCGACTGAATAGAGCTGGAGTTCTTTCAGTCGGACAGCATAGGACAGATGTTTGAGACCCTTTATCCTTTTGGTGAGGAACTTTTGTGGCCTCTCCAGCTGCTGCAAGTGTCGGGTCAGATACATTCTGAATGGGGCATTGTACTCAATCATTGGTCTGATGAGTGATGAGTATAGGGAGACTATGACATCTCTTGATCTAGATGAGAATCCCTTCATGATAAGGTGGGCAATGTAGAAGGTCTTCCTAACTACTTTAGCTACATGGGTGTTGAATGACAGACTACTATCAACCTGGGTCCCCAGGTCCCTGATAACTTCTTCTGTGCTCAGTGGATTGCCACCTATTTGGTAGCTAGGGGTAACCTTGTTTTTCCCGAAGGGTATGACTATGCATTTTTTGGCATTTAACTTTAGGCCATGGCTCTGGCACCAGTTATCCGTTTCTGTGAGACCCTTCTGAAGGATATCTGTGTCAGATGTGTTTTCTACTATGGCGCCCAGTTTGCAGTCATCTGCAAACTTTGTCAGCCATAACCCTCCTGTGTTTGCTTGTACTTTGGAAAAGTAGATGCCAAACAAGAGTGGGCCCAGGACTGAGCCCTGTGGTACACCACTTGTGACAGGCTTTGAGTCTGACATGGCCCCAGCAACTCTGACCCTGTGGGTTCTGTCACTCAGCCAGTTTGCAACCCATCTTGTGATGTATGGGTTAACATTTAAGCTGATGAGTTTTTCAATGATACCCGAGTGGGGTATTGTATCAAGGCCTTCGCCAGATCGAGGTAGGCTGTATGGACTGCCTTTCCCTCATCAATGGCTTTGGTGACTGTTTCGAAAAAGTCAACCAAGTTTAGAAGGCATGATCTGCCTTTGACAAAGCCAAACTGGGATGGATCCAAAGTCTGCAAATTCCCTATGTCTTTATTTATGAGGTCCATTATGATCCTCTCCAAGGCTTTGCAGATAAGGCTTGTCAAGCTAATGGGCCGGTAATTTCCAGGGTCGGTGGAGGCACCGCCTTTGTGAAGTGGGACCACAGTTGCAGTCGCCACTCCTGGGTGCGTATCCAGAGGTAAGACTATGATTAAACAGCTGTCCTAGCTGTGGGTTTAATTCTCGTTGAGTTCGTGGAGCACACAGCCGGGGACACCATCAGGTCCCATGGATGCTGTGTTTTTGCTTTGGAGAGAGCAGTTCTCACTTGGGCGTTGGAGATGTTTGGGGGCTGCAATCGCTTGGTATAGATATCTCTCCTTTGGGGAGGGGAGAAGTTTGCACTGAACCTGTCAGCCAGTATGTTGGCAATGTCTGTAGGATCAGTAATCTTCACATCATTTTGAACTAGTTCTGAGCATATCTGGGAGTTTCCTCCCAGGTTTCTAACATAGCTAAAGAAGGCCTTATGATTGTCTTTTGAGTCTTTAGCTATTTTTCTCTCAAAATTTGCTTTGGATGATTTTATGAGAGCTCTTAGTTTTTTACTTATAGTGATCAAGGGTGTCTTACCTTTTAAGGATTTTGCTCTATCTTGTAGTAGCTTCCTCCTTTTGTTGTAGAGTTTGTTTATGGCTGGGGCCACCAGACTGGACGCTTGCCTTTGGTACAAAGAGTCTTTGTTTTGCTTGGGATTGCCTTATCCATGCAGTCCTGCAGGTGCTGGTAGAAGGCATTTGTAAGTGATTCAGCGGCTTGAGTACTGTTTTCCGCCGGCTCGGGGCCTTAAAGGAGACCACACTAGTCTTTAGAAGTGTGAAGTCGGCTTTCGAGAAGTTCTTTACTGTGGTCTTTTTATTTCAGGTGGGGTGGGATGAGGACCTCCAGCGAGATTAGTTTGTGATCTGATCTCACCAGTGAGGGGTATACTTCCGGTGTTGAACATTGTGCTCCCATGTTCGTGATGATGAGATCAAGTATGTTTTCTCCTCTTGTGGGGATGGTGACTAGTTGTTCCATGGCATTTGAGTTTATGAATTCCAGGAACTTTTGGGCTAGGGTGTTTGGGCTTGAGTAGTGTTCCCAGTCTATATTAGGGTAATTGAAGTCACCTAGTATGATGGTGTTTGGTGATACATTTATCCCTCTAGTGTTTTCAGGAAGGCCATGTGAGGTTCCTGAGTTTGTGAGGGTGGCCTGTAACATGCTACAATTTGCAGAGCAGTCTTGCCTATGGTTAATTGCACCTGGATGGTCTCCGATGCATCGTGCATTGCCACCAGTCTTGAGGTGTGGGTGTCCTTGATGAATATGGATACCCCCTCCTTTCTTGGTATTGTCCGGATTTTGGGGCCGGAACGCATGATAAGAGGTAAAACCTGATAGTGCTGGGGTGCTCTCAGGAGCCTTGAACCAGGTTTCTGTCACTGCACAGACATCGATGTTCTCCATACTGAGAAGGGCCTCGAGTGCGTGCATTTTGAGATTTAGACTTCTGGCATTGAGCAGCATTACCCTTAGTTTTTTCCTTTTTGTGTTCTAGGGTGGTAGGTTTAGAATTTGAGCCTTGCCTAAAAAGGCACTATGGGGTGGCAAGAGCCTTTGCCAATATCCGAATCCCAGGGTGACAGGTGCAAGCCGTCCCTTGCGAAGCAGCGTGGCTTGTCCAGCATGTCATCCCAGGCAGACAGACATTGGATCCCCTTTGAATGACACCAGAGTTTAAGCCAATTGTTAAAGCTGATCATCTTATCTCTGTATTGTGGCATCATTCTTGGTGAAGGTAGGATACTGCTCAAGGTCAGGGTCATACCTGCCTGGGCTACATAATCAGAGAGCTCCTCAATGTCTCTTTTCATGTAGTCCAAGGAGGTACGTCTCAGGTCGTTTACACCAGCGTGGACAATGACTGAGTCGTATTTGTACCTGTTGTTGAGAGACCTGAGTGCTTGCGTTATGTGGCGGATTCTAGCGCCCGACAGGCAGCTTACTGTGACCTTCTCCTTACTCAGTCTGGTGAGCGGGACGTCAGTGTGTCTGACTATGGAGTCACCAATGACTAGTGTGTCTGGCATTGTGTTTGGCCTTAAGGGCTGTGACTGTTTGACACTCTGACTGTGAGGTCTATGTGTTGCAGGTGTTGTGTTCTGAGGTGGTGGTTGTTTGGGTGTCTGCTTTGGTGGCCTCTGCTGTTTTGGTAGATTTTTGATCAGAGCCGAGTATGTCTTTGTGTGTTTATGTGTATGATTTGAGGTTGTGATGGTACTATGTGAGACTGGGTCTATAGTGTGTGTGGTAACCTTCTCCTCCTGACTGGTCTTGCCAGTCCTATGTTGAGAGAGCTCAGCCTCCAGTTTGGCCATATAGTTGCATCTCTCGCATGTATTTGTGTTTTGTGGGAGGAGGAGAGGGTTGTCTGTGTACATGAGGCAATTGTAACATTGCCTCAATATTCCCAGGTTCACCAGCTGAGCAGGAGAGGACACTAGCAACTGATCCCTCGACATGCTAGAAGGACTAGACAAAAACTTTAAAAGAGATTCCGGGGACGTGGGTGACCGAGAAATGGGGTTTGCCTTTTGGGGTGCTATCTATAAGAGTGCCGTATCAAGGTAATAAGTACTGTAGGAGCAAGTGCTAGGTTTAACAGATAGAGAAAAGTCTACTTGTAGTCAAGTAGAGATGATCTTTTTAGGTATTAGAGAAAGTGCTAGTAACAGGGATGCTTAAAGGTAAGATTGAAAAGAATGCACTCTGCAGTGTGCACTAGAGAAGTTAGATATGAAAGTAGGTAACTTGAGTTTTACCTGTTTAAAAAGTTAAGGTTTAGTGGAGAGTTATTATTTTTAAAACAGCAAGATGGACTGAAAGGGGTGGTTACTTTTGTATTTTGGTACTATGAAATACTGTAGGATGGCCAATAAATTTAAATAATTAAAGGGGTGGGATTTCAAAAGTGATGGTTTTGTGATTACTCACATAAGTATATATATCCTTATATCCATATATATATGGATTCACTGGTTTACTATTGAAATGTCGAACGGCACTACATTGACTGTACTATAGTCGAACACAGACGTTCGAAAATAGTAATGTCGATGACAAAACAACAATCTAGGACTGTGTTTCAACATGGGTCGAGGTAGGGGAGATGTTTGTAGTTCTGAATAATACTGAACACCTACCTCGACCCATGTTAAAACCATTCCTAGATTGTTTTTTTGACATCGACATTACTATTTTCAAACTTCTGTGTTCGACTATAGTACAGTCGATGTAGTGCCGTTCGACATTTCAATAGTAAACCAGATTCACTTTATATCCTCAAAATACTGAAATGTTGAAATTCAGTATTTTGAGGCCATAAAGTCAAAAGTCGAAACTTAACAATAACAAAAACTCAGAAGTGCAAAATTCAAAATCTTGCATACCGGAGATTTTGAATTAGCCCTTCTGCTGTCCACAAACACACACACTCTCCTCACACACACACACACACACACACACACACACACACACACACACACACACACACACACACACACAAGCTCTGTGCTGCATAAAAGCAGAGAGGCAAGCTCCCCTGCACCTCCCACACCCCCCCCTACTTAAATATTCAAACTCCGAGGTTGCACTGCACGCAATATATATATATATATATATATATATATATATATATATATATATATATATATATATATGGTTCCCCTTCACAATTCCGAATTACTGAATGCTCAAAATTCAGTAACTCGAGACTGTCTATCACAATAACTTAAATTTCCAATTCCATGGATACACTTGGTATATTACTCTTTCCAGTTTACTCATGATTGTTTTCATATGGGGTTTCCATATTGTTATTCCATACTCAAGGTTTGGTATAATGTAACTAACAAACAATGACTTCATTATTTTTGATTTCCTAGACTTTATAAATATTTTTATACAACTTATAGTTCTATAACTATCATTAACCAATTGGTTGATTTGATTAAAAAAAAACTCATAGTGGAATCTACCCATATACCCAGGTGCTTAAATGAGTGTAGAGTTTCAATCACTGTGTGCTGTATTAAATATTCACATTTCAGTTTATGCCCACCAAATCTGATATGCTTAGTTTTTGATGTATTTATCAGCATATTATCCTCATGCGCCCAAATGGTCAATTTAGTCAAGTTATTTTGCAGACATGCCTTATCTGTAGCACATGTAATTAGTTTACCCAATTTCAGGTCATCTGCATATAGACTGCAGAACACCTCAGATGAAAAAAGTTAGGTCTAAAAGATACAATCTAAGCAAGTAAGGGGCTAGGGCAGAGCCCTGTGGGACACCTTGACTGTAATCAAGAATTTTGCCTGTCCAGTTGCTGTATGATACTTGCCATGTCCTATTTGTAAGCCATGCAGCTATCCATCTTATGAACAGTACATCAATACCTAGTTGTACTAATTTATTGATCAGTGTTTTGTGCATGACCCTGTCAAATGCTGAAGTTAAATCTATAAAGCCCAGTAAATTCGGATATCCAGCCTGGTCAGGCTAGTAGGAACTGTACAGTGAATGGCGATCAACAAAGGAGCCCCATACCTACTTCTAACACTACAGGGTGTCCTTCTATTAATGGATTTCTTAGTCACATTAATTTCTTTTGTGACGAGGCTTGTGAAGGCGTTACTGAAGGTATTCAAGAGAACGTAAGTGATTTATCTCACCTTATTGCCATTTTTGACTCTAAACTTTTCAAGTGCAGGAAACTGCAACTTGAAATTTCGTATCTACAAGAATGTTTGGTTAAGAAACTGGTCCCGAAAGGTTTGCGGCAATGGTGCTTCCCTGTCAGGTTAGTGGAAGGGTCACAATTTCACAAAGACCTGTTAGCCCTGTTTGACCAGCAGGGCTTTGAGTATATGAACTTGCTTATTGTACAATATCAGAAGGAGGTTGACTAACTTGCAAGACTTGAAGAAACTATAAAGGAGGATTCAGAATTCGTTAGATATAAATATGAGTACTTGCGAATTTTTACTAGTATTGAGGCAACTATTACTAAGCTCATTAACAATAAAATGAAAAAGATTAATAGGGACATTCACGAATATCGTGTAAATAAAGCTTATCCTCGACCTCCATTATTGTCAAATAAATTTCAAAGTACTGTTCCTCATGGAAACAATCAAGTTGAACTGCCTAATGTAGTAAATGGTCAGCAAAATTTAGTGTTGGAAAGTTATGACAATGAAGCTATGCTTCTTCGTCGTAGTGAAAGGCTTTTGAGCAATTCTAATAAGTCTGTTAATACGAATATTAACAGAACTGATAACAGTAACAACACTATCTTTGAAGAAGGTTCTGTAAATAATTGTGACAATTCCAACAACCAGCAGGGTTTTCCCAGGAACAAGAAAGCCAGACAAGTCAATGGACAGGGGAGGAACAATCAGGGCAATTACAGGAACTGCAGAGCACAACGCAGGAGATGAGAAGTCATTTTTCTGATCCACTGATACTAACAGACTCTAAGGGAGACTTTAAAATTGATAACTACACATCCTTCAATATTGATTCTAACTTAGTTGAGATTTTTTCTAGAGGTTTATCTTTTGTGCCTGACATGTCATTTGATTTGGTCAAAACTATCATTGACCTTAAGTTATTTGTCAGAAAACTCAATCTAAAAATATTGATGGGTGATGGAATGGTTCCATCTGGTACCCTTAGAGTTTCTAGTGTTTACGACCCCCCATTGCATGACACTTTGCGACTGTTTGAAAAGATGTGTGAATATGACTTACGGGCTCTTAAATTGAACAAATTCTCTCACAAGCGACATTATAATATTGCTAGTTATGAAAGAGAGTTTATGGTTTTGCTAAAAAACTGTAACATCAGAGTTATGAAGCCTGACAAGGCGGCAGTCTAGTCTTTATGGACAACTTTTTGTATGTTCAGAAAATGGTAACTCTTCTAAACACTGATTGTTATGAAGTTGTGAGCATTAACGAAGTTAACACTGCTTATGCAAAAATCAGGGGTATGATTGAGGATTTATTTCTTGAAAGACTTATAGACCTTGATTTGTATCAATAGTTAAATGTTCTAGCCCCTACGTTACCGGCCTTGTTTGACATCCCAAAAACTCATAAAGGTTTATCACAACCACCTTTTTGTCCTATTGTGGACGGCCGCGGTTCTATCACTGTTGCATGTGCTAAATATATTGACAGTGTATTAAGACCCTTAATCAATCAGGAACCCCATATTTGTAAAGATTCCTGGAGTTTTCTCCAAGAAATTAAAAAGATTCCTTTTGACGCAAATTTCTGGTTTTTGACCATTGATATCAAGGATCTTTATACTGTCATACCACAAGAACTTGGTGTTCAATGGGTACGTGAATTTCTTTTTGATAAGAAAATAGATGACAACATTATTTATTTGGTTGAGACGTTATTGGAAATTGTCTTAAATAATAACTTTATGTTGTTTGACAATAAAATTTATTTACAAAAATCAGGGGTTGCTATGGGGTCGCCCTGTGGAGGGAGTTTCGCCAATGGTGTGTTGGCATACTGAGAGAAGAACTTCTTGTTTTCTGATGCTACTTTTATGAACAATTTCGCCTGGTACACAAGGTACCAGGATGACATGTTCCTTATCTGGAAAGCGTCTCCCTCCGAAGTTCCTAAATTTTTAAGTACTATTTCCAGTATGACATCCTTCTTGGAGTTTACCTACAATTTGCAGAAATCTAGCATTAATTATTTGGATATTCTGATTATTAAAGATGAGATTTATTTATTATTTATTTTACATTTGTTTACCGGGCTAGTCTAACTGGATACATGTCCATTTTCAGTAGAGGCCCGGGGAGAAAAGCTCCGAGGTAAATACAGCTAAATTAACAAATTTGTGTGAGTCAAGCATATAAGCAAAATCAATACAAAAAATAAAAGCAAAAACAGACTGATTTACAGGATAGATTCTAACAATTTAAAGTAAATTGTCAGTATAGAATTCAATCTTAACAGTAGATGCAGTTCATATGGCAGAACCAAAAAACATTTTTTTTTTTTTTCCTGAAGGAAAAGAAGGGGAAGATCAGAGTTTAGGGTGACTATAGAGCTAGTCAGGTTTGGAACAGTAACATAGCCAGTGAGATTTGAGATATACTTTCAGATTGTTTTTGAAAATGGATAGTGAGGGAAGTGTAGAAATGTAATTTGGTAGAAGATTCCAGGCTTTCCCTACTGTATTAGAAAAAAGAGAGTCACCGGCCTTGTTGTTTGTTTTGGTAGAACTAGCTAAGAGTTTATGTGAAGACCTAAGGGAATCTAGGTTCTTGAAGGGAGTGATTAGTGTGGATAGAGCTGGTGTTTTGGATGGTGTGTAAAGGGTTTTGTGAGCTATAGTTAGTTGATGGAATTTGATTAGGTTCTGTAGTTCAAGCCAACCTAGCTGTTTTAAATTAAGGCAATGATGGGTTTGAAATGGGTTTCCTGTGGCAAATCTGGCGATGTTATTATAGGACCTTTCCAGTTTGCTGAGGTTGTGTTTAGATAGTTTAGTAAAGATGGGTGAGGCATATAGAAGAGGAGATATTAGATGCGTGTGTGCTATTATTGTATGAGCAGAAGGTAGGAGAAAAGATTTAATCTGATACAGGGAGCCCAATTTTTTATTAACTGATTTTATAGTGTTGTTTATATGTATGTCGAAGTTTAGTTTATTGTCGATGGTGACTCCTAGTAGTTTAGTGGTAGCTTCAGGGGATATAATAGTCTTGTTGATAGAAGTGACTGTGAAATCCAATGGGGAGTATTTGCTGGTGGAAGAGAATAGAAGGAGTTTAGTCTTTTTGGGGTTTAAGAGAAAGCATCTGTGAGTAAACCATTTCTCTACTGTGTTGAAGACTTGTTGGGTAAGGTATAGGAGGTCTGAAGAGGATGAGGCTGAGCATATAAGTGTAGAATCATCTGCATATTGTATACATGAGGCTTGAGGGATGGCTAGGTGGAGGTCATTGATGAAAATGGAAAAGAGTAGAGGTCCAAGGATGGATCTTTGGGGGACACCGAGGTTGACTGGTAAGTGGGTAGAGAGGGACTTGTGCCATAGTACTGCCTGCTGTCTATTGTCAAGGTAGGACTGGAACCACTGTATGGAGGATGTATCAAGTGATAGGGATTTTGTTATGGTAATGAGAATTTGGTGATTCACCATGTCAAAGGCTTTAGATAAGTCAATGAATAGGGCAGAAGAGAGTTTGTTTAGACTACGGTGTTTGTTGATAGTATCTGTAAAGGAGAGAAGGGCAGTGGAGGTACTATGTGAAGGTCTAAAACCATGCTGGCAGTTAGCTAGAAGGTTATTTTGTGTTAAGTGTTGAAGCAGTTGTTTGTGGATGCATTTTTCCATAATCTTAGCTAGAGGTGACAGGAGGGCAATAGGTCGATAATTGGAAAGCTCGGTAGATTGGCCACCTTTGTGGAGGGGGATAATATGGGAGATTTTCCATATAGAAGGGATATAGCTTTCAGTAATGGTTCTGTTGATCAGGATTGATATTGGGAGGGCAATGGCTTTAGCAGCTAGTTGCAGAAATTCTGCAGGTAGTTGGTCTGCTGAGGGAGAGCATGGTTTCAATTTCTGAAGGAGGGTAAGCACATATGATGTAGGGACGGGGTGAAGTTGAAAGCGGGGAGAACAGTTTGTTTTTTTAGTAGGTAAAGTGAAGTTCTGAGGTGAGAGCTGGCTAGCTAGTGTTTGTATAGTGTTAGTGAAGAATGTGTTAAAATCATTAGCTATATTTATTGAAGTTTTGTGTTCAGTATTTTGAGGGCTAGGAGTGGTCGATTTTCCTGGGTGGAGTAGTTGATTGATGCTGGACCAGAACTTTTGTGGTTTGGATTGATTCACTTGTTGGGATAGTAGGTAGTAGTTTTTTTTATCTAATATTACAGCTTTTTTGGTTTGGTTTCTTAGTTGTCTGAAGGTTTGTTGGTGGATGGGACTTTGAGTCTTTTTCCATATTATCCATTGTTTGTTTCTGTCTTTGATTTTTTGTTTGGTTTCTTTAGAGAGCCATGGTGCATGTTTGGTTTTTGTTCTAATTTGTCTGGTTGGGGCATGGTGGTTCAGGATGGTAAGGAAGTTGGTGTTAAAGTAAGTAACGGCTTCATCTAAGGATAAAGTTTGTAGTGGTGACCAGTTACATGCTTTTAGTTCCATCTGGAATAGTTCAGAGTTAAAGTTCTTTTGGATCTGATGCTTATTGTGGATGTGGGAGAGGGACAGCTAGTTTTATGTCTGATTATATAGGTAAGGGAGTGGTCACTTAAATCATCTGGGAGAGTTCCTGATTCATAAGTATGGGGAAGACGGTTAATCAGAATCCAGTCTAAAAGGCTAGATTTCTTATTGGATTTATTTGTCCTGGTAGGGAGGTGATAGTTTGGGAATACCCATATAGGTTTATGTGGTTGGAAGGGAGGTTACTGCAGAAGGAGGTCCAGTCTATATTTGTATCACCTAGGATTATTGTTTCTTGAGGTAGGTTTTGGGATAGCCAGGAGAGAATAGATTCCATAGTTGCTATGTTGTTACCAGCGGGTATGTACAGACAGATGATATAGATAGATTTGGAATTGTTAATAAGGAGTTTAGAGATAAGAATCTCTGCATTGGAGTCTAGAGGTAGTTCGAGGTCATAGGTGGTTACATGTAGGTGAGGTTTATATAGGATAGCAACTCCTCCACCTCTTTTGGAAGTTCGGTCAAGTCTTAAGATATTATATCCCGGTGGGATGATCTGATTGTCTTTGGTTGTAGGTTTTAACCAAGTTTCTGTTAAGCATAGAATATCAAAGGAGTAGATTTCAGTCAGGGCTTGTAATTGGGTAATTTTATTGTTTATGCTGCGTATATTAAGATGAGCAATAGTAAGGGAGTTAGATTGTTTGGAAAATATATGGGTAGGATACTTTTTGGAGTTGAGGGATGAAGAAGGAGAAGTTAAAGGCCCTGGGTTAGGGTGGATGTCACCATCTTTTAAAGAGAGTAGTATGTTTAGAAAGTAATGGTAGTGGATTCTACTGTAATGAAATAGACATTTTCTGGGATTGAGGTTATTATATTTTGTGTGTTGTGTTCGATGAAATTTAGGAAGTATGTATTTAGAAGAGAATGTGATATTAGCTATTAGATATGAGATAAATTCAAGATACAAGAGCCTTAGCTATCGAAAGCCCACTTACTCTAATGCTTTCCTGCATTTCACTAGTTGCCATCCTAGTTACCAAAATAAAGCAGTAGTGAAAGGCCAGATGGTAAGAGCGGCCAGAATGGTTTCTGAATTTGAAGATTTTTTGTTGGAATGTGAACATCTAAGTCAAATGTTTGTAAATAGAGGTTATCCGGCTTCACTGTTGTTTGATATTAGAACAGAAGTAATAAACAAAAGAAGATCAGGTTTTTATAAAACAATTCTTTCTTTTGAAGTTACTATTTTTGAAACTGTTCCAACCAACGTATTTAGATCAGCTGCTGACACCACAAACCAGCCCCCTTCTGGAATTAGATTTTTTTGCACCTTTTCAGTGGATCATTTTAAGATCAGGAAGGTGCTCAATAAATATTGGGCTTTGATTATGGATGACAACTATTTGTCCCACAAGTTAGGTGAGGTTCCTAAATTAACTTTCAGAAGAGGGCGCAATTTAAAATCTTTGCTTGAGTTTAAACCACAACCTTCAAGTCAACGCACTTCAGGAATGACAAAATGTAGGGCTTGCAATCAATGTAAGCATGTACTAACTGACTCAAAAGTCAAGATTAGGAATGAAGAATATAAAATAATAGGGAAACATAGTTGCAAGACAAATGGTGTGGTTTATTTGGCTCTGTGTCAAAAATGCGCTGCTTTCTATATAGGGAAAACAGAAACAAAGTTTAAGCAGCGCATTTATGAACACACTTATGCTATTGCTAGGCAAGACTTGAATAATGCCCTTGCAAGGCACATTAATGCTTGCCCTGATCTCTTTTTTAAGTTCACTGTTTTGGGAAAAATTTTGGTGGATAATAAGGGTGGCCCTTGGCAGATTCATTTAGAAATAAATTAATTGGTTTGGCAGATACGCACATGTGCATATACGCATCCAGGTTTAAATGAGTATGTATCCATTGCCTGTGTTCTTAAACTTTTATCTACAAAAAGGTAGACATAAAGTGTTGATAAATGGTGTTAGTTTGCACAAACTGTCATACGTGCATAAAAATAAAAAAATATTCTGCCCTTTGTTTTAAATGAACTAGGTACATTAATTAAATGGATGAATGTTTTGTTTTATGGGCTATGTAGCTAAACATTTAAAATAACTTTGTATCTAGTATTACTTTAATATAAAAATGTTAATATATAAAGATTTTTAAAATTAAATTAGTTCATTAATTAGTGTGTATTTTATTCACATATATATTTATACACATAATGTGTAATCATAAAGATTATTATGGTTTTATAAGTTTTTTAACTTTGATACAAGTTATCTTATAAGTTTTTTAACATTTAAAAATTTGATTCATTATGTTTTACATTTGATATGCAGCACTGATTAAATTAAAGTTGATTGATTGTTGATTATTTAATTGAAACTATTTTATATAAAAATGCTAGCTAGTTGCTTGTATTTTTGTCTGATGAAGGTGAGACATTGGGCTTGCCGAAAGCGTGTTTTTTGCTATCATTATTGTTTTAAAATAAACCAGCTTACTTGGGACTGTGCTCCATTGCTCATTTCTGCTATTTCTTGGTTTGTGTAGTGATTTGGTTTACGTGGTTTTTAAATCTATATAAATCACATCACAGCACAATTTTTCATTCATAGCTGTTATTATATTGTTATAGAAAATCATGTTACAGGTGGTAATAGATCTATTTTCAACATATGCATACTGATGTATGGTTTCAAGTCCCAACCTGTTCAGTTCTAACAATAACTTATCCAGTATTACCTTCTCCATTATTTTTCTACAACATGAAAGCAGACTTAAGGGTCTGTATGATTCTGGGTTTGTCCTACTCCCCTTTCCCTTAAAGGGTTAATAAGTGCATGCCTCCAATCTTGAGGAATCTCCCCATATTTATATGACCTAGTGAATAACAGATATAATGGTACTGTAAGTTTGCCGAAGTGTTCTCGGGTCATTGGTACTAATTCCGTCTCCTCCCTGTGCTTTGTTTGGATTCAATTTGTGCAGTTCTTTTTCGATATAATCTAATTTGATTCCAGTATCTGTGTGTTTAGGTAAGAAGTAAGACTGACCTGAGTCAGTGACTGTGAGCAAGCAGGGATAGCCGGCATATTCCAAAATAAAGTGAAAGTACAAAGAAAATACAAAATGTAAAAGAATATTTTAAACCTGCCAGTGTCTGACACAAGACTATGATGCACACAACACAAGATGACAGTGGGAGAGATGCCCATCGAGTTTAATAATTATGCAACTGTACTAATGACAGATATAAAGCAATACTTCTACACATGGCAGGACAAAACACGATTATTAAATTTATGAGTCAATGTCAATAACAGTGGACAGATTTAATGATATTATTAAAATAGATGCACAGCATTAGTATAAAAATATGAAACTTGTACACAAAATGAGGTCATTCACATGAACTGCATTAGGCTAAAAGGTCTAATGAACTTTCCACGCCATAAACAACCAGATTAAGACACAAGAAATATAGGTGTTGTTCTTAAAAAGGATAAGGAAAAAGCTTGTATTTGAGCCAGACATGACTAGAGACAAAAGTGTAGACTTTGTACGAGCCTTGGAAATGTCAGAAATGCATTATTTGGATATCTGACCAAGAAGGTTTCTTAGGTTCATAGGTTCACAGGTTCATAGGTTGGTACTAGGCTATCGGTACTAGGCTATCGGCCCTAGGGCCTATGCAAGCCTAGCCATAACAATTCCCTGGATATTTCTTCCCACAATATTTACTTCCCTGGGCCGCTGTCTAGCAGGGTGACTGACATGATCCCTGGGGTGAATTTCCTATCTCCCATCCAATCATCAAGGTTCCTTTTGAAGAGGGCCAATGAGGCGATCTGCTTGACATGCAAGGGCAGTCTATTCCAGAGTATGGGGAGTCTCTGGATCAGGAACCTATCCCTCCAGCATGTTTTGTTCATTGTGATGACAAGGTTTAGATCCCTGGAGAGTGTGGCTCTGAGGGATTGGGATTTCTTTAATGAAGCATGTCCAACAGCTCAGGGTTTGACATGACCTTGTATGTTAAGCAGAGATCCTCTCTGAGTAGACGATATGCCACAGAGTATAGCTGGAGTTTTTTTAGATGGTCAGCATATGGCATCTGCTTTAGGCCTGTGATTCTTTTAGTGAGGTATTTCTGTGGCCTTTCCAGCTGTTGCAGATGTCTTGTGAGGTACATACCAAACAAGGCATTATACTCTATAATGGGTCTAATGAGGGATGAGTACAGTGGGACAATGACCTCCTTTTTTCTGGATGAAAAGCCCTTAGTGATGAGGTGTGCCACATAGAAGGATTTCCTGACTGTTGTGGCGATGTGGTTATCGAAAGTGAGACCACTGTCCACCTGTGTCCCTAAGTCTCTCATCAACTTTCTATATTTAGCATTCTGTCCCCTATGTGGTAATTCATGGGTACATGTTTTTTTCCAAAGGGGATAACTATACATTTTTTGGCATTAAGCTTGAGCCCATGGCTCTGGCACCAGGCATCTGTTTCTGTAAGGCCTTTTTGTAGACTATCCACATCATTTGGAGATTCAGTAATGGCTCCCAGTTTGCAGTCATCTGCAAACTTTGTTAGCCAGAGTCCCTTAGTGTTGGCCTGTACTTCAGAGAAGTAGATGCCAAACAAGAGTGGTCCCAGGACTGAACCCTGAGGTACTCCACTTGTCACTTGTCTGGAGCTGGATTTGGAGTCGGCTACTTTTACAGTCTGGGTTCTGTCAGTAAGCCAGTTGGCAACCCATCGAGTGACGTATGGATTTATGCCCAGCTTAGTAAATTTATCTATGATTCCAGAGTGGGGGATGGTGTTGAAGGCCTTGGTGAGGTCCAGATAGGCTGTGTGGACCACTTTACCCTTGTCCACAGCTCTGAAGACTGATTTGAAGAAGTCAATCAGATTCAGGAGACAAGATCGTCCTTTCACAAACCCAAACTGGGTGAGGTCCAGTGTTTGAAGGTTGCCAATGTCTTTGTTTATAAGTTCCATGATAATGCGTTCCATGCCCTTGCAGATCAGGCTTGTCAGACTGATGGGACGGTAGTTCCCAGGATCCAAGGCAGATCCTCCCTTGTGGAGTGGGATAACTGTAGCTGTGCACCACTCAGTGGGCACGAAGCCTGAGGTGAGGCTATGATTAAACATGACACTTAGGTGAGTTGCCAGTTCATTTTACAGTTCATGTAGTACACAGCATGGGATGTCATCTGGTCCCATGGATGCTGTATTCTTAGCTTTGGAGACTGCGGTTTCTACCTGTGTGGCCGTGATTATCAGAATTTGGCAATCTTTTGGTATTGAGATGGGCCCTTTAGGGGGTGAGAGGGGGGTGAAGTTGGCACTAAATCGATCTGCCAGAATATTGGCAATATCCTTGGGATCAGTATATTTAATGCCATTCTGTTGTAGCTCAGAGCAGATCTGAGCATTGCCATTTAGATTCTTGACATAACTATAGAATGCCTTGTGGCTGTCTTTGGAATCTTTGGCAATTTTATTTTCATAACTAGCTTTTGAGCATTTTATGAGGGATCTCAGCTTCTTACTGAGGCTGGTGAGGGAGTTTTTTGCATCCTGGGATTTTCCTCTTTTCTGCAACAGTTTCCTCCTTCTGTTGTATAGTTTGTTTATGGCAGGGGGACCACCAGATTGGCTTCCTTTTTTTGGAGAAGAGCATCTTGGTTCTATTTGGGATGGCACAATTCACGCACTAGTGGATGTGCTCGTACAGTGCCTTAGTGTAGGATTCTGCAGTCGAACTTCCAGATCCCATCTGCGTAGGTGTTGTGAAGTTTGTCACTTCTGACTTCAGTAGCATGAAGTTGGCTTTGGAGAAGTTTTTTTAAGGAGGTTTCCTTACTGGGGGGTGGGGGTGGGGGTGGGATGTGGATGTCAAAGGTGATTTCCTTATGGTCAGACCTGACCAATGAGGGGGTGACCACTGGTGTAGAGCATCTATCTCCCATTTTGGTAATGACCAGGTCTAGGATATTGGCTCCCCTGGTGGGACAATGGATTAGTTGATCCAGGGCATTGGAATTTATGAATTCCAAGAACCATTGGGAAAAAGAGTTGGTACCCGATTTCCCAATTAATGGCAGGGTAGTTGAAATCACCCAGTATTAGAGTGTTTGGTTGTATCTTAATATTTTCCAGTATGTTTAGAAAGGTGTAGTGAGAATCTTGGGGCATGGTTGGGGATCTGTAGCAAGCTACAATTTGGATTGCAGTCTTATCTAGTGTTAGTTGCACCTGGAAAAGTTCAGATGCATTGTGTTGGGCAACTAGCCTGGAGGTGTGAATATCCTTGATGAATATGAACACTCCTCCACCTTTAATGTTTCCGTCTTGGTTTTGTGGCCGAAAAGTGTGTTAAGAATTGTAGCCTGGTATTGCAGGGGTGCTCTCTGGAGCCTTGAACCATGTCTCAGTTACTGCACAGATATTGATGTTCTCCATTTTTAGGAGTGCCTCGAGAGAGTGCATTTTGAGGTTTAGACTTCTAGCATTGAGTAGCATTACCTTCAGATTTTGCATGCTTGTATCTGTTACGGCGGTGGTTTTATCCTTTGAACTTTGCCTAAAAAAGGCACTATAGGGGTGGCAAGAGCTTTAGCCAGTGACCTGAATCCTAGGGGTGACAGGTGCAGACCATCTCTGGCAAAGCATCGTGGTTTGTCGATCATGTCTTCCCAGGCAGACAAATACTGGATTCCCTTTGAATGACACCAGAAGTTTAGCCAATTGTTGCAGTCTTATTCTTAATCTCTCTTAAAGCACCATATAAATTCTGTCATAAGGGAGGAAATATTCACTTTACTTCAGAATAACTGACACTGACTAAGATACAATACAGTTAAATTCTGTTAACTTGAGAGATTTTCAGATATTTATTTTATAAGCATACTTATTTTGAATAGCTTCATTTTGAAAATTATCACAGAAACGTGCCCCCAGAGTTAATAAACTCTATGTAGGAATAGTGTAAGTCCTATACAGAGTGTACTGTGGCCATGTCTGCAGGTCCCCCTCAGCAGTGCACCTTGCATTTTAATGAAGGTGCGCTGCTGAGAGAGAGAGATGTAACAGAGTTACAGAATCAGTGTAGGAGGGTGTGTTGCAGTGTCTGGAGATGAGTAACACACCCCCAGCACTGTAAAAGTGCCAGATGGCACTTAAATAATAAAGTTAAACCCATTTAATATGTTTTATTTATTTATTTTTTTGAGTATGTGCAGTCTGGAATGGCACTTAGCAATAGACATGTGCCAGATATCTAAAAATAGAAGCCAGATGCATTTAATTAATTAGGAAAGGTCAAGTTTAAGCATGCTATGCAGTTATGTGAAGCACGGCACTGTGCTCATAAGTGCTTAAATGTAACTGAAAGCTATATAGAAACGTACAGCTACAATCATCATATCCTCGGTAGTTGAATGGTTAGAGTCATGGCTTTGTGTACAGTAGGTGCATGGTTCAAATACAGACCATTCAGCTTTTACATGCAATGGGGAAATGTTATCATTTTTTATTATGTATACATTGACGTTTGTTAACTGGGTTAGTCCACTTGGACCAGAAGCCCATTTTCAGTGGGGACTCGAGGAGGAAATCACCAGTTACACACACATGTCCAATACATTAAAGTCACACTCCAAGATAACATAATGAAATGCATAAGTTTAGGAGATATAAAGTATAATAGATACACATAATAATAAATTTTCATTAATGAACTATTACTTTCAATAATTGTTTTTTATTTTTAAAAAAAATCTGGTTTGCCTATAGTTAAGCTCTGCTAAGCATTACTAAGCCAAGCCAAGCAATGCTTAAATGCATCTGTTTTAGCAATACTTAGCAACGTGCAGCTCCACTTATCTGGTTTGAGGATTGATAAGCATTTGCCAGTTTAAGCACTACTCAGCTAACCTTAGTGAGTTTGCACAATGCTAAGCTTCACTTAGCATTTTTAAAAATGGTCCAATGGTGACAAAGGGTGGGAAAACAGCCTTATTTATGCTGAACAGGCAGGAATACAGCCAGAAACCTGTTGGAGTTTGATCCGTGCAGGAGTTATGGCAAGAGTTGGAGAGGGTGCACGCTTTAAGGTGCAGCGGTGGAGCATGTTAGAGTCCAGGGTCATGGCTGGGCTCCTCATAAAAGATCATGACATCTCACTCCTGCAGGGTGAGTACCAGGGGTCCTAATATAAATATGAGGCCTGGGACCAGCTGGCACGTGACCTCACCACTGCAACTGGCATCCCCCACTATGGTGAGCAGGTGCGTCACTACTACGATGACCTAAAGTGTAGGAAGGTGGAACTCTTGGCCCAGTGGATCCAAGATGCTCGGGACAACAATGTCCCACAAGTTTGTAAGTATAGGAAGCATTGATTTACCAAAGTTTAGCATAAATATCTGATAGGTATGCAAAATGGTGTTTTCTCTCCCCACAGCTGCAGAGGATACAGCTCCAACCTGAAGGCCCATGCAGGGTGCCTGGCCAGGTTGCACCAAGAGTGTAGTGAGTGCAGATATATCTTGCAATATATAGTAAAATAATTAAGAAAGAGTACAGTAGTAACTGCCACTAGGTATATTCTGTTTTGAGTGTACTGCAATGAATGTGTTCATAGACCTGGACTGATATAAGTGAGTAATCTCAGGTGCAGTTCAATATACATGAAAGCATGAAACCTGATAATGTTAAGGAAAGCAATTTACTACTGCATTAATAATGCAATGTTCTGTTCTGGTAATTAAATACAACTGGATTCATAATGTGAAAGGAATAAATCATCTGCAGTCATAATTTTCAGGAAATAAAGTACACCTGCAGTCAGATTTGTTAAGAAAATTAAGTTAGTAATACATACAGTGTGGAATAACAGCTGTCTTTCAATGCCTGCATTATGTAAAGTGTTCAACAATTAAAAGACTGTTAACTGTTTCATGTCACCTTCAGTGAAAGTTTGTTGCGCCAAATGTGTGTATTTTGGGCTGTTGGTCAAGAAATCGAGTATTACAAGTGCTGTGAAGTAAACATGGGTATAATAGCATGAAGTGACTGAAGGTTGGCCGATAAAGAACGGTTTTTCTAAAGTGTAGATGTGGAGCTGTACTACAAGATATGATGCATTATAATATTTGTTCTGCACTAAGATCTGAACCTAGAATAGTAATAGTTAAGGTATAATAGTGTGTTTCTCAGGACTGTCTTGTGTTAACCATTGCATTTCAGCTACATGCATTCCTGAACTTAGTTACACTGCTGCAGGCAAGTATGAAACTGTAATAGCTGTAGACATAAATATACCATCTGCAACTGTATATGGGTCAGGGAGGCAACACAGCACTCCGATATGGTCTGTACACTTCACACATATTCCCATCCACTAGGGGTTAAATGTGCATGCCTGCATTCCAAGTATTAATACACAGCTCACCTACTATCTCTGTCATGCATGAATCTCATGCATGTGTGTTCAAGTCACTGCAGTCTAGTATGACACTCGACCTCAATTACCAGGTCACAGTTTGTTACCAGGTGAGCTCTAGGCACATATCAGTCAATCAACACACAGCAGTGGTTCAGCAGCTCAGTTTGCTAAATGATATGTATGTTGTTCATTTTTGCAGACACGGCCTGCGGTTCAAATCTAGGGACAAATACTTCTATATATTTATAGAAACAGACAAGTACTACTGAATATGTATAGAAAAAGTTTTGTATTGTTACCAGATGTTCTCTCCTCAGGAATTGCAGGTAAATAAGTTGTCTGTAGTAGCTGTTCCAGTGATATACTAGTTTGTGTGCCCAGAAGTACTACTGTGTAAACAGCGTTATATTATACACATAATATAATATAATATAATACATGTTCAGCAAGGTGATAAGACTTCATTAAATGTCCACAAGTACACTACTACTCCAAGTTAATAAGGAAATAAAACTGTTTATTGTTGTTATGGCTGTATGCCTGGTGTGTCTTTGATTGTCTGCTGAGAATTTAACCCCATGCCTGCCAAGGAGAGAAGGATAAGTGTATACTCTCTGTACTATGCATGATACATGTCTCTCAAGTGTCCCACTGTTATAGATACTGATCACTGTTGCCAAAACCCTTCGACACAGATTTAACATCCAGTCGAAGTATGTTAGTAGCACACTCACAGAACATCAGTGCAGAGTACACCTTGGTAGTCATAGATGTCCCCTGCCATGTAATAGTCCCCTGCAGCTCTGTACCTGTAAGTGTTACAGCTTGGCCCATCCTGTCCCATACAGATAGTTTGAGACGTATGTATGTGCTACAGAAGATATAGAGCACTTGTAGACATAAAAGTGAGGA
Source organism: Protopterus annectens (assembly GCF_019279795.1). Taxonomy (NCBI): domain Eukaryota; kingdom Metazoa; phylum Chordata; order Ceratodontiformes; family Protopteridae; genus Protopterus; species Protopterus annectens. The sequence goes on from NC_056737.1 coordinate 1,195,861,194, forward strand.
CAGACCTGCAGGGTATAGGGCAGTACTGTTGCAATAAATATAGGCCTATACTGTTGTTAATGGAATGTCTCTCTCTCTCCCCCACCCCTTATCTGCATCTCAGATATTATTATTATTATTATTATTATTATTATTATTATTATTATTATTATTATTATTATTATTATTCTATGGGTATGGTTTCCATTTCACATATATTGTTCTCAAAACCTTATGTTGGGCCTTGTATTTTATTACTGTTACATATTACAGTGGTTGGATACTAACATACCTTGTTGAAATACCAATGTTGTTTGGCCTTTTGCCATAACTGTTACTGACATGCTGTTACAATACTGAATGTTATCCCATTTATTGTTGTATTCTGTATGCTATGCAATTTTATTGTTCTGGGTTAATTAGAACACCTATGCATGCTGTTATAACTAACATTTAAATGTTCTGTGCATGACTAACCTATACACTTTGAAAAAACCTCAGCACCATAGCACAAGTGGGTAGGCCGATACTTGTGGACCCACCTACCCTTCATCTGGCCATGGCACTGGGTCCCAGCATGTCTGGGACCCAACTTGGAGCTAACCCCTCCATTGGTTCTGCACCACCCATGGGTGGAACTGCCTCAGGGGATGGGGCCCGTCCCCCCCCCAGGCACGGGTGCAGAAAGGGAGTAGTCACCCAGCAACAGCTCCCAGGGATGGTGCACAGGATTCTCCAGCATGATATGGACAACCAGCTGTGCCAGATCAAGGGCAGACTGGTGTAAATGGAGGAGCAGGTTTGCCCCGGCACTCAGCCCCTAGCGAAGCCACCTTTGGGGCCATGAAAGAGCAGTGGTGACTGTCCTTGGGTGGGGAGCTCAGTCCCACTACTGCCGTCTGGGGGGCACTTGGTCCTCCGATTCCACAACACCCACCCCATCCAAGGTGTTTAACCTCCTCATGTGTCATAAACAGCCCCATCTGCCATCTTGTCTGTCTTGCCTGTTTGAAAATGCTACCTCTCCTACTCAGCTTACCTCCCCACATGTACCCATATCCCTTCCCCAACATTCCACTATCTCCTTAAAAAAAAAAAAATGGGCCTCTGTCCCGTAAAAAAAAAAATATATCCCCCCATATATAGCTCTCCATTTTGCTCACACCTACACTGCCACCAATCAATCATCACAGCAATTAATCAATAAAGTTATGTCACCTACACCTCTCCCTTTGGGATGTGAGGCTCCAAATTCCAAATTTTCCATAACATGCACAGCTGCTGCTGTACAAGTAATGGAGAGCTATAGTCCTTTCATACACCCTTACTGCACATCTCTACCTGCCTTTCATGTTGTTTTTCCCCCGGCTTGCTCTAATTTCACCACTTTCTTATCACCCCTTTTTTCTTTTCTTTTTTTGAAAAGGCATGGGTTTAAGCAGGGCTAAGCGCCATGCTGCATCATGGCACATCACACAAACCTGCTTAAAGCTGCTTAAAACTGCTTTAATCACCTTTTGTCTGTCTGATACTGTTCTGCACATCAGCAAAATTATCATCTGGCAAATCACAAACCCAGGACCCTGCCAACAACGAAATAGTGTTTTAGCCCACTAGTCCACTCAGCTTTGCAGACTAATGGTTGTTTACATAAACCTATCCCTATCAACTACAGCATAGTACATTAGCCCTCTAGGCCACTCAGCTCTGAAGAACAGCAGGTGTTTCCATAAATATATCCTTATTGCCAGTGACACACTGCTTGTACAAATAATAGGAAAATGGTAGCTTACTTGGGACTGTGATACAGACACCAAACCATTATGCAGACAAATAAATGTTGAGGGATGTACGTGAGGCCTAGGATATCAAGTAGAGATGAGAACTGCAGACTGTTGTGGAATATCCATAGTTGTGTCACCTACATTTGGCACACTTGTCACACAACCTATGCTGTGTGCCGATGTGCTGCCAGTTCAGTACACATTGAGATTAGGAAATCATGACAGACAGTTCAGTGTCATATGTCATACACATCCAGTTACACATGTTCATGCCAGTCTTGTGTAACAGACTGTATGCATGCACATATGTCTTGCAAATACACCTGCTATAGTATTGACTCTGTAGCCCAATCTGTTACATTCCTAGCATGCTTAACATTTTTTCATCCACAGTCCTTGCTTCCATACCAGTGTGTTGCATGTCAAGTACATGGCTGTCAGAACCATTAAATGACTGAGCTGTGCAATTTAAGCAGAACTTTTTTCTGCTACTGCAGTCACTGCCACCCATATTAGCACCTCAAAGGCCTGTAGGTTGGGACACACTTCACAAATATGTATAGGTGTCCTAAATGTCACCTACCACTGTCTGGATGGCACTATTACAGAACATATGTACCAGAGGCACATGCCTCACCTGGACTGTAATGGGTACCTTCACCCTGGCTATACTGTGACAACAGAGCTGACACTGCTCCCTCACTCATATATACAGCTTGCTGTCCCAAAATTTGTTCACAATCCCCAGCATGCCTTCTGGGCAGAATGCAGCAGCTGTAGCCTGCAACATATGCATCAGTATGTTCAGCTACCTGCTACAGACCTACCATACCTCCCAAACACCTAGAACAGGGAATCCTCACAACACCTATACATAAAGGGGTGGGGGGATGGTCAAGTGACAGGGATACATGTCAAAGTCTTTCCCTACAAACATACACAGCTGATAAACCAGCAGCTACTGCAGCAGCATGCATATCCTGATGCAAATGATGTATGACACTCACATCTGTTTGTATCCTTACTGCCCTCAGCCCACAATGTTAAACAGTAAACTGCCACATAGTCAGAAAGTCTGTTCACAATGGCCAAACATAGCATGCAAAACTGTGGACATACTACATATATCCAAACAGTGGACAGTATTTCAACCTACCCTCTGTGATGCTGTAGTCCCCGCACCTCAATAATGTCTTTCCCACAGGCCAGGAAAAGAGTCAAGGCCTACACGAAAGCCTCAAATACAGCACTGTGTTAACATGACTTTGGCTAAAAAAATGCAACCCAGCTGTTCTGAATGCAATTAGCAAGTTTGAGCCACAGATTGGTGCACAGGAAATCAGCTGTTCATGAGCACTGCCTACAAAAGGCAAGCTGTTGCTTATGGTATGCAGGTCTTTGACCTTCTTTATGATGACAGACTGGGCTATCCTAGCATTCTACCACAGGATTTCTGCACATAAAGGAGCACAGCAATATACCAGGTATGCAATAGTATTCCCTGTGTAATCAGACACAGTTGGGGCATGCAGGCATGGGAAATAGAGATTACAACAATACAGGTCTATGGTAAATATTTTGGAATTACATGTCACTGTTAGTCAGCTGTCCATCAGCTACAGGCTTCCCTTTTGGCTGTGTCTGCTGTGACATAGATCACAGCTCTGGCCCCTGAGTCACTCCAGCAATAGTCAGATCTTGTATGAATGTGACTGGATTGTGCATTCGACAATAGTATCAGTAGTGGTGGATACAGCTGCCACATCACATGACGTACTGTCACTCTGCTCCTTTCACTCAGTGAATGTCACACAGGCATAGTTCAAACACTGTCCAGGTGTTCCTGACTGCTCTTGACGTACTCTGGCTAAGTCACTGTGTACACAACACCTGTATATCATTGCCTGAGAGCTATGGCTAGCATACCTGTCGACCCCCACAGCAGGACAGCAGGTTATAGCCAGTAGTAGTGGAGGGGACACAGGCTTCACCTCAGCAACTGAGTGTATGTATTGAGCATGTAACATGAGGGAATGAATACAATATCAGATATTAAAGTACCATAACTGTTTTCTGAGGTGTCTGGCCTGTGACACACAGATTCATCACAGTCTGGAAACAACCATTACATATTTTCCAACTCTTTTCCAGACATCCACATTTGTCTAGCAGAGGGTCCACATATATCAGGCACATGTACACATTCTGCAAACATCTGTGTACTGCAGATGTTGGACACCCACATGGAGGATATCCTACAACATGTTTGCAGTGCTGTCTGTAATTGTGTCACACAGATGTTGCTGGACTGTCCCCATAGACCTGTAGTACCACTCATTTATTTGTCAGACGGTGGATGTATGACATGGTACTGGTATGTCACCCATAGGGGACACACCACAGTAGATGGCAGTGATTGGGAGTGGACACATAACAACATAGTCTATCACAGCACACAGGGCCATAACTAGTGTACCTAGGATCATACAAGGTTACTAGGCTATTGGCTATGAGGCCCTCACAAGCCTAACCCAGAGTTTAGCACAAGTGTATGCAAGTCAGCACCCGATACCCCAGTCTAACAGAGACACAGGTGGTATCCTAAGTGTGTATGTCCTGTTAACTATCCAGTTATCCAGGTCTCACTTGAAAAGATGTAAATAGCTACCCTGGCTGATGTGGACTGGGTGTCCATTCCACAGCTGGGTGAGTGTATTGGACACACATCTGACCTACCAACAAGTCCTGTTAATGTGACACCAGGTTGAGGGTGTATGTGCAGGTTAATAGAGTGGACCCTGACTTGCAGTTGTGCAGCAGTCCCAGCAAGGTGGAGTCCGTGATCACCTTGTATGCCAGACAGAGGTCACCTCTGAGGAGTCTGTATGAAACTGGGTAGAGGGATGGGCTAATCTGTGTATAGTATATATGTGAGGCTCTGGTACTACCTGTTGGGGAGCCTCTGTGATCTCCACAGCTACTGCATGTGCTTTGACAGATAAATGACCACAGGGGCATTATAATCAATAATGGTCCTCATTGGGGTGAATAAGGGGATGTTGTGACCCCCATGTACCTGGATGACATACCATTATGTATGAGGAGAGCCATGTAGAATGTTTTCCTTACAATGGAAGCAACATGATGGGCAAATGTCATGTTGCCATCAACATGTGTGCACATGACCCTCTTGACTGTTGCATGCTTAGGATGTTGTTAGTACTGTAATAATATGTGGGGTGTGACACTCCCAAAAGGAGGTGACAAGTCATGTGTCTGCACGACACCCTCTTGATTGTTGCATGCTTAGGATGTTGTTAGTACTGTAATAATATGTGGGGATGTGACACTCCCAAAAGGAGGTGACAAGTCATGTGTCTGCACGAGACCCTCTTGGCAGATGTCCACATCACTAGTGCATCTGGTGACAGCACCCAACATGCAGTCATCTACAAACATGGTCAATCATAGCCCAATGGCTGTGCCCTGCACCACAGAAGAGCACATCACACATAACAGAGGCCTAGACACAGAACACCAGGTTATGCCACTAGTTATGGGTCTACCGCTTGGTGGTATTCCCCTATGTGGACTAGGTACGTCCTGTCAGTGCACCAGTGTGCTACCCATCTGGTGACATATGGACTGATGCCTAGGTGGGAGCTTATATCTATTATGGCCAAGTGGGGAATACTGTCAAAGTCTTTGGCTGGGTCAAAGTAGGTAGTGTGCACTGTGACCCCCCCCCCCACATCCATGGCTTTGGTGCCATGTCAAAGTGGTTAACCAATTGTAACAGATATGATCCCTGCCTTGACAAAGCCTAACTGTGTGTGATGGAGTGTGTGTGGAGGTTGCCAATGTCCCTGTTAATGAGATACACTATAAACTGTGCCATGGCCTTGCAGCTCAGCCTAGTTAGGCTGATGTGTCTATAATGTGCCAGATTGGTTGTCACTCCACCTTAGTGTGAAGGGGTGACATTGGGTGTCCTCCACTCAGCTGGGACAAAGGCGGTAGTCAGGCCTTGGTGGAATACAGTGCCTTATAGTACTGCAGGTCATGCTTGAGGCCATGTAGGATGTATCCTGTGATGTGATAGGCTCCCATGGTGGCTGTATACCATGAGTTTGAGGTGGCAGTGATGACCTGTTCCCTACATGTAAGGGGAAGGGGACAGGTACTGGTGATGTCCTGATGTACTGATGGGGGGACAGGGGGTGAAGCATACACTGAATCTGACAGGCAGCAAGTATGCTATACCTTCAGCACTTGTACATCTGGTGTCTTTGACCACTACTACTGAGCAGATCTGAGTGCTTCCTTTGATGTTGAAGACATATGTGAAAAAGGGGAGATGATTGTTTGTAGTGGATGTCACCAATGTGGGCTAGGGATTTGCTTTGCAGGATTCCGGTAACATAGGGTCATAGGAAGTTACTAGCTATTGGCCCTGAGGCCCTTACAAGCCTAGCCATTACTTTATCCTCAACAGAATCATCAATCAGTAGCTGTTGCCCCTGTCATTGAGGGACACAGGTGAGACCCCTGGGACAGATTTGTGGTATCCCATCCACTCATCACGGTTACATTTGATTGGGGACTGCATGGTACTCTGTTTGACATGTATGGGAAGTGCATTCCTGAGACAGGGCAACCTCTGGGAGACAAACCTGTGTCTCCTGCAGGTTTTGTTGATGTCACATATCAGATTCAGGCCTCTTGTGCTGGTAATGGGTGAGGAATTAAACTCACATATATGGGGCAGCTGTTGAAGGGCAGGGTCCAAAATTACCTTGCGGGCATGCCACAGCCCAACTCTGGCCAACCTGTCAAAACACCGAGTGGGGCACTACTGATTAAAAGCTGTCTGCATGGGACAGGTGTTGGAGGACATGGATTACTTCTGTGGGTATTACCATGGTCTTCCACTTGGTGCAGATGTCTGGATAGGTACATATCAGAAGGGCCATTGTACTAAATTATTGTTTTACTGACCGAGGACTATACAAAGGTAATGTCCACCTTTTTTCTGGATGTACTCCCTTTACCTATGAATTGAACCACTTACAAGGCCTTTCTGCCACTGCCACTACATGACTGTTGAATGTAACATTGTTATCAAACTGAGTACCGAGGTATCTCAACACAGGTTGTGTGTTTATGGAGTTGCCAATAATATGGCAAACAGTGGGTCCATATCCTTGCTGTATGGTATGATGGTACCACTTTCTGCAATTAGCTTGAGGCCAGGACATTGGCACCAGTCTGTACCTGATGTAAGACCCTGGGGCATCTTATATGTGCCCCATACAGATAGAGAAGGATAATCATGTCTGATGTCTGATAGGGATAGGGAGAGGCAGTTGAGGTATAGATAGCTGTCTGGACATCACACTTCTATAGTCAGATGTGGGTTCAGACATGCTCTGAAATTAGCTATGTGTAACAGCATGCCCATCATTAATTACAGTGTGACTCCAGGCCAGACCTATCTGTACTCCAGTCCAGGATTTTTTATGCTACAGCCAATTGTCTGCTGAACCTGGTGAAACAGTCCAGCCCCTCCTGATATAAAGCCTGAGGGACTTTCTGGCTGTGTGCTGTCTGTAATATATGACCCATATCTAGGGTTTGCACAGCATGTACTGGACTGAACAGAGTATTGCATAATATGTCTGGTACATTTTACATAGCATTGTGATTTCTTGGTACATCAGTGGTAGATCACTATAGATTGATGTAAGGAACCACTGACAGACTATTGGGTTACTGCTGCCATACACTGCAGGGAACCCATTCTACTACACAAACTGTTCTATTCTGCACTTTCTACATTAGTGTGGCCGGTAGTTCCTCCTTCACCTTATATGTGAGCCTTTGTCCTGCCCTGCACCAGTTCCTGTCTTTGTCCACATTTGCTGCTCTATGTAGTTGTATGTATGCTGTGACTGGAGTAAGAGATGTAACACCACACACAGGGTTACAGACTTCACACCTCTGACTGTACCTGTTTTGCAGGTTGTCCAGCATAGTGTTCCATACATCTTCTCTGGTCCTCAGATGGTTTGTATTATACTGTTATTATAAGGTTATATATTGTCCATACCTCTTAAACTCTTACAGTCATTAATGTGGATGGGGCCATATTTAATACTGGGACATAGGCCCACACATGGGGACAGGATTTTAATATTGCTCTTACAAATCCAGACAGTTGGTAGAATGGTTTTGTATTAGCATGCATTTTCCAATGGGTATGAAGTCTGCATCTCAACTGTCTGTCATTAGTTTCTTACAGCGACCTTTAGTGATTTGCCAATAGTTTGCCACAAAAATGCAATGTTATGACAAACAGAAGAGATATATGAGCCATAAATGTGGACATTCTGCTAAATTCTGTACATTTATGAGGTATAGATGGTGTCCACTGACTTGTTGCAATTACTGACACAGTCACGTGATAGCCTTTATATCATGGTGCTACACTGACTTGTTACAACCTGCTGTTCTACTAGCCATTGTCTAGATTACTCAGGGCTGTGTACTGTCCATATCTGTGGCCTCTTGCCCCTCCATTGTCTCTGTCATTGTCCAGCTTTCTTGCAGTAACAAAGTAACAAATACTGACATATGGATAGCCTGTAGAACTCCTACCAGTGTAGCTCACATGCAGAACAGTAGGTGCAGCAGTCTCGAACCATGTACCACACCATCCATGGTAATGTACTTACCCACTAAGCCATGACAGCCACCAGACAGTGCAGGTTACTTCCTGACACTATCAACCACAGACAAACATAGCACTTTGACCCCTGCATATTGGGAAAATGGTACATGTCACCAGGATGATTGGGACAGCCCAGGGATTGTATGGTCTGCTGCTATTTCCTTGCAAACATACTGTGACTACAGTTGTATGGGTACACGGGTGTGTTTGGAGTAGGGGACTCTAGCATTGACAGTCAAGCATCTGTCCTGTGACCCTGCTGTATGTCATTCCCTCACATAGTGCAGTGAGTTTTTCTGGCTTGCAGCCTACTGCAGTGAGTTTTGCTGGCTTGCAGCCTACTGCATATTATGGGTCAGCTAGTATTGGACAGAGAGTTCCTGTTGTCCCACACAGCTGTCAGTTATCTATAGCTATCCCAGTACCCCACTCTATTCCTTTGCATACATGTGGCAGGTCCATACATATGCTACCACAGTCTACTACCACATTCATTTGTTGTAAAGAAGAGTGACTTACCTTGGGGCAGTTGAGATAACAGTGCTTCAGGGCTGTCTCTGTCTGATGCATGCAGTACACAGCCAATACATGGTAAGGTACAGGTTGTGTGGTGTAGCTGGCATCCTTTTTACTATGTATGTGAGTCAGACCGAGGTGTCAGTCCCTAGGAACCTAGGTTGTCAGTGCATGTACTATGAGTTGCCTCCTTTCCAAGGCCAGGACATAATGGGCATGCCTACATCTTCCTACAGTGATAGACTCACAAGGTTCCTCCTCCGAGTCCCTCTGTCGCTTTGGGGACCTTGGCACTGGTTGGGGGCTGTGTATCCCTTCCCTGTGATGTTCCCACCACAGCTGTTTCCAGAGGATCATTTTGTGCCACATGGCACATACTGTGAACATGTGTCCACATGTGGCAGGAGAGTACTGCAGGGTGCCACCTGATATATCGAGGCAGTGGAACTGTGACTTCAGCAGCCCAAACACATGCTCTATAATGTTCATAGTTTGTGTGTGTGCCTCATTATGGCATTCTTCACTAGGTGTGTGTACATTTCTGATGGGTGTCATCATCCATGGTTCTAGTACATAGCCAGCATCCCACAGTAGATGGCCATATGGGATGTTCCCCCTGGCAAATGCCTGATACAGCTGTGATGCATGCCAGATGTGGGATTCATGATAACTGCCAGGGCTGCCAGCACACACCTTCATGATAATGCCTTGGACACTGCACATAACTTGGCAGTTGATGGAGTGATATCCCTTGTGGTTGATATAGACCCTACCCTCTTCATTAGGTGGTGCCTTAATGTGCACATGAGTGCAGTCTATAGCACCCAGTACCACAGGGTAGTGTGCTACATGGTGGAAGAGATGGATATTGCTGATCCTGTCCTCATGGGTGCAGGGTAAATAAATGTGCTCACCTGCATGTGCTTGCATGATATCAAGGAACTGGTGGAGTACCCAGGATGCAGATGCCTGTGAGATCCCATTTATGTCCCCAGTTGGTCTTTGAAAAGTACCTGTAGCTAATATTCTAAGGGCTACACATGCCTTTGTTTCACTACGATGGGTTCCCCTCTGTTGGCTCTGGGCCTGATTTGAGGGGGGGGGCAGAGTTCGGTGAGTTCTTGTAGTATGTCCCTGCCCATCCTGTACAGTCTACAATCTCCACCTCATGTAACCTTTGGAAAGTCAGCTTGGGCCTGATCACTCTTCTCCTTCTCAGTCTGGGCCTATTGTCAGCATCATCTTCACTGATCTCAGCCTCAAACACATACAGATGTAGCAAAGCAGCCCCTAGCATTTTGTAAGTTAAAATTCCCAAGTGTGTACGCCAATGGTGCAGAGTATGTGGGAAATCAGATTGTAGGGTGTATGCATACCTTATACTGGTGTGCTGCAGTTGCAGCCTGTATGATTGGCTCATTACTCTCCATTCCACCTGATAGGTATACTATTAGAGGTTTGAATAGGCCAGTATCTATTTTACAGGGCTTATCAGTTATTTCTACCAGATTGGCTTTTCCAGGTTATTTTTTTCTTTCTTTTTTTACCAAATCTTTCACTGCTAAGTCCTGGGGTGCAATGTGGAAACCCGCTGCACTAGTGTAAACAGTGCTCAGCAGTTTTGACACTCCCCCGACCATGGCCATGCTGAGCTTTTCTTAAACTAGCTAAAACACTCTCAGCAGCATCAGACACACACCCCTACTTAGCTGTGCTTAGCTGATTTGCAAACAGGCACCGCTGAGCTCCAATCTACTTTAACATAGTAACACACCCCCTTTTGATGCCAGCTACCTGCTCTACCACTACCTACATGGTACTAGCCCTACCATGGGTTGTATCTGTGGACACTGTAGCCCTTTTTGCTATTCAGTAACCCCAGCTCATTTACATACAGGTAATTGAGTATACCCTGGATACTTCACTACTCCAGGGTCTGCCTCCATAGCAACTACTAACACCTGCCATTGTAATACTCTGCATGCTGGGCACTATAATGCAATATATTTGCAAATGTCTACTTTTCACTGTTTACACTTTTTAATTTTTTCTTTCATTAATGGCATGTTTGTACGGTGCTGTGAGCCGTGTAAATGTAATATAGGTATTAAATAAAAAATATTATTTTTTAATGATTTGCATTGCTTTCTGGACTCAATGGCCATAGTTTTGGCCCTTTGCATGCCTACAATACCATATCCACCCTTTTTTTTTAGGCTTTTACAGCCCTTGTTTGAAATTTACAGTTTCTATCCACGTACATTTCTTCCACCAATATGGCACCTACATGGGTGCCCTTTTGCTTATTGTATCACAAATAAACCTCATTTGCATGGTTTTCACCAGCTTAAGAGGTGATTTGCATTCTGCAGACACTTCCGTGTCAGCACGCTCGTGCACACCCCTCTTCCCTGTTTTCTGGATCACTCTGCAGTTATCTTCCATGTTGGGGAAGTAACACTATGTCTACATGGAGAATTGCTCTGTGTAGGATTTATTGAATTTCACCCTTAATTTAACTTCAGCTCTATCATGAACAAATGCAGGATTTCACACAAATATGATCCGGATACATGCTCTGTTGCACTTAGTGCGAGATACTCCTGCTCCATCTCCATCAGCTCCATTTTATCCTTCTTTCTCTCTTTCTCCTCATGTTGTTCACATGTCTGGCACTATGAATAAATATGACTGACCTTTCATGACTTCCCACATACATGCAAACCCTCATAAGGTTTCACAACAAACGTCCTGGCTCGGGTGCAGACAGATGGACTCTTGGCTGTGACCCTGATAACCAAGGCTCAATTAGCCACTTCAGCACTGGAGGAGCAAAGCAAGGAAGGAGAGGTGTAAAGGGGAGTAGCACACTTACTTCTCCTAGGGGAGGTGAGTGCTGAGGGAATTCAGGGCAGCAGGTAGATGTATTTCCTCTGGTGGAGACAAGGAAAACTTCTTTCAATGCTCTGGGGTGGTGTAGGACTGCAGAGAAGGAAATAATATTTGCATATGTGAGGAAAGGGGATTTCATGGTGAACCCATTGTACATTCTTTTCCATTACACTGAGCCAAGTATGGAAGGGGGCAATAGGGCAAATTTAGAAAAAGCATGAACTATCCCAATGGTGCCCTTAATGATATCTTTACCTGGTCAACCCTCATCCTGATGATGGGGAATAAATGAGCCAATTAGCTAAGAAGGAGATGATGACCAGTTGTCAAAGTCAAAGTAAACTTTAATGTCATTCAGAAATCACACAATTGCAAAAACTGAACGAAACTCTGTGTCTCCAGACTCAATGTGCAGACAACATATAGACTATTTTCACAGACATTTACACATATAACACTTAGCTATTACATCATGGACATGTAGGTAGACAGACTTATATTGCACATAATTAGAAACACATTTTAACACTTCGAACTGAACACTTAGTGGCATGAGACTTTAGTATTGCACATGTACTTGGTTAAGACACTGCATTGATCCTTGCACAGAAAGAGACATTTGACTATTGCACTGTAAACATTAGAGCATTGCACTATGGACCTTAGAGTATTACACTATGGTTAATTTATGAATTTGCAACATGTATTGCACTGAAAGAAGAGATATTTTACTGCATTGCTACTGTACTAGATGGCCTATAAGTTACAGTCATGGTGAATATTGCACTAAGTATTAGATGAGACTAGTAACTAGATTCATAGGTTCATAGGTGTGTACTAGGCTAATGGCCCTGGAGCCTTTACAAGTCTAGCCCATATGATTACCCAGGCATCGTGACACCCAACCTTAATTTCCAGTGCATCTACTGAGTAGAGCCACTGGAGTGATCCCCAGGGTGAATTTTCTATTAAACATCCACTCATCAAGAGTTCTCTTGAAGAGGGCCAGTGAGGTGCTCTGTTTGACATGTATGGGAAGTATATTCCATAGCATGGGCAGTCTCTGGGTTATGAACCTGTCCTTCCAGCTTGTTCTATTGATTGTGGTAATGAGGTTGAGGTCTCTGGAGTGTGTGGTAGGATTGGGATTTCTTGAGATGTATCATTTCTAACAGAGCTGGGTCAGACATGGCTTTGTAAGTCAAGCAGAGATTGCCTCTAAGTAGGCAATATGAGACAGAGAACAGATGGAGTTTTTTGAGTCTGTCCATAGATGAGAAGTGTTTAATGCCTGGGATCCTCTTTGTGAGGTAGTTTTGTGGCTTTCCAGTTGTTGCAGGTGTCAAGTGCGTTACATGCCAAATGGGGCATTGTACTCAATGACTGGCCTAATGAGGGAAGAGTAGAGGGAGACAATGATGTCTTTCTTCCTGGATGCAAAACCCTTAGTAATGAGATGTGCCACATAGAAGGACTTTCTGACCACAGTGGCAATGTGGTGATCAAAAGAGAGGTTGCTGTCAAGCTGTGTTCAGTGGACTGCCATCGATGTGGTAATTCATGGGAACTGGGTTTTTCCCAAAGGTGATGATGACACATTTTTTGGCATTGAGCTTAAGGCCATGGTTCTGACACCAGTTGGTCACAGTGAGGCCTTTCTGTAGGATGACAACATCACTTGGGGAGTTAATGATGGTCCCAACTTGCAATCAACTGTGAACTTTGTCAGCCAGAGTCCCTTCATGTTGGCCTGGACTTCCGAGAAGTAAATACCAAACAGGAGAGGATCCAGGACTGATCCCTTTGGGACTCCACTCATGACTGGTCGGCAGTCTGACTTGGAGTCAGCTACTTTCACACTGTGGTTTTATCTGTGAGCCAGTTTGCAACCCACCTAGTGATATAGGGGTTGATGCCTTGCTTAGTGAGTTTTTCTATGATTCCTGAGTGGGGAATGGTATCAAAGGCCTTGGTAAGATCAAGGTAGGCTATATGAACTACCTTGCCTTCATCTACAGCTCTGGTGACTGACTAAAAGATGTCAACCAAGTTGAGCAGGCATGATCTACCCCTCACAAAACCAAACTATCTGGGATCCAGAGTTTGAAGATTCCCTATATCCTTGTTTATGGGTCTATATTAAAAGACTGAAGAAGTATTTTAGCGAACACCTCTTGGTCGACACATAAAGGGCGAACACACTAAAGTGTGAATGCTCGAAACAGTGATTTCTTTCCCTGGGAAAGAAATCGCTTGGCCATCCCCTTATGTTTGCCTCTTTCCTCACTGTAGTGTGATCTTGGAGTTGGTATATTTAGTTAGGGGTGTGTGTGGAACACAGTCCCCCACATTGGGGGTGTGGGGGGTGAAGCTCCCCACATTGTTATGTTTGAAAGTGTGTGTGTGTGTGTGTGTGTGTGTGTGTGTGTGTGTGTGTGTGTGTGTGTGTTTGTGCTAGCAATTTCTTTCCCAGGGAGAGAAATCGCTGTTTTGAATATTCACGCTTTAGTGCATTTGCTCTTTATGTGTCGACCAGGAGGTGTTCGATGATATACCACTTCAGTCTTTTAATGTAGACCCCTTGTTTATTAGGTCCATGATGATGTGTTCCATAGCTTTGCATACCAGACTTGTCAGGCTAATGGGATGAAGGTTCCCAGGGTCTTTAGATGATCTCCTTTATGGAGAGGGATGACTGTAGCAGTGCTCCATTCGGTAGGGACAAAGTCTGAGGTGAGGTTGTGATTGAACAGGGCACACAGGTGAGGTGCCAGTTCACGCTGTAGTTCATGTAGAAAGCAGCCAGGGATATTGCCTGATCCCATAGAAGCTGTATTCGTGGCCTTGGATAGTGCTGTTTTAACCAGTGCAGCAGTAATACTGGGTGCCTGGCAATCTACTGGTATTATGATTGGCCCTCTGGGGGCGGGAGGGGTAAAGTTGGCACTGAATCTGTCAACCAGTATATTGGCAATATCTGTTGACTCAGTATAGGAGATACCATTGTACAGTAGCTCAGAGCAAATCTGGGTATTGCCATGGAGATTCTTTACATAACTATAAAATGCCTTCTGGTTGTCTTTACTATTTGCTGCAATTTTGTTTTCATAGCTAGATTTAGAGGATTTGATGAGGGATCTCAACTTTTTTTTGAGGCTGATAAGGGAGTTTTTCCAGTCTTAGGACCTCACCTTATTCCACATCAGTTCCTCCTTCTGTTGTAGAGGTTGGTTATGTCAAGGGACCACCGGATTGGCTTCCTTTTTTTTGGAGCAGAGCATCTTGGTTCTATTGGGTATGCAAGATCCATGCATTTGTGTACATGTTCATACAGTGCATTGGTGTATGTTTTGGTAGTCATGCAACTATTCTCCATTTGCATGGGTGCCGTGAAGTTAGCCACCTCTGTTTTTAGGAGCCTAAAGTTAGCTTTGGAGAAGTTTTTCATGGTGGTTACCTTCGCAGGGGGTGGGAGGGATGTGGATTTCCAAGGTGATTAGTTTGTGGTCAGATCTAACCAGGGAGGAGTTGATTATTGGTGTAGAGCAACAGTTTCCCATGTTAATAATGACCAGGTCAAAGATGATGCTATCTCTAGGGGGGGGGGTAAGAATGAGCTGGTCCAGGGCATTGGAATTAATGAATTCCAAGAAACATTGGGCAAGTGTATTGGTACGTGAGTAGTTTTCCGTGTTAATGCAGGGGTAGTTGAAGTTGCCCAGTATGAGAGTGTTAGGTTGGACACTAATATTCTCCAGGGTGCTTAGGAACATAGAGTGTGAGTCTTGGGGCATGGCTGGGGACCTATAATAGGCTATGACCTGAATTGCCGTCTTACCCAATGTTAGCTGCACCTGAAGTATCTCTGCTGTGTTATGTTGGGCTACCAGTCTTTAGGTGTGCGCATCCATTATGAATATGGAAACACCACCACCTTTAGTGGTTCACTTCAAGTTCTGGGGCCAAAAGGTGAGGAATGAGTTATAGCCTGGTAGTGCAGGGGTGCTTTCTGCTGCCTTAAACTAGGTCTCTATTACAGCACAAATAACAATGTTCTCCATTTTAAGGAGTGCTTCAAATGAGTGCATTTTGAGATTTAGACTTCTAGCATTGAGAAGCATGATCCTCAGATTGCATTTGTTTTTAGCTGTTACGATGGTAATTTGGTCTTTGGAACACCACCTAAAAAGGCAATATAGGGGTGGCAAGAGCCTTGGCCAGTATCCAGAAGCCCAGGGGTGACAGATGCAGGCCATCTCTGGCAAAGCATCGAGGTCTGTCAATCATGTCATCTCAGGCAGACAGATACTGGATCCCCTAAGAATGATACCAGAAACTTAGTCAGTTGTTGAAATCAATCATTTTCTGCATGTACTGTGGTATCATTCTGGGTGATGGCAGAATGTACAGTTTGGGACAGTTTCTACTGACCCAGTTGGGTAACATGGAGTGCAGTGGTTATTAGAGTTCAGCAGCCTGATTATATTAGGGAAGAAGCTGTATATGAATCTCGTAGTTCTGCAACGTATGCTTCAGAAGTGCTTTCCAGATGAAAGATGCAGGAACAGTCTGTAAGCAGGGTGAGTGCAGTCTTTATTTATTCCTCTGGCCCTTCTGAGATATCTGGATAAGTACAAGTCATGGATAGGTGGGAAGGTAGTCCTAATGATCCTTTCAGCTGTCTTCACAACTCTCTGGAGGGATTTGCGCTCAGAAGTAGAGCAGCTTCCATACCATACTACGAGGTTGTTCATCATGATGTTTTCTATTATACCTCTGTAGATGGTAGTGAGAACTGTTGATGGGACATTCACTGTCCTCAGCCTTCTTAAAAAGTACAATCTCTGGTGCGCTTTCTTGACTATGGCATTTGTATTTGTGTTCCAAGACAAGTCCTCACTGATGTCACTCCCAGAAACTTCAAGCCTCTCACTCTTTCCACTGTTTCTCCAATGATAGTGAGGGGAGAATGGTCCTTGTGATTCTTCCTGTAGTCCAAAATTATCTCTTTTTATCTCAGTAGGCAGCAGAGGTAATATATGAACAAAGTTTTGCACAAAACAGCACATTCTGACACCTCATATGTAGCCTAGCAAAAACAATCTAAATATAAATAATTCTGTGAATAAAAAGAAGGCATTTTTGTTGATATTTAGACTTTCATCTATTACATATTGTCAGCTTTTCCACTATGAATTTGCTGATACTACACCCTACAGAGTTGGACACCACTCTCTCATATTATTATTTTCCTTATTCATTCCTCCTATTTTCAGTCCTGTTATTTCACTTTTCCTCTCTCTCTCTCTCTCTCTCTTTCTTTCTCACTCTGTCTATGTATTTATGTAGGTAATATAGAGGACTATGACCAGGTCATCTGCTTATTATGTGTTTGAGACATGGATGCTAAAAAATTCACCTCAAGAGTGAAGCTCAAGGGGCGTGGCCAAGATGCCTAAGTGTTAGCAGCACTTCCGTGATGTTTTGTCTCTAAAGATTGCTTCTGACAGGATTTTTAGGTTCTAACCTAAATAATTTTGAAAATTTTCTTCACAAGTTATACTCCTTGGTACTGTGGACTATCTACAAAGAGGAAATTAAACTTTCAGAGTTTGTAGCAAGAAATTTCCTGTCAGAAGTACTGCAGCTCTGTACAATTGGACAAAACTATGAGTCACACAAGAGCCTCTCCTCAGGACACTTCCATGAAAAAGGAACTTCTCACAATAATTTCCAGCATCCAGGACCTCTCAGTGAAGATGAATAATATAGAAAAGATTATGGAGAACATGAAAAAGGAAAGTAAAAAAAACAGAAGACCTGAAGGAAATTATAACCAAACATTCAGAACAAATAGCAGCCATAGAGGAAACTGTAAATGACATTGATGGGAGACAAACAGAAAATGACACCCAAATTGATTTCCTTCAAAAACAGAATAATCATTTACTTGAGAAAGTCGAAGACCTGGAGTCCAGATCAAGAAGGAACAATGTCGGAATATATGGGGTACCCAAGAAGATGGAAGGAAATAACATGGTCCAGTTTTTAAATGAATGGCTTCCCAAAATATTAAATCTTCCTGAGTCTCTCTCATTTGGGACCGAGAGAGCCCACAGGTCTTTATCCAGCGCATCTGCTTCTAGAAACCCTAATGCAGTGAGATCTATTATAGTTAAATTCTTATCCACACAGGGCAAGGACTTAGAATTAAGAACAGCTTGGTCAGGAAATAAAATACAATTTGAGGGGAAAGATATAAGGTTTGATAATGATTATACCTTCACTACAATAACAAAAAGTAAATACTGTGTCCCTCTCATCAAAAGCTTGAAGAAAGCTGACATAAAAGCTCACATCTTGTTTCCTACAAGAATTAAAATTACTCTCTCAGATGGACAAAAAGTATTCAAAAATCTCAAAGAAGCAGCAGAGTTTGTCAGAAAGAATAAACTGTTGGATAAATTAGAAGATATGGCCATTTCATTACCTAGTCTGAAAAGACAAGATGTCAGTGGTAATTAATTCACAAATAATAAAAATACCAAGAAAAAACTAAAAGGAAAGTAAATGTTTTTTATTGTCATTTGTAACCTTACTCATCTGACAGAATTTATCCAAATACTTTGAACCCAAATGAACAAATACTAACTTAAAGGTAAAAAAGCTTCTTCTATTATATATATATATATATATATATATATATATATATATATATATATATATATAAAAACAAGCAGTTCAGTCATGATCTAGTTGCCGATTGTTGAAGTGGCACCTTGTATAAATACTAACTGTAACTAGTGTATTGTCAACAGCTTGTGTATTTTATATGTGCCCTTATGCACATTAAAATATATTTAATACCAAGCTATTGACATCTTAGAGGCACTGGATCCTTTTAGCAAAACTGCTGATAGAAGGTGAAAGTAATAATATGTGTTTTTCTTTTTTTAACTTTATAGTGTTGTACACTGGGAAATAATTGGGAAGCAGTGTAAATACATTTGCCAAGTTTACCCTGACTTGTTATTTATTATAATAGGATGGTAATGGGAGTAATAATGTGTAGAAACTGATATTCAGGGGCGGCTGGTGACTTCAAATCAAAGTGGGGCTGCAGGAGACAGCTGAATGGGTGGGGTCAATGGGAAGGGGTGTGGTTAACTAGAAAGGGGAGGAGCTATGCTCAAAACCACAAAAACTAACTAATTAAATATGCTGCCCTGGGTGCCAAACCCTCATTATGAGAGTCCAATCAAGACAAATGAAGTGTAAAAGAATAAAACTAGTTCAATGCATTGGCTGCATGACAGCTTACTTAATATGTAGATGGAAACAAAAAGGTTGTGAGGCATGAAAAAATAAATTACTTTTTAAATACATTACTGGAATGCCAGTCAAAATCAAGTATAAGAAAAACAAGCAGCACTCAACTCAAACCGCTTCTCCTTGCACTGCAGTTCTAATTATAATGTATATTCAGCTTTATTAAAGTGCCAAGTAACACGCTGAAAGTAGCAATCTTGTGATACCCCCACTTGTAAAAATGTTTCTTATTCAAAAAAGACCTGCTGCCTGACAACTATCTACTTGTTTCATTAGGAAAACATGATCAAAGTAAAAAAGGAAAAGCAAACAAGAAACAAGCTCAAGATACTTGTTGAAGGTCTTTTCAGGCTTGTTGGCTGTTGGTGAAGCACCCACCAAGAGGAGAAAATGCTAAGAGAAGAAGGGAGCCACTTTTGAGATTTTAAGTATTTTTTCTCTGTATATTTGCTAAGTTTTTCTGCATAGTTGCCTAGTTTGAGCATTTTCTGGCTTGTTAAACTTGATTTCTGCATTAGTAGCTGTATTTCGAGCACAACCAAAAGCTGTTTACTGAATTTCCTGTTTGCACTTAATTTTAAAATTGTTTTTTCTCAAAACTTGCATATTTTCTGTCTTTGACCTAGCACTCCTGTGTGGGGTCATTTACTGCACTGTTATAACTTGATATTACTTGTGAACCTCTGCTATCTCTGAAAAAACAAAAACAAAAACAAAAAAATCTTGCTTTTTTCCCACTTTTCTGAGATTTAAAAAAGTTCAGTTACAGTCTTGCTGTTCCTGAACTGTTTGTAAGTGTCTGTGAGGCCATTTTTGCTTGGGCTAAGGGAAAGTCTCTCTGTTGATCAGTGGCAGTGTGAAACATTGAGCAGCTCCCCTGCCCCCCGTGGGAGTGGTTACTGACTTGAAACTGTAGTTTTATTGGCCGTATTGGGTCAGTTCCTGGCTCTTTCCAGCCCCTGCTATCAAGCACGCTTTAGCATGCTTTAGCACGATTTAGCGCGGAGTTGCCACTAGAGTAGCATCGGGCAGCGCCGGTTTAACAAGGTTAAACTTTTTCTGGCTCCATAAAGTCTGTTCTTCATTTTTTCCCTTAGAACTGCTCTACTAGTAATCTAAACAGTATATCCCTTAACTAAAAAGCGCAGCACTTGTTCCTAAAAAGCTTTTTTTTTTTTTTCCAAAAAAAAAAAAAAAAGGCTCAGCACTTGTCTTAAAAGCATCTTCTTTTCAGGCTTAGCACTTCTGTATTATACAAAGTCCCTCACTAGCGAACCCCCAGGAGTACCCACTTCCTTACTAAGTCCTCTCTCATTCAGTTACACCCCAAACTTCTTAATTTCTCTAGCATGTCGAATGGCCAGATGCTGGTGTCCTCTCCTGTCCAGTTGGTGAATCTGGGAATATTGAGGCAATGCCTCCTCCCACATAACACAAATACTTGCGAGAGATGCAGCTATTTAGCCAAACTGGAGGCTGAGCTCTCTCAACTCAGGACTGGCAAGACCAGACAGGAGGAGAAGGCAACTACACACACCACAAAACCAGTCTCACATAAAGCTATCACAACAATGAATCAAACACATAAACACACAAAGACATACTCGGAGGCTCTGAGCAAAAATTTACCTAAACAGCAGAGGCCTCCAAAGCAGACACCCAAGCAACCGCCACCTCATGACATACCACAGGCAACACATAAAACACAAAATCAGTGTGCAAAGCAGTCACAGCCCTTAAGGCCAAATACAACACCAAACATACTTGTCGTAGGTGACTCCATAGTCAGACACACTGACGTCCCACTCACCAGGCTGAACAAGGAGAGGGTCACAGTAAGCTGCCTATCGTGCGCTAGAATCTGCCACGTAACACAAGCACTCGGGTCACTCCACTGCAAGTACAAATATGACACAGTCATTGTCCATGCTGGTGTGAACGACCTGAGACGTACCTCCCTGGACTATATGAAAAGAGACATAGAGGAGCTCTCTGATTATGTAACCCAGGCAGGTATGACCCTGACCCTGAGCAGCATCCTTCCTTCACCAAGAATGATACCACAACATAGAGACAAGATGATCAGCTTTAACAATTGGCTTAATTTCTGGTGTCATTCAAAGGGGATCCAGTGTCTGTCTGCCTGGGATGACATGCTTGACAAGCCATGCAGCTTCGCAAGGGATGGCTTGCACCAGTCACCCCTGGGATTCTGGATATTGGCTAAGGCTCTTTCCACCCCCATAGTGCCTTTTTTAGACAAGGCTCAAATTCTAAACCTACCACCCTAGAAAACAAAAATGGGAAGAAACTAAGGGTAATGCTGCTCAATGCCAGAAGTGTAAATCTCAAAATGCACGCACTCGAGGCCCTTCTCAGTATGGAGAACATCGATGTCTGTGCTGTGACTGAAACATGGTTCAAGGCTCCTGAGAGCACCTCAGCACTATCAGGTTTTACCTCATATCATGCGTTCCGGCCCCAAAACCCAGACCACACCACAAAAGGAGGGGGTGTATCCATATTCATCAAGGATACCCACACCTCCAGGTTGGTGGCAACGCACGAAGCATCGTAAACCATCCAGGTGCAATTAACCATAGGCAAAACTGCTCTACAATTTGTAGCATGCTACAGGCCACCCTCTCAAACTCAGGAACCTCACACAGCCTTCCTGAAGACACTGGAGGGTATAAAAGTATCTCCAAACACAATTATATTGGGTGACTTCAACTACCCGAATATAGACTGGGAACATTACTCAAGCCCAAACTTTCTAGCCCAAAGGTTCCTGGAGTTCATAAATTCAAATGCCATGGAACAACTAGTCACCATTCCCACAAGAGGAGAAAATATACTAGATCTCATCATCACAAACATGGGGACAAAATGCTCCACACCGGAAGTATATCCCTCATTGGTGAGATCAGATCATAAACTAATCTCACTGGATATCCACATCCCGCCCCCACCCCAAACAAAAAAGACCACAGTGAAGAACTTCTCTAAAGCAAACTTCACACTACTCAAGACTGGTGTGGTATCCTTCAAGGCCCCCGAGCCAGTGGAAACCACAACCCAAGTTGTGGAAGCCCTTACAAATGCCTTCTACGAACACCTCCAGGACTGCATGGATCAGGTAATCCCTAATAAAACCAAGACTCTTTCCACCAAGGGCAAACGTCCAGTCTGGTGGACCCCAGCCATAAACAAACTTTACAATAAGAGGAGAAAGCTGTTACATGATAGAGCAAAATCCAAAAAAGAGAAGACACCTTTGATCATTATTAGTAAAAAAATACGAGCACTCATAAAATCATCCAAGGCCAACTTTGAGAGAAAAATTGCCATAGATTCAAAAGACAATCAAAAGGCCTTCTTCAGCTATGTTAGAAACCTGGGTGGAAACTCCCAGATATGCTCAGAATTTGTCCAAAATGATACAAAAATCACTGAACCCACAGACATTGCCAACATACTGGCAGACAGGTTCAGTGCAAACTTCACCCCCCTCTCCCCCCTAAAAGGAGAGATAACTATCCCAGTGGAGTGCAGCCTCCCAGACATCTCCAATGCGCAGGTGAAAGCTGCTCTCTCTAAAGCTAAAAACACAGCATCAATGGGACCGGATGGTGTCCCCGGCTGTGTGCTACACGAACTCAATGAGGAACTAAACCAGCACATAAGGCAGCTGTTTAATCTTAGCCTTACCACAGGATACGTGCCCAAGGAGTGGCGTATGGCAACTGTGGTCCCACTCCACAAAGGCGGTGACTCTACGGACCCTGGTAATTACCGCCCCATAAGCTTAACAAGCCTGGTCTGCAAAGCTATGGAGAGGATCATAATGGAACTCATAAACAAAGACATAGGGGACTTTCAGACATTGGACCCGACCCAGTTTGGCTTTGTCAAGGGCAGATCATGCCTTTTGAACTTGGTCGACTTCTTCAAAACAGTCACCAAGGCCATTGATGAGGGAAAGGCAGTCCATACAGCCTACCTTGACCTTGCAAAAGCTTTCGACACAATACCCCACTCGGGTATTATAGAGAAACTTACCAGCTTAAATGTAAACCCATATGTCACAAGATGGGTTGCAAACTGGCTAAAGGACAGAACCCACAGGGTTAGAGTAGCCGGCGCCATGTCAGACTCCAAGCTGGTCACAAGTGGTGTCCCACAGGGCTCAGTCCTTGGCCCCCTGTTGTTCGGCATCTACTTCTCAGAAGTACAGGCTAACATAGGAGGACTATGGCTGACAAAGTTTGCAGATGACTGCAAACTGGGAGCCATAGTGGAAAGTACATCGGACACAGATATCCTTCAGAGGGGTCTCACGGAAACTGATAGCTGGTGCCAGAGCCATGGCCTGAAGTTAAATGCCAAAAAATGTATAGTCATACCCTTCAGGAAAAACAAGGTAACCCCAAGCTACCATATAGGTGGCAATCCACTAAGCACAGAAGAGGTTATCAGGGACCTGGGGACCCAGGTTGACAGTGGCCTTTCTTTTGACACTCACATTGCTAAAGTGGTTAGAAAAACCTTCTACATTGCCCACCTGATCATGAAGGGATTCACATCCAGATCAAGTGAGGTCATTGTTCCCCTGTACTCTTCACTGATCAGACCAATGATCGAGTACAATGCCCCATTCGGGATGTATCTCACCTGACACCTGCAGCAATTGGAGAGACCCCAAAAGTTCATCACCAAAAGGATAAAGGGACTCCAAAATCTGGCATATGCTGCCAGACTGAAGAAACTCCAGCTCTATTCAGTTGCATACCGTTTGCTCAGAGGTGACCTGTGCCTGACATACAAGGCCATGTCCAACCCGGAATTAATGGACATGCTCCACCTCAAAAAATCCAAATCTACCAGATCTACTAGAGCAAGTGACTTAAACCTTAGCACGGATATAAATAGGACATGCTGGAGGGATAGATTTGTCACCCAGAGACTCCCTATATTGTGGAATAAAATCCCGGTCCATGTGAGGCAGAGCACCTCGCTGGCTCTGTTCAAGAGAAATCTTGACCAGTGGATGGGAGTTCGTAGGTTTACCCCGGGAATCCTCTCTGTGTCACTGCTGGACAGAGGCACAACAAACTAATGGGCACAGTATTTTTTAACATAAGGGGTGGCGTAAGCCACAAAAACTCTGGGCTAGGCTTATAAATGTAAAAGAGAATGTAAACCAATAAAAAGTAACCGATACAGTACCAAATAGCTCGAGCAATGTAGAGCTGATAAAAAAGGAATCCACTTGTTCCACAAATTCGCTGAATATAATCCAATTTATTTCACAAACAAACGTATACACGATAGCAAATAATCCAATAACAGAGGTTAAGCGCTTTCATCTGTCTTAGCCAGACTTCTTCAGAACCACCAAAAAAAGCATAAGTCTTGTTAATATATACCATAAAATGGTGCCAAACTGATTCAATTAATCAATCAATAAAACATTAAAGTTTTTAGCAGCATAAATCTATATGTATCATACATTAAAATACATCGTATTACAATATTAATTGATAACAAATATCAAAACACATACAAGTTCTATCTAATCTGAAACGTGTTCTAAAATTTATATATAATAATATAATATGAATAAATTAAAGAATATATATATGCTGATGTGTCTAGAAATATACTTGATGGAATTGATAATTATAAAAAAATATAAAAAATATAAAAAATATAAAAAAATAATGTAAAGTTGTAGAAAAGTTTATAAAAAATTATAAAAAAGTTATAAAAAAGATAGCCTAGCCATCCGGTAACTCAACATCTTATCATATATTTTGGCAAAATATTCTCTCATAAACATTGAATGCAATGTAATATCTTATGGAGTCCATGAATAACTTATATAAGTACCTAAGAAAACCTTAAAACTTTAAAATTGTGCAAGTTGTGTACAGAGTATTACCTATTGGGTGTATATTTGAAGTTACGATGATTCCAAAATAAGAAAGGGTTTTAAACTAATATATTCATTCAATCCTGGGTACTTATTTAAGTTATTCATGGACTCCATAAGATATTACATTGCATTCAATGTTTATGAGAGAATATTTTGCCAAAATATATGATAAGATGTTGAGTTACCGGATGGCTAGGCTATCTTTTTTATAACTTTTTTATAATTTTTTATAAACTTTTCTACAACTTTACATTATTTTTTTATATTTTTTATATTTTTTTATATTTTTTTATAATTATCAATTCCATCAAGTATATTTCTAGACACATCAGCATATATATATTCTTTAATTTATTCATATTATATTATTATATATAAATTTTAGAACACGTTTCAGATTAGATAGAACTTGTATGTGTTTTGATATTTGTTATCAATTAATATTGTAATACGATGTATTTTAATGTATGATACATATAGATTTATGCTGCTAAAAACTTTAATGTTTTATTGATTGATTAATTGAATCAGTTTGGCGCCATTTTATGGTATATATTAACAAGACTTATGCTTTTTTTGGTGGTTCTGAAGAAGTCTGGCTAAGACAGATGAAAGCGCTTAACCTCTGTTATTGGATTATTTGCTATCGTGTATACGTTTGTTTGTGAAATAAATTGGATTATATTCAGCGAATTTGTGGAACAAGTGGATTCCTTTTTTATCAGCTCTACATTGCTCGAGCTATTTGGTACTGTATCGGTTACTTTTTATAGGCTTATAAATGCCTTAGGGCAGATAGCCTAGTATAAACCTATGAACCTATGAACCTATACATTGCTTAAAGGATTACTGTACAGGTTATGGAACACACATGATTGGCATTCTGTTTGGTTTACAGGTAAAGCCTGCAGAGATGACTGGAAGTCTCCCTACAAGTGTAATGAGCTTCTTAAAATAATGTAATCCTGTCCTTGATTACAAATACTGTCATATGTATTTCAATACCCAACGCTTATACATTATCTAGTTAAGTATTCTCTGCATGACAACAGCAGAAAGGCTTTCAATGTTGGCAATTCTTTAACAGTATGCAGTGGCGGATTTAGGCATGGGCGCAGGGGTGCGCGCCGCCCCCTTTTTGTCCATTACAACCTTTGTTCTTCATTTTTTTTTAATCTGAAAATGTACCCTTTTCAAGTTACGTTTTTTTTTTTTTTTTTTGAGCTGTCACGGAGACAATTTATATGGTAGTACCGTACTTTACATTTTTTCACTTTGGGTTCCTTTTCCTCACAATGACCAATCAATGCTGTCAAAAATCGCGCCTAACTCAAATACATTGGAGAAGCAATTGGAGGTTGCAGAGTCAGGTGATTTTATAATCTCAACTGCTCCTCCAAATATATCGCTATTGTAGTTGAGTTAGGCGCGTTTTGGTAAGAACTTCAGAGAATCGTTTTGAGAAACCAGCTGCAGAATAAATTCTATTTAAAGTGGACTGTGCAGAGTTCTGAACTCCAGCACCAACCTGGTTGACAAGTCTGTGAGACTGAGGTATATATTTTTCTTTTCTTTTTTTTTTTTTTAATTTTTGGTTGTACCAAAGAGCCCCAATTAAATTACTCAATTTTATTTATTGTAAGTCAGAATATTTGTCAGGTGGTATGTGCCATATTATGCCTTAAGAGTAGAAAAGAAACAAGGTTTAGGGCTAGATCATCTGATGTAACTTGTTCAGCTCAAGTTTCCGTTATTCACTCCCGGTGAGGAGTAGAATCGGAGAATCAAACATTTAAATTTTATTTGCTTGCTTAGTGGTTTTAAACTTTAGGTTCAGTAACTTACTACTTGTTAAAGTGTCTTCACTTTGCGTGCCTTCGGTGCTTAATCTCTTCAGAATTTAAAAGTGGGAACTTTACGTTCACCCTTAAAATGCCCATCTTTAGCTCATTCCCTCAGCAGCCACTGAACCTTTAAAGATCTGAATGACTGGAGCTTCACCACTAAATTGTTTGTCATTAATTACTGACTGCAGTCCCTAATCATTTGCCATAAAACCACAGTTTTGATTAGGGCCAGAGCAGCAATATGAAGATCTGGACACTGTGCAAACTTCCTGACACTTGAGAGGTATGAGAGAACTAGGTCGTTATCAAGGCCCTGAGGGTGCCCCCTGTGTTGACAGAGTATAGGGGCATCAAAGCGTCTTCTCCTTTTTCATTTATTTACCTGCATTCAGGAAGGGCATTTAGGGTGTTTGTATATGATAATCCGATTAAGTCTGTTTGTGTGGGACTCCCACCACTGCTGTATACGGAAGGCCTACTCATGCCTATTTATTGTAGCAGTTTTGCACGGCAGGTGTGTCATTAAGACGAGCAAAGTCATCTTCTATCAGCCTCAGCTAGGATGCTTTCATCAGGGTTAAAATGTGTTTACTGTATACTTATAAAAAGCACTTTTTTTAAGGTAATATGACATTATATTATTTACCAGGGATAATTATTACATAAAATATAACCACTACATGAAGCCGTACATGCAGCACAGATCTTCTTTCTGCACGGAACATGTTTCTGAGACTCAGAGCAGATATATTTATTTCTGGTAATGAAATAAGTCTAAGAGGTAAGGAGAGGAGAAGAGCCTATCGTATGTGTGTGTGTGTGTATTCTGCTGCTGAAAACGAAAGAATAAAATCCATTCCTACAGTAGCAATGAATAGAATCAGTGATACATTTTATAAAATAAGTGCTGCTTGCGTGTAAATTTAGCCAGATAAGGAGACAACGCAGTAAAAAAACGAAAGGATGTTCGGTATTCTGGGAGCTCAGTTCTGGCATGCAAACTGCAGAGTTGTAGAACTGGAGAGCAGGAGGGTGGAGAAGTGAACTGAATGCACTGTCTATCTGCAGGTATCGGTTTCTCTCTCTTAGTAAACATATGTACCCATATCTGTGTGTTTATATATATTAGTGCACACTACACACCTTATGTCTGTCAGACACTACAGACAAGATGATGTCTAACCCTGTAGCATCACTAAGTTATCAGCAACACATGACATCAGAGCAAAAGAGAAAACACTGCTTTAAGTGGCATGGTCCTCTCACTGTATTTAACAAGAACACCACATTTTCTTTAAAGTTTAGTACTCTGTAAATAAAAGTTTGCACCCACTCATAAATTCAAAGATTTTGAAACCTGTTACACCTCCGGTTTTGTCTTAACACTGTTAAAATGCAGTATGGGTGCCTCTGCTAAGCTTCCTCTGTTACTGGTGTGTTTTATTTTAATAGTGTATCACTAAAATTCCTTCAGCTGTTTTGCAGCTGTACCACTACATGAAGCAAATTTGCTTCCTTTTAACAAGCTTGAATCGTCCATCCAAATTTAAGATATGGAGAAGAAAAAAGTAAAATACCACGGGTGATACTTGAAAGCAACACTCCAATGACCCTCATTACCAGGAATGTTCCTCATTTGAATATTAGAAAGTCCACAATCCTTGCGTTTCTTAAAAAGATATCCACAGCATATAATAGTGGATCAAAATAATTCATCAGAACCTTATAAAGTAACACATTTAACCATCCTTGAGCTTTCTAAGCTGAAGTTATTAGTAAGCTGTTAATATGTGCTCCACATTTTAACAATTTGTTCTAAGTTATGACAAGTAGTGTTCCACATGCTGGAGATGGAAGGTAGACATATATTTAAAAATATATTTTTTCATCTCAGTGTCGCATTAATTGGGTAAACATGAGAAATATATCACAATTAGGTTCTGTTTTAAACAGGTAGAAATTCTTTACAGTATGATTTACTTGTGATACTAAAATGACATTTCCCGGAAAAGAACACATTAAATATTAATTTATTTAAATGGATATTTGAAAATCTAAATGCAGACACTCGTAATCGTAAATTTTAGCCGCTCAAGGCTGCACTCCTTTGAACTGAAATGTAAAAACTTTAGAATGAATCAGCATTTAAATGAAATAAAATTAATGAATACAATGATGTTTTCATATTAAAGATGGAAGACATCAAATGAGATTTTTACATTTTTTTACATTAATTATATACCTAGCCTGGTAAATGCATTTTAGACTGTTTTAATAGATAATTCTGTTCAAGTGGACCGGCAAAGAACAACCCATTGGAGAAATAAGGCATTGTTTAATGAAGTTAATTAGCAAATAATTAAATTAAGGCACAATATAATTTAATGATATGTCTGAAATGTAGTTTGACATAACATCATCATAGATTCATGGGTAAGAAGTAGGCCATCGGTATGCAAACCATTATAAGTCTAGCCAGCACAAAATAAATGCATCCCTCCAGCCACAGGGCAAGAAATGAAGGACCACGGGAGAACTTTTGGCTGCCCATCTAAACACAGAGCTTACAAACTTCCAACAGCCTCCAAATGTTAACAGCGAATAAAAACTCCATAGACCTGAGTCCACGCCCACTCACCTGAAAACCCAATGAGTGGGCAGGAAGGTGGTGGCATTCGCAACCAAAAATTTGAATGGTGACTGAAGTAGTCTTTGATGTTTGCAGCATTAAACTAGGTTTGCCACCTTCCCAAATGCCCAAAGTGAGGCATTTTTTGTAGAAATATTAGATTTTTGTAGGACAAAACCTATCAATGAGTATTACAAAGTACTTTTTTTCCAAAATAAAAGTTTATTTTTGTAGCATTTGATTTGCTTATGCTATTTAATTCAACATTTAGGTGTTTCAGATACAAAATAACTTTTTAATCAACTATTAAACTAAAGAATCACTTTTTCCCCTAAAAATCTCAGGAAATTTGCAATTTTTTTCCACAGGACACAACTGCTCAAAGAGGGATATGTGGTAACCCTACGGTAACCGGGATAATATTCTGCTCCACAGGGATGTCTTACAAGAACACTGATTCTTCCTCTGCACCAACTGCCACATACAATTTTCAAATTACTCTGGTTTATTTCTTAAATATTAGATTAATTTATTTATCAAAATGTTCTTCTTAATAAAACAAACCAATGTTTTAACAATGTTAATTCCTATATGAGATCATTTAGCTGACAGTTAATAAAACAGTTTGTGTGAGTTGTGTTGCTACTGTTTTTGATGTACTTGATGTTTTGTTTCAGCATGACCCATATATTTAGGCTTTTGTATACATTTTACCACAATAAAAGAACTTAAAATTGCTTAACCCATACTATACATCTGAAAGGTAGTCTCAGGTGAAAAAAACAGTGAGTTACCAAGTTAGGAAGCAACCGGTACTGATAGCTATACTGCTGTAACAGAATCCGTGCTTCTTGATGTTTCAGTCAGTTTCAAACCGGTGATGGGTGAACTAGGGAAAACCATGAAGGGATATCCCCTGCCAAGTTACAGCAGGCATGCAACCACAGTAACAAAAAACTATGAAACTAAAATTAAAGCGTGTTAATTTGATTGTTTGGATGATTGGTGTGCTAGTCTACTTTAGCATGTTTGTCCAGTGCTCGTTTGGCGTGCTTGGTCAAATTGTTGTGATTGTATTCTAATGCATTATGTTTGGGATGTGTGCAATTATTATTAGTCGAGCTTGAGTAAACAAACTGTACATAAACATGCTGTTTAGAGACAGATCTTACTTTGCATTTATTTGTTTAACATTTGTGTGCGTTTCAAGGTTTTTATGCAGCTTTGAAATGCTTAGAGTGTTATTGTTTCATTCTAAAATTAATGCAGTGGTTAAAATTGTTTACGTGTGTGGGAGTTGTGCTTCCTGTAGGTAATTGTCACAGATTTGGGCTAAGTGTTTGCGGACCTGTCACTTTCAGTGCAATCTGTGGCAAAGATTTCCAGAGTCTGTCTGGTTAAGTTGAGTGAAATTTTAAGCTGATATTCTGCATGTTGCTAGTTGAGCTAAAACTACTGTTAGAAAGCAGAATAAGCCAATAACGACATAAAACTTATTACAGGTTGTTTAAATTGGGGTGGGACTTTAGGGGAAAAAAAGCAGGCTTGTATGTAGATTTTGTTATTACTGTATTACTAGCTGTAGTGAGACGTTACTGTCTGTGGTGTTTAAGTGTTTTGATCACATATATTTAGCATGAAATGTAGTTGATCAAAGGTAACAGCAAAATTCTGGTAAGCTTTTTCTGGAATTCGCAGACACTATTGGGAGAATGCAACTAC
This sequence comes from Protopterus annectens, assembly GCF_019279795.1. Classification (NCBI taxonomy): domain Eukaryota; kingdom Metazoa; phylum Chordata; order Ceratodontiformes; family Protopteridae; genus Protopterus; species Protopterus annectens. The sequence continues at coordinate 1,195,892,560 of NC_056737.1, forward strand.
AGCAGTTATGTTGACCATTTGGAAATGCTGATTTATAATAGATTTGGACAAAAAGGCTTGCATCTGTTTTTTAATGGTTTGCATCTTTTAAGTTGTGAACAGTGTGCTGGTTATGTCTGAAGAGCTTTGTAATTTCATTTTTATATTTTAAGTATTGTAACAAGTGAAGCATATAGTTTCATGCAACATTTTCATACAACATTGAAAGGACTGATAACCTAACTGGTTGATAGCAAACATGTATTAAATATGTGCTATGGTTCCTAAAACACACACACACTAAGCAAATCATTTAAAAACTCTTAAGTCTTTAAAACCTGTGCAAACAGATTATAAATCAACATGTAAGAACTTATTTACAATGTCATAGCTAGTTTGCTTAAATGACTAAAGGTGCTACTGCTGATTGTGATTTTTTTTTTGCTCCCTAACCACTTGATTCATGGGCAGCCTCCTCCTTCACCTCAGTCCCAACTACGGCATTGGTTTCTTTTATTTGATGGCAAAAAATTATCTGCAAACATATTAGCAGTGTCTTTAGGGTTAGAGTGGACAGCAGTCTTATGCATTACTTGAGGGTATTACTGATTATTATTTGTTAATCATTTGATGTAATTTATTAAAGAAGGATTTATGATTGACTGTCAGTGCTGATTTTCTTTATATTAATGTTCAGATTTTTGCATACCTTTTTCATAGGCTCATAGGTTGGTACTAGGCTATCGGCCCTAGGGCCTATATAACCCTAGCCATAACAATTCCCTGGATATTTCTTCCCACAATATTTACTTCCCTGGACCCCTGTCTAACAGGGCAACTGACGTGATCCCCGGGGTGAATTTCCTTTCTCCCATCCAATCGTCAAGGTTCCTTTTGAAGAGGGCCAAGGAGGCGCTCTGCTTGACATGTATGGACAGTCTATTTCAGAGTATGGGGAATCTATGGGTCAGGAACCTATCCTTCCAGCATGTTTTGTTCATTGTGATGACAAGGTTTAGATCCCTGGAGCATGTGGCTCTGAGAGATTGGAATTTCTTTAAGTGGAGCATGTCCAACAGCTCAGGGTTTGACATGGCCTTGTATGTTAAGAAGAGATCGCCTCTGAGTAGATGATATGCCACAGAGTATACTATACTAGCTGGAGTTTTTTTAGACAGTCAGCATAGGGCATCTGCCTTTGGCCTGTGATTCTTTTAGTGAGGTATTTCTGCAGCCTTTCCAGCTGTTGCAGATGTCTTGTGAGGTACATACCAAACTGGGCATTGTACTCTATAATGGGTCTAATGAGGGATGAGTACAGTGGGACAATGACCTCCTTTTTTCTGGATGAAAAGCCCTTAGTGATGAGGCAAAGTCTTTTACATGAGTAGATTTTGATTTATTATACAGTTAATTGGCTTGGTTAGCTTAATTAATTAGTTTATTAATGTTGTGCTGATTTCAGTATTTCTTATACTGGAATAAAATTCAAGTGATAGCTGAGTGTACATGAGGGCTGATAATTTTGCATTTGAGTTGTGACAGCTCATCAGTTTTAATAGGTTTCTCTTTTTAAAGTCATTGTTTTCACTGGTTTGTAGTGTATTAAGCATATCCATTTTGTAATACCCCACTCAGACACTGTCAACAATCTTAGAAGCATGTATAAATCCCTGTTGAACACACTGGATATCCCTTTACAACACACTGGATAACTAGCTGGCTCACTGATAGGATGCAGGAGGTTATAACCACAGAGGCAGTCACCAGTGCAGCTCCCCAGGGCTCTGTGCTGGTCCACTTCTCCTTGGCATCCAATGTCAAGGTCATCTGGCTAAATTCAGATGGCCATGAACTTGGAAAACATTGAATTAAAAACAATTCAAGTTTCATTGAACTTTGACTTGAGAAAAAAGGCAACCAACATTGGCATTTTTGAACTCCTGGAGACCAGCATTGCCTCCCCCTCTTTCACTCACTCCAGAATTTGTTGAAAGGAGAGAAAAGGTACAGTAGGACTATTGTTAAGGAAAATTAGTTGTGCTTAAACCCAGAGAGAGAACAGTAAACAATCCAAAAACATAACGGTCAGCTAAGGAAAGTTTTATGAGTTTAGTTTGTTATTTGGTACATCAATTAAATGAAGCTTTTACTAATTTATCCAAATATGTTTCTGTGGTATATATTTTATGTTTCATAACAACAAAGAAGATTTCACTGTGGTTATTTCCACCTTCATTGGGACTCTTTACAAGTTTATAACAGTCCATATGCCCACAGTATGCCATGGAAGGAGAATGTGAGTTGGCATGGTCAACAAATCTTTTCCAGGCATGCATTGAAAATAGGTGTGCTGTGTGCTGCACAGGAATTACTTTTTTCTGCTGCCACATTCACAGCAAAATCATGTGGAACTGAATGTAAAGTGATGTCTTTCCAGATGTGATGTCAGAGCTTCTTAAGGTGATCTTTTTACAACCACCAAACCAAGTGTCCCACTTTCTTGCTTCCACCCCGGTAGTCAACTAACCAGACTGCGCCCCCCCTTCTGCAAATTCCTGGATCCGCCACTGGTATGCTTATTAAAGCTTACTTGCATGTTATGATCTCAGACAAGCTTACCTGATGGTCATTAAAGCATTGCTACTTAAACGCAGAGCAACAGGCACTTTCTGAGTAATAAGCATAAATCAACAGTACAAAAATATGACAGAAACCAGACCATTCTGCAAAATCAAGAACAGATGAAAAGCCACTGTAGTATTTGTGTCTACCTTGGATGGGGGAATACCCTGCACATTTACACTGCATAATTGCTCCTTGCCTTGCTTGGACACATCCAGAGTCTCTACATGGGGGAGTGGGGTGCAATAAGTATGCCACAATTTGAAATGTCTCTGGCTGACTGTGATGGCCCTGACACATTTGTCATACCTCTCAACCTCAGAGCAAGAAATCTGGACAAAGCCATACATAGAAGTGGGACAAAGGCCCAACAATAAGGACAATTTTTAAATATTGCTCTTATAAACTTAGAAAGATAATAGAATAGTAGGTCTTGCATTAGTATGAATTTTCTGAAGGATATTAAATCTGAAACTCAAATGTCTGTCATTATTTTCTAACTTCAGTCTTTAATGATTTACCACTAATTTGCCAAAAAAAAAACACAATTTTATGAAAATGGACCAAAAATGTGATGCAAAAATATAAAATAGCCACACAATACAGCTGGGAACCTGTCAAAGAAGGGACACTTTTTTAATATTTAATGTTTAATATTAATATTAGTACTGCTAACTTGAGCAGCTGACAAAATAAAATAATCTACATGCATTTCTAAAATAAAAGTAATAACTCTGATTATTACAGTTATTTCTTAATTGTAAACCCTCCATGTTTTCTTCCAAAATTGTTATTTTGCAGAGGGATTAGTAAGGGAAGAGCAACATTTTGTTCAGCAGTTTGGTGGAGCAGTGGTGCAGCGGTTAATGCTGTCACTTCACAGCAAGAGGTTCTCCGGTTCGATTTTCAGCTGGGGTGCCCTCTGTGTGGAGTTTGCATGTTCTCCATGCAATTGTGTGGGTTTCCTCTGGGTGCTCTGGTTTCCTCCCATGTTCTAAAGACATGCTTCTGGAGTGTTTCTCCCCGGGCCTCCTCTGAAAACAGGATCTGTGGAACCTAGTCGGACTTTCCCGGTCAACAAATAATAAATAAATAATTTTGAGCCAAATTCGGGGACAGTTGAGTGGTTTGGCTATGCCTAATTTTATAAAGCAATTTATTTGCATGTACCTCTCAACCTGTTAATGCAATAAATCTCGACAAGGCCAAATATATTGGGGGAACATATAAACAGTACTAAAAATTGCTCTTGTATAAACTGAGACAGTTGATAGAATAACAGGTCTTACTTTAGCATGCATTTTTATGAAGGTTATGAAGTCTAAAACTCAGTGTGTCATTATTTAGTGACGTAATTCCTAAATGATTTTCTAGAAAACCACAAATTTTATGAGGAACAAACCAAAAATGAGAAGCAAAAATCTATTCATTCTGTGAAAATCTGGACAGTTGGGAGGTATAGTTCAGCTGGGGCTGTCTTTGAGTTTGCCGCTCTTCCACCTCACAAAATCATGGTCGAATGGAGCCCTTCCCCCTGCAGCCATTCCAATGATCCATTACTTGGCTATTTTACTCCATTTACCATAAACACTAATGTGCATACTGCTTTACTTCTATGATGATTTGGATTTCATTTGAAAGTTTTATTTTGCATTTTACAGCACAAACACTAAGACATCTGCTAAACAAAGCAATGCAATCTCACAATGAAAACAGACTGAGCATTAAAACTTCTCTGCCCTTGAAACTCACATTCAATGAAACAGCATTGGAACCCACATTCAAAGAAAATACATTTTGCCAGTGGCAGATAAAGATTAACTTTGGGCTGTTTTCAAATCATAGGCCCCTTGCACATGAAACATACATGTGCTCTTTGATACACCTTCCTGATTGTACTAAATTATATTCCTTGTACAATGCAGTACAGTTGTTGGACGGCATTTTAAATGTATTGTTTTGAACATTTTTCCAGTAAACAATGAAACAGAATGCAGGCACCAATGACAAAACTACCCAATTCAGAACATTTCCATCATAAGTCTACTCAACCTTCTACACTCCACCAGTATCAGTAAATATGCACAATCTCTGAACTAGTAAAAGTCATCTAAATAATTCTACATTAAAGAAATCTGTAACAATGAAGAGGTTGCTGCTAGCAAACAACTTTATATGTCATTGTTTATTCATCTACAAATAAAGTGCCTGTTGCCCTTGAGAAATAAATTGCCTATGTTGCATGCATTAAAAAAAAAAGATAGGCTAGTAATATCGCAATAGGGACTGTATGGCAAACTGATAACAGGTTCATAGTTACTACTCTAGATATCTTTGCCAAAAAGGACTGCAGCACCACCCACTTTACAACACAGTACAGTATCAGCAATGCATCTATCTACGGTGGGAGTAGAACCCACAGCCTTCTGCATCAAAAGCAAGTATACTACCTGTTGTGCTATTAACAATAAAAGCAGACTATGAATAAGCAGCATTAAAGTTTTGTTCCCCTGCAGCTCTCAGCTCCTTGTAAAATCTACTCAACACGCAGTTGCATCACTGAACTTTGCAGCACAAGAAATCTGGAAAAAGCTGAAATTTATTGGGGGGGGGGGACAAAAGCCCAAAAACTAGGGACACATTTCAAACATTGCTTGTATAATGTTGGAAAGTTGCTAGAATAAAATGCTGTGTTACCACCATACATTTCACTGCCACGTCTTTAATCCAGGGGACCCTGTGCAAAACAGTCAGAGAAACATACCACTATGCCAAATCAGCTGTTTTGTGAAAGAGAGGAAGATTAACTTAAATGGCTACCATTTAGTGAATTCAGTTTTCACCGTAGCTGCCAACCTCTTGGCACAAAACACCTGCCTGAACAAAGCCAATAATGAGGGAATACAGCCCCCAAACATATTCAGTGAATTCAGTTCTCACCATAGCTCTCAACCTCTTATCAAAAAACATGTGGACAAAGCCAGTAATGGAGGGGGGAATACAGCCCCCAAACATTCAATGAATTCAGTTCTCACCATAGAGAACTCTTAACCTTAGCACAAAATACATGGATGAAGCCAATAATGGGGGAATACAGTCCCATAAATAGGGACAATTTTCAAATATCCATGTTATAAACTTAGACAACTGCCAGAATAAACAGTTTTGTGTTACCATGTACTTTCTGAAGAATATGAAGTCTGAAATTCAATTGCCTCTTATTTTTAAACATTTAACCAGGAAACTAGTCTGACTTGGAACAAAAGACAATTTTCATCAGAAAAGGGAGAAATGCCAGACACATATTTGTAAGATGGGAGGATATGCAGATACCACGCAGAAGGCACCCCAGCCAAGAATCCAACCAGAGAACCTGTAGCTGTTAGGCAGCAATGCTACCAGTGCACTACTGCACTACAGACCTTGCAAGGAAAAATGTAGATACAGAAGCCACAGATTTTATGAGGAACAGAACAAATATGAGGCAAAAATCTGCAATTTTTTTTTAGAAATGGTGGTGGATAGGGAATTCAGGTCTTTGTCACCTGCATCCGAGATACAGCATTCAAGCCTGAGTATCTCTCCCCCCCATCATTTGTTCTCTCTAGCCACCAGTATATAGCAACTGGGACATTACACACACTTAAGGTCTGTGCTATGGCAAGCTCAAACACATTATAAATAATGTTACTTAATATTTGAATTAATAAACAAAAAAATCCAACTATACCGTGAAAACACAATCATAAATAAAAGACATGTCAATAAGCAGCTAATCAGAATTCTAATCCCTCTAGGGATATTAATTGAGATCACTTCAATGTTTAACGCTATTACTCTTTTTTTCCAAATACATACAAGAACAGCAAATCAAAGTCTGTCAAATGAGAACATACACTGTCATTAATATATATACTTTGCAAACCTTTAGCATCTACCAGTTTCCTTCTCTTTAAAATTTGGGTATTAATACCAAATTTGTTTTGCACTACAGACACAAATGAGAGACTATTTTCATTTACTTATTTGTATATTATCAGGGGTAGACTGCTGCTTCACATGATCCCTTTTCAGACTCATCTTGGGAACGCTGTCTGGTTAAGTGACTTGTTCAGAGTAATACAGTTAAGCAAATAGAGGCTGAGGGAATCAAACCCTGGACCATTGGAAACAGCTTGTTAATAGCTCACAGCCTTAATTCTCTATGCTATTTTCAAACCAGGGCTCCAAAAAAATAAAATAGTGAACTTGGTAAAGTTATATATGTAAAACTACAGAGTTACAGGACAATCTTGTTTTTAAAATGCTATAGCAATTATGTGCCTGTAACAACAGAATGTATACATTAATGTTAAGTTTCAACAGCTCAGGGCAGCCAAAACATTAGTACAGGACTAAGCTTGCTTCAACTGTTTTCACAGACCAAATGACATCTGCCTCTATATTTATTATTTACATTAAATCAGATCCAATTTACTACGCAACAGCTCCAAAATTCAGCCTTGCCTTCCATTTGTCAGCAATGGAATGCACTAACAGTTTTTAAGTAAGAGATTTACAACAATAAATATAATGAAAAACAATTGTTTATAGTCTAAAAACAATCAAACTGTTCACAACCTAACACCCAAACAATGCATTCTAAATCAGACAATGAAGTAATGCATACTAGTCTTTTCACACTATACAGGTAATATGCTATAACACCAAATGGTTGAATTCTCCACTCAGCAAGATCCATTCTACTATAAAAGGTACAAAAAGGGAAGATAATTTTACAGTTAACCCCTAAATACACTACAAGGACATAAAATGAGGCACAACTTTCTTGACAAATTACCTCCATCTACCATCAACTAGTACACACACACACACACACACACACACACACACACACACACACACACACACACACACACACACACACACACACACACACACACACACCATTACCTGGAGTGACATCAGTAGATCCGTTGGGCCATTAAATCCATAGCAACACACTCCATAACTGCCCGCACGTTACATCCATCATGTGAGATCACCCGACGAGACTCCTGGAGTACATCCATCCACCACAGGAGATCCGAGACTCCGTCTGCTGACATTGCAGTCCAGGTCCGATCTGTTTCCAGCAACAGTCTATGCAGTTAAAACTGCATAAACTTCTGGGATCTCTGCTGTTACATGTTTCCCAGTCTGGACTGCTTCTGAGACAGTCTGTGCATGCTCCAGACTGTCTCAGCAGCAGTCTGGACTAGTGTGCATGCGCGAAAGTCCGTCTTTTTTTTTTTATCTGCAAATTTTAATTTTTTTATTTCTTTACAGCTGGGGGGGGGGGCTGCAGTCTGGCAGTCCAATAGCATGGGCCGCCCCTGCTGATATTTTATACTTATAACTAAGTATATGTGTTTTAAAACATACTGTCTTATTTTCTGCATTAATTAATAGGCTAGGCATTGTCAGTTTTGATATTTCTCAAGTCTCTGATATAACAGTTTCTTTTTTACCTTCATCTCGATGATTGTGCATGTTTAGTTTCATTTTCCTGCCATAAACAGATTAAATCTTGCTAACTCTGTCCTTAAGACTATTTTCTTGCTAAAATGCAGAAAGCTTCATCTATTTAGTGTCTTGAGTGCAGTACAGCTGCTTTTTTCACTCATAGCAGCTTCCCAGATGATTTCCTTCATGAAAACAGGAAATATGTGACCTTTGAACTTTTATCATCATTGCACGATGCTCTGCAACAAAAAAGACATTCAATTTTGGCTGCTGGACTCTAAAACAAACTATATCAGCTTTTCTACACTGCAGAGATGTAATCCTAGATGAATCTACTCAAAAAAGGTACTAGAAATGTTTTTTTTATTTACAAAGCTATTCAGTGATGTGCTTTTAACATAGTAATCACATTTTACTGTCTGGATAAATACATGAAGTTATTTCAAATACTTCTAATGCTTAGTAATGTTGGGGTAAACTGATTCTGCTTGTTAAAACAAAAATGAAGTATTATGTTTACTGTTGGCATACAAATCTGCAATGTAATAAGTTTTATGGGAAAGAATGGACACAATAACATTTATAGTTGTAACAATCTGTGTATTATTTTACTCAAACTACTTGATAATCTAACAATCACATGCAAGCATGATAACATATTTTACTGATTCTACATGTATGCATCCTCTGAAAGATTCATGCAGTCACACACATGGTATAGAACTATATATACCCCCCTTTTGTTTTTGTTTTTTGTTTATTTTTGTTTGTTTTTCTATATATATACAAATAGTAAGAAACTATAATAGAAGACAAACATGGTGTTCAACACAAGAGTAAATAGCAAGATAGGACAAGATTCATAACTTTAGAGAAAGCTTCTTTTTGTTTCTCATAACTAATACAATGTTCTTTGTAAAACGTTCATTTAACAAATCCTTGTTAACGTTTCATTCTCATTGTTTTCTTCTGAGACGTGTTAAATATTGGCAAGATTAAATTTAGGAAATTGTATTCCTTTTTTACATTTTAGTCTAAAGTCTTACTACCAATTGTAAAATATAAAGGACTTGATGTGAAGATGGCAGTAAGTTACTCTAAATCCTTATAAGACAAGTGTAAATCTTTTTGTTTACTTCATTATTTTATTAACAAATGTTTTATTTAGCAATCACAAGGTACTTATTACTTGAAATAGAATGGTTTGTGACATAACTGTTTGAAACTATATTTATGTTCATAGCTGTTGATTAAGGTAGTCAATTCACAGTCTAATGACGCCTTAAAAGAACTGTTTAGAATTCTTACATAGGTCAGGAGAATAGTCACATCCTAAAATGCATTGTACATTTCAGAAATTACAGGCTGAAGCATCAGACTAACAATGGCTATTGATTGTAGGATGGTAGACGGTGACTTCAATGACGTGTTCATTGAACCAGGAATTTTAAATTCCATGTTTGGTATTGTATATAGTTCTGATTATTTTGTTAGATATGTATAAAGTTAAAATTTTGTCCATAATAGAATACACAATGCAAGAATGTGTTTTCAAATATGTCTATTTATAAATGTGTTTCGCTTAATGTCAATGGCCTTAATAACAATATAAAAAGGGGAAGTTTATGTATATACCTTAGAACAAATAGAGTGGCTATTGCATTTATACAGGAAACCCACCTAATAGAAAAAGATGTGAATGTTTTTTTTTAATGGTTATTCAACACTTGTGGCATCTCACTATCAGACCAAGAGGAGGGGCACTATGATTTTGTGGAAAAAGATCTTTACCAGTACCTAAAAGTATTGTTATTTATATTCAGACAAAATGGTATGTTAAGTATGGTAACTTTGGAAATAAATAGAAAATACATCACCTTAGTTAATACATGCTGGATACCTGGTATCGGAGCAGGAACAGCAAACAAGTACTTAGAACTAATCTCACTTAAAGCTAAAAGAGACATTATATGTGGTGGAGATTACACTGCATTCTTTCCAAGAATGTCACTGCTAAGAATAGTAGCTTTAAAATGTCAGCTGCAGCAAAAAAAAATAAATAACTTTATTACCTCTTCAAATTTGAGGGATATTTATATAATAAGAGAAGCAGAATCCCTACAATATACGCATTATTCTTATAGGTATGGCACCCAAACAACTATTCATAAGATATTTGTTACTTATAATTTATTATTTAAGATACAGGAAGTCAAGATTAGTACATGCCCATTGTCTGACCACAGCACTATTTTTTTTCAAAATCCATGTAACACCCAGAGACCTGATTTACTTGCAAAGATTACCTGCATACATTACCAAATTAAAAGATTTCAGAGAATAGCTGTTAAAAGAAATAAAAACCTTTCTAGATTTTAATAATAACAATGAGACCACTAGAATTATACTTTGGGATACACTTAAATCATTCTTATATGGTAAAATCAAAAGTTGGTACTTAAAGAAAGAGAAAAAATGGGACAAGGAGCTAATACACATACAGTCAAAAACTGACACATTAAAAAAGAATTTGGACAAAAAAGATGCTGCAAAACTTTCTGAAATAGAACAACTGAATAGGACATACACAGACATTTTAAATCACAAAATAGCAATAAACTTAGAAAAAATAAAGCTACAAACCTATACTATTAATCCAAAGAATATGCATAGACTTGCACTTAAATCTAAAAGCCTGACAAAAGCTAATCATATTAAGGAAATTATAAACAATTCCATGAAGAAACCTAAAGATGTAACAGATTTAAAAGAAATACTAGAGGCCTTTAGAACACATCATGAAACACTAAATAACACCAACCTACATAATACTGATAATAATATGAGAGGCATGTTTTTGAAAGACAATATTGATAAAAGATTAACAAAAGAACAAAACTCTAGACTTCTTAAGTCTATATCATTAAAGGAGCTTAAGGGAAAATACAAAGCATTAATAATAATAATAATAATAATTATAATAATAATAATAATAATAAGGCCCCTGGCTTTGATGGACTAATAGGGGAAATATATAAGATACTTCCAGATGAGACCTCAGAAATTCTAATAGATGCTTTTGAAGAGTTCAGAAAGCATGATGGCATTTTCCCTTCCTGGAAATATGCTATGATTTCAGCCATTTTGAAACATGGCAAGGACCCTAATTTTATAACATCTTATTGCCCCATTTCCCTTCTGAATGTGGACTACAAGATTTGTATATCTATTCTAGCAGATAGATTAAATCAATTTTTACCAAAAACAAAAGATGATCAAACAGGGTTTATTTCATACAGGAAGGTCCAAGACAATTTAATCAGATTATTAACATTAATGGACAATGCAAACAAAAAAGAGAATTAACAATTATTAGCCTGGACTTGGACAAAGCGTTTGATTCTTTGAGTTGGCCCTATTTATTTAAAGTTCTAAAAATGGGCAGGATTCACAAAGCCTCTGTGTAAGAGTTACAAGGCTTACACAGAGGCTGCAGTTAAACGGTGTGACGTCAGCATGTCATGCATATGCATGAGGGCATGTTGAATCACACCTAAGGCTTACACGGTCCGTGGAAGACAGTAGGGGGCGTGTCCGTAGGCCGATCCCTGTAAACGGACACGCCCCCATAAGAGTAAAAGTCCTGAAATGAAACCCCCATGACAGAGCCCGTGTAAATGTGAATAAATACAACACAACACATGCCCCCACAGACTACGAACATAAAATGTACAAATGAACATCTTATATTTTTTTTTAAATTGTAAAGATGTTTGCCTGTGAGTGCGCTCATTTGCGCGGGCGTGCCCGTAGCTTAGCTACAGGTAGCAGTCAGTGGAAAAGCATATAAGAACTAAATATGCAAAGTAAGCTAAGAAGCAATAGCGTAGCAGTAGAGATGTCGGCTGAAGAGCAGGCAGTCATGGTTCAAGCCTCCCCAACATCAATTTTTATTTTTAGTGAAAGAAGCACTAAAACAAGTCCCTGACATATATGTACACATATAAAATTATATTTTATGTAAAATGTAATGAAATGGGCAATATATTTTGAAGAAATTTGAGATAACAAAATAAAAAAAATGTCAGATGTGCCTATAGCTGAGCTACAGTTTAACAAGTTGAGTGCATCTGCCCGTAGGTGAGCAGTGTTTTAACAGGTATAAAATGAGTGCCTGTAGGTAAGCACTGGTTTGACAGGTGTAAAATGAGTGCCCGTAGGTGAGCAGCGGTTTGACAGGTGTAAAATGAGTGCCCGGGGTTGAGCAGTATTTTAAAACGCTGAAACTGTGTGCCCACAGCTGAGCTGAGCGTAATATGCGTGCTGACAGCCAAATGATGCGTAAACCAGCATAACCCATTTGCACGGAGCTGCGCGCCGCGCCAACAAGCTAACCGACGGGCAACGTTCAGCAAGCTGTAACAAAACTGCCTTTACACAGACACACCTCCTAGTCTGTGTAGACAGTCATAAATATAAAAAGCAGTGGCCAGGTTGGAACCCAGGATACCATGCACCATAGTCAAGGTACTGAACCATTAAGCCATGACAGTTGCACTTAGAAATGCAGTAATAGCATATATATAGGAATGAATAGAAAGAGGAGCATGACAAAGCAGGTTTTGTGAAGCTGATACAATTCCAAAATGGCCAATCACAGATAAGTGCAGGAAAAACGGCATATATAAGCCCCATAGGTGGGAATACACAGCATAACTGATTGTAGAACCGACTTGCAGCCAGAATGTCAGGTGTAGGTGAGGGTAGTTGCTTTCGAGCACAGAGGTGGGGCATTGAGGAGTCAAAATATATGGTTTGGCTCCTTGTCCACAATCATGAGGCCCAACTCATGCAGGGCCAGGTCCTGTGGGGAGCATATAGGGCTGAGGTGTGGGACCGGTTGGCTCATGATCTCACCAGTGCCACAGGGATACCAAGGACTGGTGAGCAGGTCTGTCACCACCATGCGGACCTAAAGAGACGCAAGCAGGACCAACTGAACCATTGGATCCAGGAGGCCTGGTAAATGCCCAATGCCCCACTACTGAGTAAGTTACATGCAATTATTTATGTAAGAAATGAACCTAGTTGATATTATGGAGATGTGTATTCCAATATTACTTTATTTATATTACAGCTGCAGGTGTCCGTTCTGCGAACCGTAGAGCCTATAGCGATAGGCTGGCGTGGTTGCGCCACCAGGCAGGTCAGTAATCTTCTCCCTGTAAGTGTAAATAAATATATAAGTATGACAGTTAGCAAAAGAGTGCAGTGTAGTCACTATTTTTATTTTATTTTTATTTTATTTATTTTACATTTGTTAACCGGGCTAGTCTAACTGGATATATTTCCATTTTCAACAGAGGCCCGGGGAGAAAAGCTCCACATATAGACATAGGAGATACATCATGAGCACAAATAACAGATTACAGACTGGTAGGACGTAGACAATGAATATTGTTACCAAAAAAGAATAGGACTTAAAATTTCTAGACAATCTAAATGACATCATATTAAATATTATTACATATTTTAAAACCAAGAAAAGAAAAAGTAAGACCAAGGAAAGAGAAATGATCATTGTTACCAAAAAAAGAATAGGACTTTAACTTCCTAGACAATCTAAATAACATCATATTAAACATTATTGCATATTTTAACACCAAGAAGAGAAAGTGTAAGACCAAGGAAAGAGAAACAAGAATAGAAAGAGAGAGCAGATTTATAAAAGATATATACTTTCTGGAAAAGAGTCACTAATTAATAAAATGTGCAAGTAACAGTGTAAGAGGGTTTGCAAGTATTGCTTGATTACAAAAGTGTGATGCAGTCTGTAATCCAAACATGAAAATGAAACAAGTCTGAAATAAAGATGGCCCACCTGTAATATAATAGTACATAACCTGCAGCAGGCTGAAAAGTACAGCTGCAGAAGCTGAGTAAAACACGTGTGAAATATATCCCTGTTGACATACAGAAACATGACAGAAGTGAGACTGTTGGAAAGGATTGTTAGAATTACAGGTAAAACATGTCAATAAAGCCTAGAATTAAGTACCATCCTGAATTGTAAAAATAAAACAAGTGAGAGAGTGTGAGAAAGAGTTATGAATCCACCAATAAAGTAGTAATAACTCCTGAATAAAGTATACTGCAGTCAGTACAGAATGAAATTAATGTGACAAGCAGAACCAAACAGTAACATGTGTTGAAAATGTAACTGCAGCTGGAATGTGTATCCCAAAATCTGGATATGTTGCTCTCAGTCTGCAATATGCAGATAGTATGGTTGTCTGAAATACCAAACATCCACAGTTGTCTATAGCTATATAAAGCAAATGTAGCAGGATGATGTGGCTGAACAGAGCCAGATATGAATGTGTATGAATAAAAATGAAAATGTATATTGATGTAGCAGTAACATTCCTATCACCAACTTGTAGTTATCACATAGGAAACTGTAGGCAGAACTGTAGTGTGTATATATCTGCAGCTAGTAGAAATGTACAGCATATGTATTGGTATTTGAAGTTGTTAATTATATTTTCTTCACCCCACCCTATAACCACATATAATCCATTCCACGTGAAATTGGTATGTGCAATTACAATTAACACCCCTGGACATTTGTCCTGTTGGTTCATACATATTTGCATGTATGTTGATGGATCTGCCCTGTTCATACATCCAAACCTGATGGCCTGTTGGCATCAATCAACCCTGCATGTTGTTGGACTGTGTATTGCTGTTCAAAATATGCATGTGTTATGCTTGCTGTTCAATGGTTTGAATATCTGGGTGTTTGGTTAATGGGAATACTAATGCATGCTGTTACAACTAATTGTGAATGGTATTGTACGTTACTAACCCAAACTGTCATGACATAATGCAAAACAAAGGACGACAGGGAAGGCGGGTTTCAGTGGACCCACCTCTCCCTCCTCAGCTGGCGAGTGCACCTGGCAGTAGTGCCCAGGCCGGACCCTCCTCTGGTGGCCCTGTGCCACCTGCAGGTGGAAGCACTGCAGGGGATGGGGCTCATCCCCCCTCTGCAAGCGTGGCCAGAGGAGAACATCCACTCACCCTCCGTAGTGTCTGGACTATGGTGCATAGGGAGATCTGGCACGCTGTGCTTGGGCCCCTATGCCAGCTTGAGGCACGGGTGGCATAACTAATGGGCGTGCCTGCTGCCCGGCCTACACAGCCCCCAGCACAGCCCCGTCCTGGGCCGTGAAGGCACAGTGGCAACTGCCCATGGATAGGGATATCAGTACCACTGTTGCCATCTGTGGGCTCATGGGCTCTAGATATCCAAACATCCGTCCCTGTCAATTGTGTAACCCCCCCCACATGTGTCATACACCACCCCTGTATGCATCTTGTTTGTCTTGTCTGTTAACCTACCCAACCTACCTCCCCAGCTATACCGACTTCCTGTACCTGACATACCACTCTCACCTGAAAAAAAAAAGGGGGCACTCTGTACCCACAAAAAATTATGCCCCATACATAGCTGCCCATTTCGCACACATGTCTGCTGGACATGGAAACTGTCAATTACAATTGGCTGTACAACAAGTATTATTGTTGTCCTTACACCTCTCTCATGGGTGGAAGGTTTCAAATGTCACACCAAATTACAAACATATGCACAGCTGTTGCTGATGAAGAAATGGGCAGCTATGGGCCTTACCTACATCCCTCCTGCAAAACCCGAGCTTGTTTCCCTACTGTCTTACCCTCTTTGTGACCCCTTTTTCACCACTTTCCTGTCTCCCCATTTTCATTTCTTTCAAAGAAAATAGCGTGGGTGTGCACAAGAGTAAGCACTGTTAAGCAGTTGTAAGTGGGTGTGCGCGGAGCTGAACGCCAGTGCGCATGCGTGAGCTCCGCGCAAACCAGCGCTAACCCGGTTACAACTGCTTAAAAGTGCCTTAGTCACTCTGAATGACAAATCCTGTAGTCTGCTCAAAAGCAAAATAAAATCCCACTGTCAGTCCCGAACCCAGGACCTTGGAAACAGTAGTCTGCATGACTTACCATGAAGCCATGACTGTTATATAAGAACATTGTGCTACAATAAATATATCATGTAATAGTAGGAATGAATGTAAAGGTAATATAGGATGTGTAGTACACAAAGCATGTCATGTATATTTACTGTCAAATGTAGTGGATTTCTAGAATAGTAGTGTTTGAACAGAAACAGCCATGCTAGTTAGTAGCTAGTAGGTAATAATGTCACTGTAGCACCTTGCAAGCCACACACATACTCACAGCAGGATAATCACTGCCCATACCCCACAACCTCTTACAGCAACACATGCAGACTAAGTAATAGAAAATGTGGAGCAAAGGGCCAAAAACAGGGACACATTCCAAATAATGCTACAACAAACTTAGACAGTTCAGAGAGTAACAGGTTCTGCATTTTGTTGGATGTTTGGAAGGGTATGAAGTCTGAAACTGAAATGTTTGTCACTATAGTCTGACTTGAGCCCAGAGTGAATTGCCAGAAAAAGCTGTTTATGAGATATTGACCAAAATATGAGGCAAAAATGTGGACAACCTGCAAATATCTGTACACTTGAGAGGTCTGACACTGCCATATTTGAATAGTTAAGAGCCTAGACATAGCAACAGTGACTGAGTTACAGGGATGCCCCGTAGACTCCCTGTGAAATGTACAAACAGTAGGCAGAACGGTGTTACAACACATGCAATGGTAACTATGAAGTACTGAAAGTATGCACCACTTGCACGGCAGAAATAGTGTAGTAATACATATGCTCATGCTATCCCACAGTCACAACTGCAGAATACCAGACAATTTAATGGTTGTACCCCACTGATATGTACCATTCCATGAGGCAGATAAAAGATGCACCTGAGAGTCTCTGGGGCCTGCTCAGCAGCATACTCAAATACCCTAATAGATGTCAAGGCCCACATCATGGCCAGACCACACTGCATGCACTAACACCCTAGCAGATATAGCAAGCATTCCAATGTGTGAATGTACATGGAAATTAGGAAAGCCACAGCAACACACTACAGTCAAGACACCTAGCAGGCATACAAGTAGTGAATGTAAAGGGCAAATATTGAAGCCATAGCAACAAAGTGCAAGAGCCACTACTATATACCAGTTACACCACGTCCCACAGGAAAGCACACACACCCACATTAACAGTAGTAGTAGTCTTAGGTGTCAGTGTACATACACACTTAGTACAGGAAACTGGAGAAATGAATGGAGAAATGTTAATCTACAACACAGCCAGAAATATGAGAGGGATACTAACCCTTACACTCACATAACAGTGTCCACAGCATACCAGCATGGTCCCTGCCCTTAAACTCTGAAAGGGCTACGCCTATCTCACATACCTTTTTATAGCACTGTCCTGGAATCACAGTGAGAACTGCAATCAGTACACAACTGGCTGCATGCAATTAGCAAATGCTGGCTCACAATTGGTGCAGAGGCCATCACATGGACATATGCAGATACCTACAAAAGCATACTGTACTCCCAGTCCACACATGCAATACTTTCATTGCACCCTGTGGAGGTAGGGAGAGACAGACAGAGAGAGAGAGAGAGAGAGAGAGAGAAAAAACATACACAAACAAAACCAGTCATCAACAACCACTCGAAAGCTGACAACTGGCAACTGGAGCAGCAGGACACCAAGCCAGATGGCAACGCAAGCAGCTGTGACAAACACAGGTAATGTAAAGTAATACTTTAAAAGTCTACATACTGTGAACCCTCCATATGTGTCATTGGTCTGTATCCATATGTATATGAAGATGTGCATAGGGCAGGGGACATACAGCAACTATCAGTGAAGACTGTACATACATATGTATGTGAGGGCATCTATGTGCACATATCAATGAGGTTGAATGTAGGTTGTAGTGCAATGTACAAAGTAGGTTTCACAGTTATGTATGTTTAGCAGTATGTTAGTGTGTGTATACAGTTTTGTAAACAAACATGTTGATATACCTATCTATCATATGGATACGTATGTATGTCAATATATGTATGTATATATATATATATATATATATATATATATATATATATATATATAATATGCATATATGTATACATACATAGAGAGGGATGTAGGAATACATAGACAGAGGTAGATAGATAGAATATGTACAAACATATATATGTAATACACACATACAGATATAGATATATGTAGATACATATACATAGACAGACAGATCTGACTATCTACAGATATGACTGTATATGATGATCTCACACTCCCCCTGTCCCACCCCCTCTGTCACTCTCACCCCCTCTCTGTCACCCCCCCTCCATATCTATAGCAATATATGTACATCGATATATATATATGTGTATATGTATACAGACATATATATATATATATATATATATATATATATATATATATATATATATATATATATATACATATATATATATATATATATATATATATATAGAGAGAGAGAGAGAGAGATGTATATATATTCTGAGTGAGGCACATGTGTACAGATGTATTGCAACAGGTGCTATGTGATTGGCTGCCCACCACTGCATGTGTCAGGGGTGAACAGGGTCATAAATGTGTACAATAGTCCCCACAATGATATTCACAGTGGCACACTATTCCTGGAATACCTGCACATGGTATGTGTCAGCAGACATGGTGTGTCAGCTATGGACATGTAGGTCAGTGTACCCCTCCACACCACACAATGGCTGCCATGGTATGTACCTCACATGACAGCTACAGATATGGAGAAGGACACAGTGACATGTACAACACTGTGACAATGCACTCAAACACATTACCAATGCACAGTGACTGACAACACCACAGAGTACACACATACTACCCACATAAAGGTTACCACTCCTGGATTTACATACTTAAGTCACACCCATGACAGATGTCCAACAACCATAGTAACACCTCACACCATCCACAACCTAAATGACTGTTGTGTGTCGTCCATGACACTGCAGTAGAGAGCACATGGCAGAGGTACAGGTTCCTACCCACAGATAAGACATACCCTGCAATAAACCACACAGCATTAAGATGCAAGACTCCCCATGAGTACATGTCAGACATACCCCTGCTGAATGTTAGTCAGATAGGTAATATGCCATATGAGTCACCCTGTGTAACTGTTTGACAGGAGCAGGTACCACCACATCACATGTGTCACAATGGTCAGGGTAGCAGAACAGTATTCTGCTGTAGTCCCAGGGGCAATAGCATATTGTATTGTATTGTATTGTAATGTATTGTATTGTGTTGTATTGTATTGGTATGTAGAGGTGCCTCCTTCGTGGAGTGGAACCACTGCTGCTGTACGCCAGTGTACAGGTACATATCCTGTAGTCAGGCTAGTGTTACATAACACTTCTATATGTGTGTTTAGCTCCTCTTGGAGTTCATGTAGCTTGCAACTGGGGATACCATCAGGTCCCATTCATGTTGTGTTTACTGCTTTTCTGAGGGCGGCTCTCACCTGGACATCTGTGATGACAGGGAGGTTGCAGTCAGTTGGGATAAGTATGTCTTAGTTTGGGGGAGAGGGAGGGGGGAAACTTGCACTGAAACTTGTCTGCCACAATGTTGCCAACATCTGTGGGTTCAGTGAATTATATGTTGTTGTGTACTAACTATGAGCATATTGGAGGGTTTCTGACCAGGTTGCTAACATAACTGAAAAAGGTCTTGTGGTTATCTGTAGTGTCCCTGTTGATTTCCCTCTCAAAGTTGCCCATGGATGTTTGTATGAGAGAAAATAGCTCCTTACTAGTGCTGATCAGACATGCCTTCCCTTTATGGAATTATGCTCTGTCTTGCAGTAGCTTCCATCTTTTGTTATACAATATGTCTATGGCTGGGGTCCACCAGACAGGATGCTTTCCCTTTGTGGAGAGTGTCTTGGTCTTATATGGGATTGCATGATCCATGCATTCTCGGAGATGTCCATAGAAATCATTTGTGAAGGGGTCAGCATTGTGGATTGTGTCTTCCACTGGCCCAGTGGGCTTAAATGATACCATGTCAGTGTTACAAAGTGTAAAGTTTGCATTTGAAATTTTATTCACTGTAGTCGTTTGTGCTGGTGGTGGAGGTGGGATATGTATATCCAGGGCAATTAGTTTGTGGTCAGCTCAGAGTAGTTGATGATGTACCCCATACAGTACCTCGATACAAACCCCCAGAGTGAGGAGGTGCTTTGGACCTGAATCAGTGTTCTGACTGCTGGGGTTTGGTAGTATGTCGTATGGAGTGTGCCAGGTACTGTTGCACAGTTGTTGGCTGAGCACTGATACCTGGCCATTTACATGTGTATCCACCAATAGACAGACAGATGCTATATATGTGAGATATGTTGTATCACAGCAGTCGAGTAGCATGTGTAGTATGTGTGCCAAATTCTGCTGACATATTTTGCTGATATCATGTTATTTCCTTTTTAGGACCATGGCTCACCAGCGCAATCCAGCGTACTCTGCAGCTGAGGATGAGGAGATACACCAGAGCCTGGTTTGGGATTATGCAATACTCTTTTCCCACACCAGCCAGAATCAGCAGGAGAGGGCTGCACTGTGGCAAGACCTGGTCCGTCAGGTAAATGACATAGGCACGCATAATAGGACATGAGCAGGTACGACATCACTGCAGTGATTTAATCAGAAATGCCCATCAGCGTGCATCAGATATCCACAGGCAACAGGTTGCCACAGGTGGTGGGGTGGCTACACATCCCCCACTCACCAGACTGGAGGGACTACTCATAAGTGTTGTGGCTCCAGCCTGCCAACAACAACAACAGCAGCAGCAGACCTGCATTATGATGGAGGCTGGAGCCACACAGCAGCAAGACTACAAGCGTGCAGGTAATATGCCATATGTATAGTTGACTGTTGTGTACACTGGTAGTTAATGCATGTGTGAGGTGCTTGGTTTGTAGCTGTCATCATAATATTTAATGTGCAAGTGTGATATTCTCAATATCAGTAGCTGACCTGTGAAAGGTGACTTATACTACTGACCTGTATTATACTCAGTAACAATGGCACAGTTTTGCCCACTGACATTAATTTCCTCACTTCTGCAGGTCCCTCTGGTGTAACAGCAATGCAGTCTATCCATGCTGGTGAATGTGTATTAACAATACCTTTAATAGTCTTGATAGTAATAGTAATATTAGGCTCACTGAGTAGTGCTCTGTGTATGCATGCAGGTGTGTCTGTGTCTGAGTGTTGATATCTCACATAATGAGTAGTGTGCAAGTGTGCAACTGTGTGCATGTGTGCATGTGTGCATGTGTGCACCTGTGCATGTGTGCACGTGTGCATGTGTGCACCTGTGCACCTGTGCACGTGTGCATCACTGGTAACATTGTGCAGACATTGCAAACTGTGTTTCCTGTTTCCCTCCCACAGGTTCTGGTGCTGCTCTGGTGTCATGCAGCAGGGAACCTGAATCAGGTGCCACGGGTACTGATAATGTTGACATCTGTGTAATGGCACAGGAAGATATGCCAGGGTCCGTCATTGGTCAGCCAATTGACAGTACACAGCTGTCAGCCCCATCAATGTGCACAGTTATCCTGCCAATACACCCTTTGTCACCAATGTCCCTAGGTGATGGACAGGATACAGTAGGCATTGACCAGGGTAATGTGGTATCTGTGGCACATGCTTCCCCACACGGCAGCCATGGGCATGGCCCTGAGATGGTACCACACAGACAGATGTCCAGGGGTTCTCGTGGGAGCATCCGTGGGCATACTGCCCCTGTCAGACGTGCCCACAGAGGTCTTACAACCTCAGCTATGTTTCGGGCTGTCATGCAGGTACAGTCACGTATGGAACAGTACACCAGACAGGGTCTGAGGGAGCTGACAGCATGTCGCACAGCCATGACTGACAGTATGTGTGACATTGTGGCTGCCATCCGTAATTTCACTGATGTCATAGACAGACGTTGTGGGGACATATTAAATCGGTTCCACAACTACATGTCCATGATCCAGGGCAATGGTGGATGGTTGAGGCGTCGACGTGAGTGTATGCCAGCAACAGCAGCAGCTGGCAGTCTTCACGGATGACTACAAGGCCGCGGCTGCCCACATAGTGCCAGCAGCAGCCCCAGCAATGCTGGGTCTGTGCTGTCATCAGACCAACCCAGGAGACCACGTGCACGTGGCTCTGGACAGGCCCGACAGGGATCTGTGTCCAGTCAACAAACATCTGCTTCTGATGACAGTACCCAGTCTGGATTGGTACCGGATACGGTCCGTAGCACCCCTGCAAGGCACAGGTACCGTGTCCGTGGCCAAAGACACTGATCTGTATGACCTGGCTGGTACAGTCTGTGGCTGTCCACAAACACCAGTATATGGCAGCCATGAGGTGGAACTGTGTGCTTCCATACACACATGCGAATTGACAACACCTAGGGCTACCGCATACACGCACACACTGCATCAACATTGCCCCACCTTGTACTGCTGTCTCTCACCAACACACATACACATACATGTCAATTGGTGGTATCAGTGGCAGACTCAGGCATACCAAGTTCACACCCTGTGCATATGATGAAACTGTGCCACCTCCTGAAATCTGTAACATCAGTGCAGGTACAGGTTAACATGTTGCTGATGTACAGGGTGACTACATAGACGTGTAGTAATAGTATCATGTTGTTAACAGTATTGTGTGCTGATATAATTGTGGGTATATCCCAGCATGCCTGATGCAGTAAGGGTATGATTGTCTTGTACTGTTGTCTACACCCATGGTAAGTACCATAGTGTATTATCTGCACATGTTGGCATACTGGTGGTAAGGATGTCAACAGAAGGCTACATACATAGGTAGCACAGGGGATAAGGTAATGAAAGTATTGATATGCAATGATGGACATGTAAACTGCAAGTGGCATGTTGCCCACACTGGACTCTGCAATGCGGATGTTTGAGGATGTTGATATGTGTGCAGTACTACACGACTGGTACAGGACACACAGGAGCACCCTAGCACTCATGCTAGACAGCCCCAACACACAAAACTAACTTTCACAGGAGGGAGAGTCCCCATAAATGTCAGGGATACTGTGGTGGCAGAAGAGGTAGCATACATCCTACTAAGTATGGAACCACTGATTGAAGGCTCAGTGTCTGTTATTTGACATGTGTATTACTGCAGGTATGAGCACCTGGGTTTCCATCCAGTTATTGTACATCCTGACGGTACATGGTCTGTACACTTGTGTGCACTGAGACTGGACCCTAGCCATCTGACCTGTGTATTTCCATGTACATGTGCATAGTGCCTGCATATTTGCACTGTTACCTACTGGAAGTGGTACAGCTTGTTTGTTGTACAATGGACTACATGCAGCCCTGCTTACTGTAGATTTGTTTGCATGCATGTTTGCTTGCAGTTACCCTGGAACACTGATCCCACCTGCAATGCAGAGTTACAGAGCTTCTGTGGACTCCTAGTGACATCTGCATAGCTTTCTATATGTATGTCCATGTCTCACTTGACAGAACATCACTGTTTGTCCTGTTCACATGTACATTGCTTGTGACACATTGCATATGACTTACCTGGCATTTGTCCACGTGAGCAGTCATATATGCCAGTGCTAACTAATCACAGGCACTACAACCTCACATACTCACCTTCTGTACCTTGTTCCCTATTGGCCCTATGTGCTGTTAATCACCATGGTAATCACAATACTATGGTAGCATGTGCAAAGGTCACTTGTCAGTCACCTCTATGGTACAGTTGTAGAATATGTGGGTCATGTGGCAATGTCACAGCTGCCACATGTACACAGTCAACCCTCTCCCCTACACATGGACGTACAACACATGTATGAGATGCAACCACATAGCCAAACTGGGGACTATGCACTCTGAACCCAGTACTGGCATAACCTGTCAGGTGGCATGAAATACCACAGTGACTACAATACCGGTCTGATGTAGACCTACACTGACAGCAATCCAAACACGTGAACACACTGGGCCATTCGTGGAGCCTCAGAATAGCATCCTGCCTGAGCAGCAGACACCTCTGCAGCTGGCACACAGGCATACATTAAGCCGGAACACAGCACGTGCAACACATAGCACACAAATCCTGTGTGCCAAACAGTCACAGCCTGTGCGGCTAGACAACACACCTGCTACAGTTGTGTTAGGTACCTTTATTGTCCGGTACAGTGAGGTCCCGCTCACCAGGCTGGACAAGGTGAAGGTCACAGTGATATGCCCGTGGGGCACTATGGTCCACCACATAACACAAGCATACAGGTCAGTCAGAGGCATGGACACATATGACTCAGTCATTGTCCATGCCACTATGGCTGACCTGTGATGTACCTCCCTGGACTACTTGATAGGGAACATGGAAGGGCTCTCTGAGCATGTGGCACAGGCTGGTATGACCCTGACATTGGTTGGCATCATAATGTCACCAGGAATGCTGACATATTACTGAATGCTGATGAATTAATGTAGCTACAACACCCTAGCTGAAAGGTTCCTAGCATGTAGTCACTGCATTGCTATGGAACAACTTGTTACCACTCCCACAACAGGTGAAAACATGCATCACCTTTTCATCAACAACATGTAGACTATATGCCCCAGACCAGATGTGTATCCCTCGCTGCTAGGATGGTACCATACATATCTCACACTGTATATACACATACCGCATGCAGCACCCGCACAGAAGACCACAGTCATAATGTTATCCAGTGCAAATACCATGTATTCACATGTGGCAGGTGTCAGACATGGGAACTATTGAAGGTCACAGGTACATATGTGTATTTGGCACACACATACATCATCTGTGTACATTGCCATTACTGGTTTAATCAATGTCATGCATTATTGTGAACAACAACCCACACACATGGGCATTCTGTGTGACAAAAACACACGTGGCATGTGTGGAATTCAAAGCCATAACTAACTGTGCTATGACAGTAGTGAGAGATGCAGTAACAGAGCATGCTATTTGCATTACTGGGAGATTTGCCCTCTTCTGCTGTACTTGTAGGGTGCTGACATCATCTCTGTGTAGAGATTGGAATATGCAGCAGCTGGTGTGTTGTACTGGTTGGCAAAAGGGTCAGTTCTCTCACACATGTAATCGCACACACCCTACTCCCCCCCACCACTTGCCATTTGCAGGATTCAAACCCCTACCTAACTATGTTATGAAATACAAAATGGACACATTAGTAGAGTGCGTTATTCACATTATTGGGTGGTTTCCCTTCTCCTACTGTACTTATAGGGTGCTGACATCATCAGTGTTTAGAAAGGCGAATGTGCATCCTGTAGTGTGCTCTCCTAGTTGCCAAAAGGGACATTTCCCTCAGACAGAATTGCACACACACTAACCCCTCTCACCCAAACACACACACTTGCAGGATTCAAATCCCTACCTAACTATGTTATGACACTCAAGACAGATGCATTAGAAGAGTGTGCTATTTGCATTACTGGGAGGTTTTCCTTCTCCTGCTGTACTTATAGGGTGCTGACATTATCAGTGTTTAGAAAGAGGAATGTGCATCCTGTAGTGTGTTCTCCTAGTTGCCAAAAGGGACATTTCTTTCATACAGAATTGCACACACACTAAACCCCCTCCACACACAATGAGCATTTGCAGGATTTAAACCCCTACTCAAATATGTTTTGACATTCGACACTGACGCATTAGCTGAGCACACTATTTGCATTACTGGGAGGTTTCCCTTCTCCTGCTGTACTTATAGGGTGCTGACATCATCAGTGTTTAGAAAGAGGAATGTGCATCCTGTAGTGGGGTCTCCTAGTTGCCAAAAGGGACATTTCTTTCACGCAGAATTGCACACACACTAACCCTCCTCCACACACACTGAGCATTTGCAGGATACAAACCCCTACCTAAGTACGTTGTGATACTCGAGACGGATGCATTAGTAGAGTGCGCTATTCACATTACTGGGAGGTTTTTCTTCTCCTGCTTTACTTATAGGGTGCTGACATCATCAGTGTTTATAAAGAGAAATGTGCATCCTGTAGTGTGTTCTCCTAGTTGCCAAAAGGGACATTTCTTTCATACAGAATTGCACACACACTAAACCCCCTCCACATACACTGAGCATTTGCAGGATTTAAACCCCTACCTAAGTATGTTTTGACACTCGAGACTGACGCATTAGCAAAGCGCATTATTCGCATTACTGGGAGGTTTCCCTTCTCCTGCTGTACTTATAGGGTGCTGACATCATCAGTGTTTAGAAAGAGGAATGTGTATCCTGTAGTGTGTTCTCCTAGTTGCCAAAAGGGACATTTCTTTCATGCACACACACTAACCCCCCTCCACACACACGAAGCATTTGCAGGATTCAAACCTCTATCTAAGTATGTTAGGACACTCAAAACAGACACATTAGCAGAGCGTGCTATTCACATTTGTGGGAGGTTTCCTTTCTCCTGCTGTACTTATAGGGTGCTGACATCATCAGTGTTTATAAAGAGGAATGTGCATCCTGTAGTGTGTTCTCCTAGTTGCCAAAAGGGACATTTTTTTCATACAGAGTTGCACACACACTAACCCCTCTCCACACACACTGAGCATTTGCAGGATTCAAACCCCTACCTAAGGTATGTTCTGACACTCGAGACAGACACATTAGCGGAGCACGCTATTTGCATTACAGAGAGGTTTTCCTTCTCCTGCCGTACTTATAGGGTGCTGACATCCTCAGTGTTTAGAAAGAGGAATGTGCATCCTGTAGTGTGTTCTCCTAGTTGCCAAAAGGGACATTTTTTTCATACAGAATTGCACACACACTAACCATTTGCAGTATTCAAACCCCTACTTAAATATGTTATGACACTTGAGACAGACGCATTAGTGGAGCGCACTATTCACATTACTGGGAGGTTTCCCTTCTCCAGCTGTACTTATAGGGTGCTGACATCATCAGTGTTTGGAAAGGGGAATGTGCATCCTGTAGTGTGTTTTCCCAGTTGCCAAAAGGGACATTTCCCTCACACAGACTTACACACGCACCAACCCCACTCACCCACAGCATTTGCAGGATTTAAACCCCTACCTAACTATATTATGACAGTTGAGGAAGACGCATTAGCAGAGTGCACTATCTGAATTACTGGGCATCTGTTCTGCACCTGCAGTATTTATAGGTTGCTGACATCATTATTTCTACAGAGGTATGTACATCTAGTACTACCTGTCAGGTGGGGAATAGCATATATATGCATTTGCAGCCAACTACTTCAGGGTCAGATATGCACATCGCACTGGCAGGTTATGTTCTATACCATGCTTCATGACCACAGGACCTGTAACACACAACACAACCAGTTCGGACCACCCCTCCCACATCCAGGACACACACTTTGCTTCCCTGGGAACAGTGCCAAGATATGCAGGTGTTCACATATACCATTCCAGTTGTTAACGTCAGGTACAGGTATATTGTGTGTGGGAACTACTCAGGCCTCTACATTACCCTACAGCCACTACAATTTGTGAGTCCATGTGCTATGGCAGAACCACTCACCACAGCCACAAGGGGGAATACATATTGCACCTGACCATCTGCAACATGGGTGCTCACTGTTCCACACCAGAGGTAGACCACCATTGTTGATATCTGACCATACCCACCTTTCCCTGGACATCCATATCCCATCCCCACCTCCAGCAAAGGTTGTCACTGCAAACAAAGTGTATTTATCAAAAGCAGACTTTACACTTGTGAAGATTGGGGTGGAAGACTTCAAAGGACCCATGCTGGGGGAGTATACAGGCCACTCTGCATAATCCTTGACAATTGCATTCTATGAGCATGTGGAAGGTTTGCATTGATCATGCTATCCCAAATATACCCATGACTCCTCCACAACAGGACACCTGTCAGGTGTACACCAGCCATATATGAGCTGTCCAACAGACAGAGTGAGCTAATACATTGCACAGCAGTAGCCCACAGAGGGAGGACATCTCTGAACAGTACTGGCTTGACACTTCAATCCCTCATAATCATCACGACAAAGTGTTGATATTGAAATTGTCCAGACAATGCAGATAAGGCTCCCCTCAGTCTGTTATTGATGCCCACTTACTGTTAGAGGTCCTCACCAACCCTCTTCTAGCACACACCAGCAACATGGATGTGGCTTAACAAATTCAAACCCTGGGATCTCCACTGTGTCCCTGCTTGATGGAGGCACAGCACACTAGCCTCACACGGTGCCTAATGTGACCTACTTTACAGTGGCACAGTAGCATACTGTACTGGGGAGGCAGACGCCAAGCACACTCTGGCTAAGCTGTCATTCCCTAGGGCAAACAGCCTAGTGTTGACCTCTACACCCATATGTTTAATTGTCAGATGCACAATATTTGTTGCTGATAGACTGTTTGCAGGTCGTTATTGCCATAGCATTCCCTGTTTCTATGAACAACTTGTGTATCTGTGGAAGATGTTTGAATATGAGAGGGATCCACTATATCACTTATGTCTCTGTAGTCATTTACCTGTGTGCACTGGGCAGATTGCTGTAATGTGGTTGGTTCCTGGAATAACACATACAAATACCAGATATGTGTGGCCAACTGCTAAACTGAGATTTGGCCTAAGTGTGTGAGCATGCCCAGTTCAGGCTTTCCATGGCATGTTGTCTGACATATGTCTCATTTATCAAAGTGTGCGAGCATGCCCAGTGTGAGCTTTCCATATGTTGAACTCTGCAGCCCACCACAATTGTGGATGAGTGTGAACTTCAACAATATCTCACGTTTATGTTGTGTGTCATGTTGTGTAGTTACTGTCCAACTGCTTTGTGTCTGAACACAACAGGGATTATACTGTGCCTGCAGGGTTTGCATGGGATACTTTGCATACAGTTGTCAACATCCTTTCATACTGACCTAACACTGTAGTACCGTATAGTGTACTGGTTAGTACTTTCACTGTGGTGGACAGTATCCTGGGCTTTAGTCCTATCACTGCTTTACATTTTCATAGTGAGCACAAGAGCCTGGTTAGGGGCCAGTTGTGCACATCTGACCATGTTGCATTATGTTCAGATATGAACTACTTAAACCAGGCTTGTCCAACATTGGTAGTGTATTCCACAACATAGGTGTACATTGGCAAACACTAGCGATGTGCCCTAGGCCATTTCCAATGCTAGTTGGAGAGTGTGTTTGTCCTTCGACACACATTGTAAGTGGAGTTTGCCATGACATATGTCATGGTTAGTATACTGTGCCTCCGTCTACCCGTGACATAACAGTGATACCCAGGATAAACCTACCATCTCCCATCCACTCATCAAGATTCCTCTTGAGGAGAGTCGATGAGTGACTCTCTGGCTAACCTGTACTGGGAGTTTACTCAAGAGTGGAGGTGGCTTCTGTGTTATGGATCATTCAGTACAGCTTGTCCTATGTATGTCAGTGCTGGGGTTCAGGTCTCTCATGTGCATAGCTCACTGCCATTCAAATTGTACAAGGTGCAGCATGCTCATTGATTCCAGCTTGGACATGGCTTTATACATCAGGCACAGCTTGCCTCTGGGTGGGCAGTATGGCAGTGTGTGGAGCTGCAGTTTGTTTAATCAGGCAACATATGGCATCTGTTCAAGCTCTTTGATACTCCTGGTGAGGTACTTTTGGGGACTTTACAGTTGATGGAGGTGTCTGCTGAGGTACATCCCACAGGGGCTATTGTAGTCCATAGGTTCATAGGTTCATAGATTAGTACTAAGCTAACTGCCCTTGTGAGCCATTTTAAGCTTAGCCAGTTATCCCTTGTGAGACTCAAACCCTGCACCTTGTGTTTGTAAGGCAAACACCTTAACCATTAGGCCACCCTCCCACCTAATGGTTAAGGTGTTTGCCTTACAAACACAAGGTGCAATGCTGATGAAGGATGACTGCAGAGCCACAATGACCTCCCCTTATCTAGATCTGACAACCTTCATGATTAGGTGGGTATATGGTATGTTTCTGTAACCACTACAGCCACATGCTTGTCCAATGCAGGATATCTATCAACTTGTGTCCCCAGGTCTCTCATTACATGTTAAGTACTTAATGGGTTAACACCTATGTGATAATTGGTGGGCACTTACTGTATATCCACAGGGGTTGACTATACACTTTTCTGCAATTAGCTTGCTAACATGGCTATGGCACCAGTTGTCTGTTTCTATGTGGCCCTTTTGTGGGATGCTTGTATCAGCTGGAGGGTCAGATATGGTGGCCAGTTTGTAGTCCTCTGCAAACATGTTCAGACACAGTCCTTCCATGTTGGCCTGTACCTATGGGACATATATACCAAATGAGGGAGGTCCCAGGACCAAGCTTTGTGGGATGTCAGTTATATCTGGTTTGTAGTCTGACATGGCTGCAGCATGTCTGACCATGTCAGCTCTGTCCTTGGTCTGGTTTGCAACCCCTCTACTGACATAGGGGTTTATATTTAAGCTGGTAAGCTTATCTATAATGAACACGTGGGGCATTGTATGGAAGCCTTTGCAAGGTCCAGCTACGTTGTGTGGACCACATTGCCCTCATCAATGACCTTAATGACTGTTTCAAATGAGTCAAACATGTTTAAGGGGCAGGATCTGCACTTAAGAAAGCCACACTGGGTAGGGTCCGTTGTCAGTAGGTCCCCAATATCTTTATGTCTGCGGTACATGCTGATCCTTTCCATAGCTGTGCAGACCAAGCTTGTCAGGATTCTGGGGTGGCAGTTTGCAGTATCCATTTAGGCAACACCTTTGTTGAGAAGGACCACTGTTGTTGTACACTGCTCTTTGGGTACATATCCTGTGGTAAGGCTGACATTGAGCAGTAGTGTGATTTGGCATTCCATTCTTCTTGGAGTCCATGTTGGACTCAGCCCAGGACGCCATCTCATACCATTGCTGCTGTGTGTTTTGCTTTGTAGATGCTGGCTGTTACCTCAGCATCTGCAATGTCAGGGGGCCAGCAGTCTGCTGGGATAGATATTTTGCATTCTGTGGGGGAGGGGGTTTGCACTGCACCTATCAGGTTGGATGTTGGCAATATGTGTGTGTGTTTGGTATGTTGTTTGTAATATTTGAGTGATTCAGAGCATATCTGTGAATTCCCAACAAGGTTCCTACCATCAGTTAAGAAAGCCTTGTGATTATCCTTAGTGTCCTGTACAATTTGTATCTTCATAGGTTCACAGGTTCATACTAGGCTATCCACCCTATGGGATTTATAAGCCTAGCCAGAGTGTGTGTGGCTTTCGCCACCCCTTGCTATGTGAATATTATGGCCATTTATGATTTACTTTACCGTGCCTCTGTCTGGACGTGACACAGTGAAGACCCCCAGTGTACATCTACGGTCATCCATCCACTTGGCAAGATTCCTGTTGAAGAGTGTCAGTGATGGGCTCTGCCTAACATGGAGTGGGATTCTGTTCGAGGGTGTAGGGAGCCTCTGGGTTATGTATATGTCCCTCCAGCACATCCTATTTCATTATGTGTTGAGGTTGACATCTCTCACTCTCACAGCTCCGATGGCTTTGGGTTTTCTGGGGTGGAGCATGTCCATTACTCCTGTGTTGGACATGGAGTTGTACAACAGGCATACAACGCCTCTGTGTAGGCAGTATGTGACTGCATTCAGCTGGGGTGTCTACAGCCAGGCAGCATATGACATATATTTGAGACCCTTTATCTTCTTGGTGAGGTACCTTTGAGGTCTTTCTAACTGCTGCAGGTGTCAGGTAAGGTACATCCCAAATGAGGCATTGTACTAGATTATGGGTCTGATAAGAGAACAGTATAGTGGCACAATGACCTCTGTGGACATAGATGTGAATCCTTTCATGATACGGTGTCCAATATAGACAGTATTCCTAGCCACATTGGCAATGTGAGTGTCACATAACAGGTTACTGTCCACTTGTGTCCCTAGGTCCCTGATTACTCCTTCCATACATAATGGTTTACCACCTATGTGGTAATTTGTGAGTACCTTGTTTGGTATTTGGTGAGACATTCATACTGTCCAGTGTCTTCAAGACGGCTGGGTGGGCATGCTACAGACTGTACAGCAGTTTTCCCTATGGTTAGTTGCACATGGGTGGTCTCCAATGCTTCGTGCATTGTCAGTTACCTGGACGTATGGGTGTCTGTGCTGAATATGGATACTCCCCCTCCTTTTATGTTTTGGTCCAGGTTTTGGGGCCATAACGCATGATATGAGGTATAACCTGGTAGTGCTGGTGTACTGTTAGGAGGCTTGCTGCAGGTTTCTGTCACTGCAAGGACATCAATGTTCTCCATACTGGGGAGGGCCTCGGGAGCATGCATATTGAGGTTTACACGTCTGGCATTGGTCAGCATTACCCTTATGTTTCTTTCCACTTATGTTTTCTAGGGTGGTGGGTTAGTCTTTTCAGCCTTGCCTATGAAAGGCTCTATGGAGGTGGCAAAAGCCTTATCTAATATCCAGACGCCCAGGGGTAACAGGTGCAAGCCATCCCTGGAACAGCAGCATGGCTTGTCAAGAATGACATCCCAAGCAGACAGACATTGGATCCCCTTGGAATGACACCAGTAATTGTGCCACTTGCTAAAGCTGATCATTCTGTGTTTGTACTGTGGCATCATTCTTGGTAAGGGTAGGATGCTGCAAATGGTCAGTGTCATACCAGCCTGGACTACATAATCGGAGAGCTCATCTATGTCTCTTTTCATGTAGTCCGGGGAGGTACATCTCAGGTCATTCACGCCAGCATGGACAATGACTGCATCATATTTCTATTTGCTTTGGGGTGACCTGCGTACTTGTGTTATGTGGCGTATTGTAGCAGCCTACAGGCAGCTTACTGTACCCTTTCCCTTGTTCAGTCTGGTGAGCGGGACAGCAGTGTGTCTGACTATGGAGTCACCTATTACAACTGTATCAGGCATGTTGTTTCTCCTTCTGGCCTGTGACTGTTTGGCACACCAGCTTTGTGTACTATGTGTTGCATGTGCTATATTTGGAGGTTGTGGTTACTTGGGTGTCTGCTTTGGAGGCCTCTGTTGATGTGGTGTGTTTGTAATTAGGGCCTCCGGGAATGTTTTTCTGTGTTTATGTCTTTGGTTTGCAGTTGTGATAGGTCTATGTGGGACTGGGTTTGTGGTGTGTGTGGTTACCTTCTCCTCCTGACTAGTTTTGACAGTACTGAGTTGAGGGAGCTCAGCCTCCAGTTTGGATAAATGGTTGCATCTCTCACATATATTTGTATTTCTTGGGGGGAGTTGAGGGTTGTCTGTGTACTTGGGGCAGGTGTAACACTGCCTCAAGATTCACAGATTCAACTTGTAGCTGGCCTTAGTGGATTGTATGTGTGGACATATTTTATTGCCATACTACTGATCAGGGATTACTTCCCTTTTTATGTTTGCTCTATCATGTAGTAGCTTCCTCATTTTCTTGCATGGTTTGGTAATGGCTGGAGTCCACCGTGCCAGATGCCTGTGTGTATGGCATTGTGTCTTGGTTTTATTTGGGATTGCATAATCCAAGCATTCCTGGCAGTGTTCATGGAATGCCTGTATAACAGGTTCTGAGGTGTGGCCCATATTTTGCACCTGCACAGGGCCTTTAATGGATTCCACATCAGTTTGGAGGAGTGCAACTTTTGCTTTACAGATGTTTTTCACTGTGGTTTTCTGGCCAGGGACTGTGGTCAGGATGTGTATATCCAGTGTGATTACTCTATGGTCTGGTCTTACCAGTGAGAGATACACTTCTCATCTTGCCATCCAGTACCCATGTTGCTGATTATCACATCCAGTATGCTTACCCCTCTTGTGGGAGTGGTACATTGTTCCTGGCCATTTTGGTTTATGGATTCTAGGAACTTTTGTCCTACAGTGTTGGAGCTAGTATAATGCTCCCAGTCTATGTCTGGGTATTTTCAGTCACCCAATATAATGTGATTTGGAGGGCTTGATATATTCATGTATTCCAACATAGGCCAAGTGCAGTTTCTGGTGTTAGGACGGTAGTCTGTAGCAGGCTATAAACGGGGAGGCAGTTTTAGCCACTGTTACTTGACCATGGCTAGTCCATGCTGCTTCTTGTTGTGGTACCAACATGGGGGTATGGTTATCCTTGACAATTATTGCTAGTCACCCTCCTTTTGTAGCTTGTTCCATGTTTTGAGGCTGTACAGCACAGTATGAGGTGTAACCTGGTAGTTTTAGGGTGCTGTTGTGAGCCTTGACCCAGTTTTCTGTTATAGGACAGATATCAACATTCTCCATACTGGGGGAGTTTAGACTGCATGCATCTTGCTGTTTAGACTTCTGGCATGGGTAGCATTACATCTAGGTTCTTATCCCTTGTGATACCTATGGAGGTGGGTTTGTGATTTGAGCCTTACCTATTCAGGGCACGCTGTGGGTAACAACAGCCTTTGCCAGTATCCATAAGGCCTGGACTGATAGGTGCACGCCACCCCTAGCAGGTGGAGCATCATGCCATGCTCAGCATGTCATCCCAGGCTGGCACACATTGGATCCCCTTTGACTAACTGGAATACTTCAGCCAGTTATTGTAAATGATCATCTCATCGTCATATTGTGGCATCATGCTTGGTGAGGGTAGGATGTTAGTCAGAGTCATCAGGTGTGCATATACTACATGGTGTTACATTGCTTAACACATGGCATTCATGCCTCAGGTGGTGCTGCAGGGCTGCCTCTGTCAGATGCACATATTACACTCCCTGTACATGTTTGAGAGCAGGTTATGTCATTTTAGGCATCCCTGTTATTATATGAGTGAGTTAGAGAGGGGTATCATTCCCAGGGTTCCTACTGAGTCCAGTGTATGTGCTATGCGTTGCCTCTTTGCCAAGGCAAGGGCATACTGGGCACGCCTCCTTCTGCCTACTGGGGCAGGCTCAGGTTGTTCCTCCTCCGAGTCACGCTCTGCCTGTGATGGCCTTGGCAATGGTGGGGGGCTGTTTGGCCCGGCCCTATGCTGGTCCTGCTGCAGCTGTTTTCGCAAGATCATATTATGTAGAATAACACACACCATGACAATTTGGGTACATGTAGTTGGTGAGTACTGCAAGGCTCCACCAGATGTGTCCAGACACCGGAACCGTGACTTGAGCATCCCAAACACACGCTCTATTACATTACGTGTTTGTGCGTGTGCCTCATTATGGCGTTCCTGTTCACGTGTGTGTGTGTTTCTGATGGGTGTCATCAGCCATGGCTCCAGTGCATTACCTGCATCCCCCATTAGGTGTCCATGTGAGATGTTCCCACTGGCAAATGTCTGGTACAGCTGCGTCAAATGCCAGATATGGGAATCATAGTAGCTCCCAGGGCAACCAGCACACACATTCATTGTTATGCCCTGGGCATCACACACGACCTGGCTGTTGATGGAGGGGAAGCCCTTGCGGTTAATGTAGGCCCTACCCCACTCACCGGCTGGTGCTTTGATGCGTATGTGCGTGCAGTCTATTGCACCCACTACCTCAGGGTATTCCGCTATTTGCTGGAAGAGATGCATATTGCTGGCCAATACCTCACGGGCACTGGGGAAATATACATGATCACCGACATGTGCTGACATGGCATCCAGGAACTGGTGCAGTATCCTGGAGGCTGATGCCTGTGATATCCCCATTATATCACCAGTTAGTCTCTGGAAGGTACCTGTTGCTAGTATTCTTAGGCCAACACATACCTTGGTTTCCACTGGGATGGGTTCCCCTCTGTTGGTTCTGTGTGTGAGGCGTGGCCTGCACAGCTTGACAATTTGCTGCAGGAGGTCTCTGTCCACTCTATAGCGCTCTACTATCTCCAGCTCATGTAACCCGTGGTAGGTGACCCTGGGCCTGTACACTCTTCTCCGTCTCCTCACTGTGGGTTGTCTGGCAGCATTTGCATTGTCACCACCCTCAGCAAGTAGCCTATGTCTCCTTATGACAGCTATGGCAGCCCCTAGCATTTCTGCTCTGAGTTCAGCTTTTTCAGTTTTCACTTCTAATAGCTTACTCCTGTCTTGCAGTGTCTCTTGAGAGAAACATCCTGCACTGTTGTTTGCAGAGTTTTAAGTGCTTGGCTGAGCTACTATTCTGCCTGTGTAATTGCCTGCTTCTAATTGTTTTCACCTGCTAGCTCCAGCAGTATTCCCTGCTAGTGTCCTACTAATTCTGTTGCTTCTTTTTTCCTTTCTGTTTCCTCAGGGGGGAGCAACGCGCATACCAGCAGAAACACGCTCACAGTGGCTTACACACGTGCACACATGCTTACATGGTTTAGAATTATCTTGTTTGGGTTAAAACATGCACACACCAGCGCAAACAGTCTTAGAAGTCTGCCAACATGCTCCCACATGCTCAGTCTGCCTTACACACTCGCACACTGCCCTACTCGCACCTCATGGCGCACACACGTGCACATGCATACCCAGCAAGAAACTTTGGTATAAGCAACAGTGTCCACCTTCCATTTCTTGACTTTCCCATGTTTATCTTGTGGCACTCCTCTTTCCATGATATGTGTCTGACATCTGTCATGTAACACTGACCTCTAATGAACTGCATTTCTTTCTGCCATTCCCCCCTGTGATGTCACCTATCTCCTACTCTATTCCTCTCCCTTATGTATCTCTTACACTACTCAGAATGTGCTCATTTGCTATGTGACAGTGGAATTCAGTATCCTAACACTCATTTACATCAGATTGCCTACTAATGCTTAGTTACATGTCTTAGACTCAGCTTCCCCCCTTAGCAACCACTAAACAGTGGCCATGTTGTTTTTGGTCTGCTGGTCCCTGCATTGTAAATCCATGTATTGCATAAAACCCACATTTGTGGGTTTATAACCTTCATTTTTATGTTTTATATAGCGCAGCCCGTTTGTGCGGGGCTGCGCTGCGTTTAAAAAAATTATTTATTTCTTATGTTTGCATCAGGGTACCTTGCCAATGGCCACATATTTGGCCATTGGCATGCTGCCTGACACATATGCACCCTTTATTTGGAGCTGACATGGCTCCATTGTGTTTTTTGCAGAAACGTACTCAGTTGTCAACTGAGTACATTTCTGCAGCTAAAACGGCTCTTACACTGGCTGCTTTGGGCTTCCTGGATCGCTAATCTACCTCATTTGCATGCCTTTTGGCTGCAAGTGAGGTGATTAGCATATCCACACTCACTCCGTGTAAGAGACGTTTTAGCTGGTCTCTTACACGGAATGTCAGGCTGTTCCTGGATCGCGACGGCTGCATGGAGTCTTACACTACTCTTAATCCTGCCCTATAACTTTTCCTCAGATTTTTTAAAATTGATGAAGAAATTATATACTACTTCTATATCATACATTAAAATTGGGGCTTTCTTGTCAGGACCACTTAAAATAATGAAGGGCACCAAGCAAGGATGCCCTCTATCACCCTCATTATTTGCTCTATCAGTGGAGCCCTTAGCTAATTACATAAGAACTAATGATAAAATAAGCAGCTTCCATGTCAATGCAAAGTACAATTCCAAAATGCAGCTTTTCGCTGATGATATCTTATTAACAACTGGGAACATAGATACCTCAACTGAGCATCTTACAGAATCTCTTCAAAATGTTGAAATTTGATATCAGGCCTAAGTTTTAATAAAAAAAAACTGAAACTATTTTGTTAAACAAAAATAAATCCCATTCTGGACAGACATAGAGACTAATTGGGCTAACAATATGATTAAATAGCTAGGTATAACCATTAAAGCAAACTGTAAAGACACTAGGCAACTAAATTTCATAATGTTAATAGACACCATTAAAGATTATTTACACAAATGGAATAAAATGTTATTCATCATGGAGGAAAGGCTATCAATACTTAAAATGATCATACTACCCAAAATTCTCTATGTCTTTCAAGCCATCCTAGCAACCCCTTCCAAAAAACTAACAAAACAACTTAACTCTCTATTAAAAAAGTTTTTATGGTTTCCAAAAAAAAAAAAAAAAAAAAAAAAAAACAAGGATTACTTATTCATGACATTACAGAAGTTGAGAAGAGTGTGGAATCTCATTTCCACATCTAGAATTATATACTGAATCAATTATTTTTAACATTATAAGTCATTGGCTAAACAGCAAATATACTTCCAACTGGAAAAAATCTACATAAAGCAATTATTACTAGACAATTATGAAGAAACAATAGATAATAGACAATAATATGTTTTCTGAAGTGGGAAAAAAGTTACCTTGTCATAAAAAACATTTGCTTTAATACAAGTAACAAAAAAAATCTCTCCATTTGTTAATTACATAGTAAACAATTTTAAACAGCTAATGTTCAAAGATTATAAAATGAGAAATCTTTTATTTATTATGTTTCCCATAGCTTTAACAAATAAATGCTTGGTCTCTTATAACATAAAAAAAATAGAAGAAATGAAAGGAAATGGGCTGGTTTTTGGTATCAGATTCTTGATCACAATTATATACAGGACACAACTTTTTTCATAGCAAGATATAACATAAATCAAAACAACTGGCTAAACATACACACTTTTAGAGAACATATAGTTAATGGGCAGGATTCACGATGGCTTGCACGGAGTCTAAGAGCCGTGTTAGACTCCATGCAGCCATCGCGATCCAGGAACTGCCCGAAATCCCGTGTAAGAGAAAGCTAAAACGACTCTTACACAGGCAGGGCGTGGATATGCTAATCACCCCACTTGCAGCTGAAAGGCATGCAAATGAGGTAGATTAGTGATTCACAAAGCTCAAACCAGCCCGTGTAAGGGTCGTGTTAGCTGCAGAAATGTACTCAGTTGACAACTGAGTACGTTTCTGCAAATAACACAATGGAGCCATGTCAGCTCCAAATAAAGGGTGCATATGTGTCAGGCAGCATGCCAATGGCCAAATATGTGGCCATTGGCAAGGTACCCCGATGCAAATATGAGAAAAAAATATATATTTTTTTTATGGCGATCGCCGATGTTTAAACACAGCGCAGCC
This sequence comes from Protopterus annectens, assembly GCF_019279795.1. Taxonomy (NCBI): domain Eukaryota; kingdom Metazoa; phylum Chordata; order Ceratodontiformes; family Protopteridae; genus Protopterus; species Protopterus annectens. Next base: position 1,195,931,791 of record NC_056737.1, read on the forward strand.
CCGCGCAAACGAGCTGCACTACATAAAACATAAAAAGTAAGGTTATAAACCCACAAATGTGGGTTTTATGCAATGCATGGATATACAATGCAGGGACCAACAGACCAAAAACAACATGGCCACCGTTTAGTGGTTGCTAAGGGGGGAAGCTGAGTCTAAGACATGTAACTAAGCATTAGTAGGCAATCCGATGTAAATGAGTGTTAGGATACTGAATCACACTGTCACATAGCAAATGAGCACATTCCAAGTAGTGTAAGAGTTACATAAGGGGGAGGAACAGAGTAGGAGATAGGTGACATCACAGGGGGGAATGGCAGAAAGAAATGCAGTTCATTGGAGGTCAGTGTTACGTGACAGATGTCAGGCACATATCAAGGAAAGAGGAGTGCCACAAGATAAGCATGGGAAAGTCAAGAAATGGAAGGTGTACAGTGTTGCCAACACCAAAGTTTCTTGCTGGGCGTGCATGCACAGGTGTGCGCGCCAGGAGGCACGAGTAGGGCAGCCTGTACGCACACTTGTAAGACTGTTTGCGCGGGTGTGCGTGCGTTTCAACCCGAATAAGTAGATTCTAAACTGTGTAAGCATGTGTGCATGCGTGTAAGCCACTGTGAGCGTGTTTCCACTGGTATGCACGTTGCTCCCCCCTGAGGAAACAGAAAGGAAAAAGGAAGCAACAGAAATAGTAGGAAGCTAACAGGGAATACTGCTGGAGCTAGCAGGTGAAAACAATTAGAAGCAGGTAATTTACACAGGCAGAATACTAGTCCAGCCCAGCACTTAAAAGTCTGCAAACAGCAGTGCAGTATGATTCTCTCAAGAGACACTGCAAGACAGGAGTAAGCTATTAGAAGTGAATACTGAAAAAGCTTCACTCAGACCAAAAATGCTAGGGGCTGCCATAGCTGTCATAAGGAGACATATGCAACTTGCTGAGGGTGGTGACAAAACAAATGCTGCCAGAAAATCCACAGTGAGGAGACGGAGAAGAGTGTACAGGCCCAGGGTCACCTACCAGGGGTTACATGAGCTGGAGATAGTGGAGTGCTATAGAGTGGACAGAGAAGAGTGTACAGAAACATCCCTGTGGAATACAGTAAGTGCCACCAATTACCACATAGGTGTTAACCCATTAAGTACTGAAGAAGTAATAAGAGACCTGGGGACACAAGTTGATAGATATCTGCATGACAACATGTGGCTGTAGTTTACAGAAACATACCATATACCCACCTAATCATGAAGGTAGTCAGCTAGATAGGGAGGTCATGTGCTCTCAGTCATCCTTCATCAGCCTCACAATTGAGTACAATGGCCTAATGTGCCTCAGCAGACACCTCCATCAACTGGAAAGACCCCAAAAGTACCTCACCAGGGTATCAAGCTGCAGATGCCATGTGTTGGCTGATTAAACAAACTGCAGCCTCTGTACAACCGATGTCATAGCAGCTGCAGCAACTGCACACAAATACACCAGGAGGTGCAGAGCTGTAACAGATGCCTGTGTCACCTGAGTAAAGCTGCAGCTCCACACAGTGATGGTGTGAATGTGATGTTTAGAGCCATGCAACCTGGTATCAATGGACATTTGGCACCATGTAAACACTGAATGCTGGTGACCTATGCAGCTGACAGGCCTGAACCCAGCACAGACATAAACAGGACATGCTGTACTGATTGGTCCACAACCCAGAAGCTCACTCCACTCAGACTACTCCCACTACAGGATATCCAGGGAGTCCCTCAGTGACTGTCATCCAGAGGAATCATGATGACTGGATGGAGATGGCGTGTACCCTGGATATCACCTGTATGTCATGGGTAGACAGAGGCACAGAACACTAACCATGACATATGTCATGGCAAACACCAGTAAATGTGTTGAAGGACAAACACTCTCTGACTAGCATTACAAATGGACTAGGGCACATGGCCATTGTTTGTCATGTCCACACAAGTTGTGGAATACATTAACAATGTTGGACAATCATGTACTAAGCTGTCCATATCTGAACAAAATGCAACATAGTCATATCTGCACAACTGGCCCTCAACCAGTCTGGTGTGCTCACTATAAACATTACAAGCAGTGACAGGACTGAAAGTATACTGTCCACCACAGTGAAAGTTTTGCACCAGTACACTATACAACAATACAACCGTTTGGTCAGCAGGAAAGGATGATGACAACTGTATGCAAACTATCCCATGCTACCCTGCAGGCACAGTATAATGCCTGTTAGGTTCAGACACACAGCAGTTGGGCAGTAAGAACACAACCTGATGTCCAACACTCAACTGTACATGTGATATAGATGGCGTCACACACAAACAGAAATGTGGTGGAGCACAGATCCAGACATAAGGAAAGGTCACACTGGGCATGCTCGCTATAGATGAGATGTGGCAGTCAAGAAGCCATACAGACTGTGAACTGGGCATGCTCACACATAGGCCATGTCACAGTTTAGCAGTTGCACACACATATCTGGCAATTCTATGTGTTAACACAGGAACCTCCCACAATACAGACATCTGCCCAGTGCACACAGTGAAGTTACAACAGAGACATAAGTAAAGTACTGGATCCCTCATATGCAAACATCTCCACAGTACACGTTGTTTATAGAGATAGGCTATGGCAATAAACCACAAACAGTATATGAGCAACAGATATGTGCATCTGACAGGTAAACATATGGCCGTAGAGTGCAATACCTGACTGTTGTCCCTAGGGAATACAGAAGGCTATCCACAGTGTATTTGGCATCTGCCTCCACAGTACAGTAGGCCACTGTGCACAGTTAATGCATAGATATGCTCTCCCCCCTGTACTGATGGATAGTCACAGATATACATACCTCTTCATCCATAATGATGTCAGCACACTATACATATGTCAGGAGCAGGAATTACCCAGTAATGTGAATAGCACTCCACTACCATCTCTAACAAGTGTCATAACATAGTTAGGTAGGGTTTGAATCCTGCAAGTGTATTAATGCTGACGTGTTGTACATGTATGTACAACAGGAAAGCAATCCCTGTAATGCAAATGGCATGCTCCACTAATGCTCACTGTTGGAGTCATAACATAGTTAGGTAGGGGTTTGAATCCTACAAGTGCCCAGTGACTGTGTATGGTAAAGCATGTGTATGAATCCCTTTGGCAACTAGTCTACACAAAACATGCTGCATATTCATGTCTAAACACTGATGATGTGGTATGTACAGGGGAGAAAGTAATCCCACCAATAATGCAAATAGCGCGCTCTGCTAATATTCCACTGTCTAAACACTGATGATGTCAGCACCCATGTACAGCAGGAGAAACAATCCCCAGTAATGCAAATACGTGCTCTCTGTGTCTCTCACAGTGTCATAACATAGTTAAATAGGAGTTTGAATCCTGCAAGTGCCCAGTGTGTGTGACTGTGTATGGGAGTAGTGTGTTAATTCCATGTATGAGAAATGTCCCTTTTGGCAACTAGTACTACACAAAACATGCTGCATATACCACTGTCTAAACACTGATGATGTGCACCCTATAAGTACAGCAGGAGAAAGCAATCCCCAGTAATGCAATAGCGCTCTGCAATGTCTCTCACTAGAGTCATAACATAGTTAGGTAGGGGTTTGAATCCTGAAAGTGCCCAGTGTGTGTGACTGTGTATGGGGGAGTAGTGTGTGCAATTCCATGTGTATGAGAAATGTCCCTTTTGGCAACTAGTACTACACAAAACATGCTGCATATTCCACTGTCTAAACACTGATGATGTCAGCACCCTATAAGTACAGCAGGAGAAAGCAATCCCCCCCAGTAATGCAAGTAGCGTGCTCTGCTAATGCATCTCTCACTAGTGTTATAACATGGTAAGGTAGGGGTTTGAATCCTGCAAGTGCCCAGTGTGTGTGTGACTGTGTATGGGGGAGTAGTGTGTGCAATTCCATGTGTATGAAAAATGTCTCTTTAGGCAACTAGTACTACACAAAACATGCTGCATATTCCACTGTCTAAACACTGATGATGACAGCACCCTATAAATAAAGCAGGGGAAAGCAATCCCCCTAGTAATGCAAATAGTGCGCTCTGCTAATACATCTCTCACTAGAGTCATAACATAGTTAGATAGGGGTTTGAATCCTGCAAGTGCCCAGTGTGTGTGTGTGATTGTGTATGGGGGAATAGTGTGTGCAATTCCATGTGTATGAGAATTGTCCCTTTTGGCAACTAGTACTACACAAAACATGCTGCATATTCCACTGTCTAAACACTGATGATGTCAGCACCCTATAAGTACAGCAGGAGAAAGCAATCCCCCAGTAATGCAAATAGCACGCTCTGCTAATGCGTCTCTTACTAGTGTCATAACATAGGTAGAAGTTTGAATCCTGCAAGTGCCCAGTGTGTGTGTGTGTGACTGTGTATGGGGAGTAGTGTGTGTAATTCCATGTGAAAATGTCCTGGCAACTAGTACTACACAAAACATGCTGCATATTCCACTGTCTAAACACTTATGATGACAGCACCCTATAAGTACAACAGGAGAAAGCAATCCCCCCACTAATCCAAATAGCACGCTCTACTAATGCGTCTCTCACTAGTGTCATAACATAGTCAGATAGGAGTTTGAATCCTGCAAGTGCCCAGTGTGTGTGTGTGACTGTGTATGGGGGAGTAGTGTGTGCAATTCCATGTGTATGAGAAATGTCCCTTTTGGCAACTAGTACTACACAAAACATGCTGCATATTCCACTGTCTAAACATTGATGATGTCAGCACCCAATAAGTAAAGCAGGAGAAAGCAATTCCCCCCAGTAATGCAAATACCGTGCTCTGCTAATGTGACTCTCACAAGTGATCTAACATAGTTAGGTAGGGGGTTGTATCCTACAAATGCCATGTGTAATTTTGTCACACAGTTTGTCCACATGTGTGGGGTGTTGTTCCCAATATTGCACGACATACATTATATCAGTAATGTCAATGCACACATGATGTATGTGTGTGCCACCTACATATATGTACCTGTGAACTGCAAGAGTTCCCATATCCGAAGCCTGCCTCATGTTAATACATGGACAGTACTGTTGTATGCATCAGACAACTGTATGACTGGGGTGTTCTGTGCAGGGGCTGCATGTGGTATGTGGGTTGTAGATGGTGTCATCCCACCAGCGAGGGATACATGAGTGGTCTGGAGCATATAGTCCACATGTTGGTGATGAACAGTTGCAGCATGTTGTCACCACTTGTGGGAGTGGTAACAAGTTGTTCCATAGCAATGCAGAAATGATGCACCTTCAGATAGGGTCTTACCTGAATGATGCTCACACTGTATGTTTGGGTAGTTGCAGTACAACCATGTAATGGTGTGTGTAGAGACTCATATTCCCAGTGTTGTCAGAAGGCCAAGTGGGTTTCCTGGGTATGGGATGTGGTGTGTGCCAGGCTGAACCTGAAGGCAGTCTAACCCACTGTGTGTTGCACATGGAAGCTCTGATGCTTTGTGCAGTGCCACCAACCTTGTGTGTGTATCTGAGCTGGCATTGTTCTGTTTTGTGGGCATGTGTAGGGGATGACAAGCATGATATCAGGAATGACCCTGGCACTGATGGTGTGCACCTGGAGTCTGTACCAGGAGTCTGTTACTGCACGGATATTGCTTTACATGCTGGACAGTTTCCACTGCATGCATCCTGAGGTTTACATGCTGCTGTTGAGTACCATTGCATTAGTGTCCCATCCTGTGTGTGCACCTGTGTAGGTGGCTATGTAATCAGCCTTGCATACAAAGGTACATGTGTGTAGCAACAGCCTCTGCCAATATACAAGGCCCATGGGTGACAGGTGCAAGCTGTCCCAAGCAAGCTGTGTGGCATGTCAGCATGTAATCCCACACTGACAGGCATTGGATCCCCTTTGGATGTCACAGAAAGATACTAGTGCAGAACATGATCCTGTCTACATATTGTGGCACATTCATGGTGAGGGTGAGATGCTACCCAAGCCAGGTCATACCAGCCTGTGCCACAACCTCAGAGAGCCCACATGCCTAACATGGTCAGGGAGGTGCATCAGAGTCATACACACTGGCACAGACAATGACTGAGTCATACTGCTACATGCCTTGGAGTGACTGCTTTGCTTGTGTTATGTGGTGGATCATAGTGCCCAACAGGGAGCTCAGCTGACCCGTCACCTTGTTCAACCTGGGAGCAGGACCACTGTGTGTCAATAAATACCTGAAGTGCCCACCAATTACCACATAGGTGTTAACCCATTAAGTACTGAAGAAGTAATAAGAGACCTGGGGACACAAGTTGATAGATATCTTGCATTGGACAAGCATGTGGCTGTAGTGGGTACATAAACATAACATATACCCACCTAATCATGAAGGTAGTCAGATCTAGATCAGGGGAGGTCATTGTGGCTCTGCAGTCATCCTTCATCAGCCTCACAATTGAGTACAATGGCCCCTGTGGGGATGTGCCTCAGCAGACACCTCCATCAACTGGAAAGACCCCAAAAGTACCTCACCAGGAGTATCAAGGAGCTCGAACAGATGCCATGTGTTGTCTGATTAAACAAACTGCAGCCTCACAATTGAGTACAATGGCCCCTGTGGGATGTACCATAGCAGACACCTGCAGCAACTGGAATGACCACACAAATACCCCACCAGGAGGATTGCAGAGCTGTAACAGATGCCATGTGTCACCTGAGTAAAGTAACTGCAGCTCCACACAGTGCCATACTGCCTGGCTGGAGGTGAACTGTTCCTGATGTTTAGAGCCATGACCAACCTGGTATCAATGGACATTTGGCACCATGTAAACAATGAATGCTGGTGACCTATGCAGCTGACAGGCCTGAACCCAGCACAGACATAAACAGGACATGCTGTACTGACTGGTCCACAACCCAGAAGCTCACTCCACTCACGACTACACTCCCACTACAGGATATCCAGGGAGTCCCTCAGTGACTGTCATCCAGAGGAATCATGATGACTGGATGGGAGATGGCAGGTGTACCCTGGATATCACCTGTATGTCATGGGTAGACAGAGGCACAGAACACTAACCATGACATATGTCATGGCAAACACCAGTAAATGTGTGTTGAAGGACAAACACTCTCTGACTAGCATTACAAATGGACTAGGGCACATGGCCATTGTTTGTCACTGTCCACACAAGTTGTGGAATACAATAACAATGTCGGACAATCATGTACTAAGCTGTCCATATCTGAACAAAATGCAACATGGTCATATCTGCACAACTGGCCCTCAACCAGTCTGGTGTGCTCACTATAAACATTGCAAGCAGTGATAGGACTGAAACCGATCATACTGTCCACCACAGTGAACGTTTTGCACCAGTACACTATACAACAATACAACTGTTTGGTCAGCAGGAAAGGATGATGACAACTGTATGCAAACTATCCCATGGCGACCCTGCAGGCACAGCATAATGCCTGTTAGATTCAGACACACAGCAGTTGGGCAGTAAGAACACAACCTGATGTCCAACACTCAACTGTACATGTTATATATAGATGGCGTCCACACACAAACAGAAATGTGGTGGTCCACAGATCCAAACATAAGGAAAGGTCACACTGGGCATGCTCGCACACATAGATAAATGAGATGTGGCAGTCAAGAAGCCATACAGACTGTGAACTGGGCATGCTCACACACTTAGGCCATGTCACAGTTCAGCAGTTGCACACACACATATCTGGCATTTCTATGTGTTAACACAGGAACCTCCCACAATACAGACATCTGCCCAGTGCACACAGTGAAGTTAGCACAGAGACATAAGTAAAGTACTGGATCCCACTCATATGCAAACATCTCCCACAGTACACACGTTGTTTATAGAGATAGGGAAGGCTATGGCAATAAAGACCCACAAACAGTATATGAGCAACAGATATGTGCATCTGACAGGTAAACATATGGCCGTAGAGTGCAATACCTGACCATTGTCCCTAGGGAATACAGAAGGCTATCCACAGTGTACTTGGCATCTGCCTCCACAGTACAGTAGGCCACTGTGCCTGTGCAAAGTTAATGCATAGATATGCTCTCCCCCTTACTGATGGATAGTAACAGATGTACATACCTCTTCATCCATAATGATGTCAGCACACTATACATATGTCAGGAGCAGAAATTATTCCCAGTAATGTGAATAGCGCACTCCACTACTGCATCTCTAACAAGTGTCATAACATAGTTAGGTAGGGGTTTGAATCCTGCAAGTGTGTACGTGACACTGATGATAACATCACCCTATAAGTACAGCAGGAGAAAGCAATCCCACCAGTAATGCAAATAGCATGCTCCACTAATGCGTCACTCACTGGAGTCATAACATAGTTAGGTAGGGGTTTGAATCCTACAAGTGCCCAGTGACTGTGTATGGGGGAGTAGTGTGTGCAATTCCATGTGTATGAGAAATGTCCCTTTTGGCAACTAGTACTACACAAAACATGCTGCATATTCCACTGTCTAAACACTGATGATGACAGCACCCTATAAGTACAGCAGGAGAAAGTAATCCCACCAATAATGCAAATAGCGCGCTCTGCTAATATTCCACTGTCTAAACACTGATGATGTCAGCACCCCATAAGTACAGCAGGAGAAAGCAATCCCCCCAGTAATGCAAATAGCGTGCTCTGCTAATGTGTCTCTCACTAGTGTCATAACATAGTTAAATAGGAGTTTGAATCCTGCAAGTGCCCAGTGTGTGGGCGACTGTGTATGGGGGAGTAGTGTGTGCAATTCCATGTATATGAGAAATGTCCCTTTTGGCAACTAGTACTACACAAAACATGCTGCATATTCCACGGTCTAAACACTGATGATGACAGCACCCTATAAGTACAGCAGGAGAAAGCAATCCCCCAAGTAATGCAAATCGTGCGCTCTGCGAATGCGTCTCTCACTAGAGTCATAACATAGTTAGGTAGGGGTTTGAATCCTGAAAGTGCCCAGTGTGTGTGACTGTGTATGGGGGAGTAGTGTGTGCAATTCCATGTGTATGAGAAATGTCCCTTTTGGCAACTAGTACTACACAAAACATGCTGCATATTCCACTGTCTAAACACTGATGATGTCAGCACCCTATAAGTACAGCAGGAGAAAGCAATCCCCCCCAGTAATGCAAGTAGCGTGCTCTGCTAATGCATCTCTCACTAGTGTTATAACATGGTAAGGTAGGGGTTTGAATCCTGCAAGTGCCCAGTGTGTGTGTGACTGTGTATGGGGAGTAGTGTGTGCAATTCCATGTGTATGAAAATGTCTCTTTAGGCAACTAGTACTACACAAAACATGCTGCATATTCCACTGTCTAAACACTGATGATGACAGCACCCTATAAATAAAGCAGGGGAAAGCAATCCCTAGTAATGCAAATAGTGCGCTCTGCTAATACATCTCTCACTAGAGTCATAACATAGTTAGATAGGGTTTGAATCCTGCAAGTGCCCAGTGTGTGTGTGTGATTGTGTATGGGGGAATAGTGTGTGCAATTCCATGTGTATGAGAATTGTCCCTTTTGGCAACTAGTACTACACAAAACATGCTGCATATTCCACTGTCTAAACACTGATGATGTCAGCACCCTATAAGTACAGCAGGAGAAAGCAATCCCCCAGTAATGCAAATAGCACGCTCTGCTAATGCGTCTCTTACTAGTGTCATAACATAGGTAGAAGTTTGAATCCTGCAAGTGCCCAGTGTGTGTGTGTGACTGTGTATGGGGGAGTAGTGTGTGTAATTCCATGTGTAGGAGAAATGTCCCTTTTGGCAACTAGTACTACACAAAACATGCTGCATATTCCACTGCCTAAACACTTATGATGACAGCACCCTATAAGTACAACAGGAGAAAGCAATCCCCCCACTAATCCAAATAGCACGCTCTACTAATGCGTCTCTCACTAGTGTCATAACATAGTCAGATAGGAGTTTGAATCCTGCAAGTGCCCAGTGTGTGTGTGTGACTGTGTATGGGGGAGTAGTGTGCAATTCCATGTGTATGAGAAATGTGCCTTTTGGCAACTAGTACTACACAAATGATGCTGCATATGCCACTGTCTAAACATTGATGATGTCAGCACCCAATAAGTAAAGCAGGAGAAAGCAATTCCCCAGTAATGCAAATACCGCGTGCTCTGCTAATGTGACTCTCACAAGTGATCTAACATAGTTAGGTAGGGGGTTGTATCCTACAAATGCCATGTGTAATTTTGTCACACAGTTTGTCCACGTGTGTGGGGTGTTGTTCCCAATATTGCACGACATACATTATATCAGTAATGTCAATGCACACATGATGTATGTGTGTGCCACCTACATATATGTACCTGTGAACTGCAAGAGTTCCCATATCCGAAGCCTGCCTCATGTTAATACATGGAATATGCATCAGACAACTGTATGACTGGGGTGTTCTGTGCAGGGGCTGCATGTGGTATGTGACTATACAGTGTGGGTTGTAGATGGTGTCATCCCACCAGCGAGGGATACATGAGTGGTCTGGAGCATATAGTCCACATGTTGGTGATGAACAGTTGCAGCATGTTGTCACCACTTGTGGGAGTGGTAACAAGTTGTTCCATAGCAATGCAGGGAATGAATGATAAGACACCTTCAGATAGGGTCTTGCAGCTAGAATGATGCTCACACTGTATGTTTGGGTAGTTGCAGTACAACCATATAATGGTGTGTGTAGAGACCGTCATATTCCCAGTGTTGTCAGGAAGGCCAAGTGGGTTTCCTGGGTATGGGAGTGTGGTGTGTGCCAGGCTATGAACCTGAAGGCAGTCTAACCCACTGTGTGTTGCACATGGAGAGGCTCTGATGCTTTGTGCAGTGCCACCAACCTGGGGGTGTGTGTATCTGAGGTGCCTTTGGATACATCCCCCCTGTTCTGTTTTGGAGCATGTGTAGGGGATGACAAGCATGATATCAGGAATGACCTGGCACTGATGGTGTGCACCTGGGAGTCTTGTACCAGGAGTCTGTTACTGCACGGATATTGCTTTACCCCATGCTAAGGACAGTTTCCACTGCATGCATCCTGAGGTTTACACTGCTGCTGTTGAGTACCATTGCTATTAGTGTCCCATCCTGTGTGCTACCTGTGTAGGTGGCTATGTAATGTCAGCCTTGCATACAAAGGTACTATGTGTGTAGCAACAGCCTCTGCCAATATACAACGGCCCATGGGTGACAGGTGCAAGCTGTCCCAAGCAAAGCAATGTGGCATGTCCAGCATGTAATCCCACACTGACAGGCATTGGATCCCCTTTGGATGTCACAGAAAGATACGTTAAGTGCAGAAACCGATGATCCTGTCTACATATTGTGGCAGCATTCATGGTGAGGGTGAGATGCTACCCAAAGCCAGGGTCATACCAGCCTGTGCCACAACCTCAGAGAGCCCCTCCATGTCCCCTAACATGTAGTCCAGGGAGGTGCATCAGAGGTCATACACACTAGCACAGACAATGACTGAGTCATACTGCTACATGCCTTGGAGTGACTGCTTTGCTTGTGTTATGTGGTGGATCATAGTGCCCAACAGGGAGCTCAGCGTGACCATCACCTTGTTCAGCCTGGGAGCAGGACCACCGTGTAAGTGTCAATAGAGGTACCTCATACAACCGTAGCAGGTGTGTTGTCTAGCCGTATGGCCTGACACTGTTAGGCACACAGGCTTTGTGAGCTATGTGTCGCATGTGCTCTGCTCTGGCGTAATGTTTGCTTGTGTGTCTGCTTTGCAGGTGTCAGCTGCTCAGGCAGGATGCTATTCTGAGAGCCCAATAATGTACCTGTGTGTGTCTGTGTTTGGATTGTGGTCGTGGCAGGTCTATGGGAGACTGGTACTGTATTCACTTTAGTTTCCCACTCCACCTGACAGGGAATGCCAGTGCTGTGTAAACAGACCTTAGCCCCCAGTTTGGCTATGTGGTTGCATCTCTCACATGTGTTGTACATGTATGGGAAGGGGAGAGGGTTGTCTGTGTACATGAGGCAGCTGTAACATTGCCACATGACTCACAGATTCACCAACTGGACCTGAGAGTAGATCGACAGGTGACCTTTGCACATGATACCATAGCATTGTGACTCCCACACTAAGTAACGACACATAGGGCCAATGGGGAACAAGGTACTCAACGTGACTATGTGAGGGTGTAGTGCTCCTGAATTGTTAGTGCTGGCATATATGAATGCTGTCTTGAGCAAATGTGAGGTACATCATATGCAATGTGTTACAGGCAAGCTACATGCAAACAGGTCAAACAGTGACGTTCTGTCAAGTGACACATGGACATCAGTACAGTAAGCAACACAGATGTCACTAGGGATCCACAGAGGCACTGTATATCTGCACCACAGGTGGAATCAGTGTTTCAGGAACATAACAGGCAAACATGCATACAAACAAAGGTACAGTCAGCAGGCCTGTATGTAGACTATGCTACAACAAACAAGGTGTATGACTTCCAGTATGTAACAGTGCATATATGCAGGCACTCTAAGCCAGTACCCAGACATTCCCAGGTCAGATGGGTTGGGTCCAGCCACAACCCCCACAAGTGTATAGACCACGTACCTTCGTAATGTTGAATAACTGGCCTGATACCCAAGTGCTCATACCTGTAATAATACACATCTCAAATAACAGACACTGAGCCCTCACTCAGCAGTTCCAGATGTAGTATGATGTATGCTACCTGTCCTGGCACCACAGTATCCTTGACATGTATGGAAACTCTCCCTCCTGTCATAGTTAGCTCTGTGTTTTGGTGCTGTTATGCATGGTATGAGGTGTGACCTTGTAGTGCTAGAGTGCTCTTGTGAGCCCTGAACCTGCTGTGTAGTACTGCGCAGATATCAACATCCTGAAACATCTGCATTGCAGAGTCGTGTGTGGACAGCATGCAACTCACAGTTGACATGGCCATCATTGAGTATCAATATGTACATTGTTGTATCCCCTGTGCTACCTATGTAGGTGGCCATCCCTTCACAGCCTCATCACCAGTATGCAAAGATGAGCAGACAGAACACTGTGGTAATTAGTATGGGTGTACAAAACAATACAATGACATTCATACTGTAACTGCATCAGGCATGCTGGTATATACCCACAATACTATAATTACACTGTACTGTTGTCATCATACTATTACAATACATCTATGTAGTCACCCTGTGCATCAGCACCATGTTAACCTGTTCCTGCACCGATCTTACAGATTGCAGGAGGTGGCACAGTTTCATCATATGCACAGGGTGTGTACCTGGTATGCCTGAGTCTGCCACTGATACAACCAATTGACATGTCTGTGTGTGTGTGCTGGTGAGGGACAGCAGTACAAGATGGGGCAATGTTGATGCAGTGTGTGCGTGTATGCGGCAGCCCTAGGTGTTATCACTTTGCATGTGTGTATGAATGCACACAGTCCCACCTCATGGCTGCCATATACAGGTGTTTGTGGACAGCCGCAAACTGTACCTGCCAGGACATACAGATCACTGTCCGTGGCCATGGACACGGTACCTGTGCCTGGCAGGGGTGCTACGGACCATATCAGGTACCAATCCAGACTGGGTACTGTCATCAGAAGCAGGTGTTCATTGACTGGAGACAGGTCCCTGTTGGGACTGTCCAGCACCACGTGCACGTGGTCTCCTGGGGTGGTCCGATGACAACACAGGCCCAGCATTGCTGGGGCTGCTGCTAGCACTATGTGAGCGGCCGCGGCCCTGTTGTCATCCGCGACGGCTGCCAGCTGCTGCTGTTGCTGGCATACGGCCACGTTGATGCCTCAACCATCCACCATTGCCCTGGCTCATGGACATATAGTTGTGGAACAGATCTAATGTGTCCCCCCAACATCTGTCAATGACCTCGGTGAAGTTGCAGATGGCAGCCGCAACATCACGCATACTGTCACTCATGGCTGTGCGACATGCTCTCAGCTCCCTCAGACCCTGTCTGGTGTACCGTTCCATACGTGTCTGTGCATGCATTACAGCCCAGAACATAGCTGGGGTTGAAAGACTTCTGTGGGCACATCTGACAGGGGTGGTACGCCCACGGATGCTCCCACGAGAACCCATGGACGTCTGCCTGTGCGGTACCGTGTCAGGGCCCTGACCATGGCTGCAGTGTGGGGATGCATGTGCCACCAGTACCACATTACCCTGGTCAATGCTCACTGTATCCTGTCCATCACCTAGGGACATTGGTGACAAAGGATGTTTTGGCAGGATGACTGTGCGCATAGATGGGGTCGACAGCTGTATAGTGTCAATTGGCTGACCAATGATGGACCCTGGCACATCTACCTGTGCCATTACACAGGTATCATCATCACTATCCACAGCAGCTGATTCAGGTTCCCTGCTGCATGACACCAGAGCAGCCCCAGAACCTGTGGGAGTAAGACAGGAAATACAGTTTACAATGTGTACACAATGCCACCACTGATGCACACATGCACACATGCACACATGCACATGCACACATGCGCACATGCACACATGCGTACATGCACATGTGCACACATGCACACATGCACACATGCACACATGGGCACATGGGCACATGCACACATGCACACATGCACACATGGGCACATGCATACATGCACACACCTCAGTATATGAGATATCAACCCACAGACACAAACACACCCGCAATCAAACACATTGCACTACTGCTTCAGCCTATTATTACTATTAGTATAACAGAGTAGTGAAGGTAATGGTATTACACACTCAGCAGCATGGATAGGCTGCCTTGCTGTTACACCAGAGGGACCTGCGGAAAAGAGACATCCATCGTCAGTGGGCACAACTGTGCCATTGATACTGTGGGCATGTTACAGTTCAGTAGTGCAACAGTTAGCTTCCACAGGTGTACTGCAGATAATGAGGTTATCACTAATGCACAATAATTACCAAGATAACAGCTGCAAATCGAGGACACACCCCACACATGCATAACTTAACAGTGTACAGAATGGTCACTATACACATGGGATGTTACCTGCATGCTCTGTGTCCTGCTGCTGTGTGGCTCCAGCCTCCATCATTACACATGTATGCTGTTGTTGTTGCTGCTGTGCTGGAGCCACAACACTCAGGAGTAATCCCTCCAGTCTGGTGAGGGAGAATGTCTAGCCACCCCACCATCTGTGGCAAGCTGCTGCCTGTGGATATCCGACGCATGCTGACGGACATTTCTAATTAAATCACTGCAGTGATGGCGTACCTGCTCATATGTCCGGTTATGTGTGCTTATGTCATTTACCCGATGGACCAGGTCTTGCCACAGTGCAGCCCTCTCCTGCTGGTTCTAGCTGGTGCGGGAAAAGAGTACAGTGAAATCCCACTGCAGCGGAGTAGACTGGGTTCTGCTGGTGAACCATGTCCCTGAAAAGGAGAAGGGAAATATGTCAGCAATATCTGTCAGCAGACTATAGCACACATAATACACATTATACTTGACTGCAGTGATATAACTTAAGCACCATATATAGCATCTGTCTGTCTATTGGAGGATACACATATACATGACC
The DNA here is from genome assembly GCF_019279795.1 of Protopterus annectens. Lineage (NCBI taxonomy): Eukaryota > Metazoa > Chordata > Ceratodontiformes > Protopteridae > Protopterus > Protopterus annectens. The sequence continues at coordinate 1,195,947,425 of NC_056737.1, forward strand.
AGATATCAGTGCTCATCCGACAACTGTGCAACAGTACCTGGCACACTCCATACAACAGACTAGTATACTGCAGCAGTCAACGCACTGTTTCAGGTACAATACACGACCCTACACTGGGGGTTTGAATCAAGGTACTGTATGGGGAACATTATCAGCCCATGCACTGCACACAATACACATTACATATTTCACTAGTACTGCACACTACTCTTACTTGCCATAACCCTACCTACACTACAGTGACATACAGGGTAACACAGCACAACATATGGCAATGTAGTATGTGTTGATCGCAATACCCCACACACCTGTCTCTGGCCTCACACCATGGACACACACTACCATGACAGACAGTCATGGTGAGCAATCACACCAGTACACAACATGCACCCAGTCACTAGCACACTCATTCCACCTCACGTATTCCGTTTGCAATGTGTTAATGGGTGTGCATTGCGTCCTAGGTAGGTAGTGTGCTTTTGGCCCTGGGCCTACAGCAGCATACTGTTATGCTATCCTGCCCCTTGTGACACATGTGTTATGATCGTACCTGCTCCTTACAAACAGTTACACAGGGTGACTCATATGGCATATTACCTATCAGCATAACATTCAGCAGGGGTATGTCTGACATCTTCTCATGGGGAGGCTTGCTTCTTAATTCTGTGTGGTCTACTACAGGATATGTCATATCTGTGGGTAGGGTCCCATACCTCCACCATGTGCTCTATACTGCAGTGACAAGGACGACAGATGTAGGTAATTTGTGTTGTAGATGTTGGAGGTGTTACCATGGTTGGGAGACAACTGTCATGGGTGTGACCGAACTATGTATATCCAGCAGTGGTAACCTCTATGTAGGTAGTCTGTGTGCGCTCTGTGGTGTTTGAGTGCATTGACACAGTTATTTGTATATGTCTGTGTCCTTCACCATATCTGTAGCTGTCATGGGAGGTACATACCATGTAGGTCATTGTGGGGTGTGGAGGGGTACAGTGACCTACATGTCCATAGCTGACACACCATGTCCACTGACACATTCCATATACAGGTATTACAGGACTAGTGTGCCACTGTGTGTATCGATGTGGAGCCTATTGTACACTTGTTGACCCTGTTCCCCCCTGACACATGCAGTGGTGGGTAGGCATGTACATATGTGGTGGTTACTGGTGTCAGTGTTTTTGAATGGGGTATGGTACTCCAGTATCCACACTGGTGTTCACTCCATGCCTGTGACACCAGGCACCTGTAGCAAGACATCTGCACACATGTGCCTCACACAGTCTATATATGTATATATATATATATATATATATATATATATATATATATATATATGTATATATATATATATATATATATATATATATATATATATATATATATATATATATATATATATATATTATATATATGTATTGATATATTTATATCTGTATATGGATATATATCTGTTTGTATATATGTATATATCATATGTATATCTAGATGTAGATATACACATATAGATGTGGGGAGAGAGGGGGAGAGAGTGAGAGAGACACAGGGTGAGTGTGAGTGTGAGGGGGTGGGACAGAGAGTGAGAGATAGTCATGTACAGACATGTCTGTTGTCAGTCAGATCTATCTGTATATGTGTAAGTCTCTGCAGATATCTATATATGTATATGTGTATTACATATATCTGTACATACATATTCTACCAATCTCGATGTCTGTGCAGTACGTGAGAACCTGGTTCAAGGCTCCTGAGAGCACACCAGCGGTACCAGGCTATACCCCGTATCATGCATTTTGGCCCCAGGACTCAGGACAAAACGGAGAGGGAGGGTGTGTGTCCATATTAATGGAGGACACACACACCTCCAGGTTAGTGGCAACACATAAAGCATCACAGACCATCCAGGTGCAGATAACCATAGGCAAACCTGCTATACAACTGGTAGCATGTTACAGACTACCCTCCCGATCTCAGGGATCACAGTCGGCCTTCCTGTAGACATTGGAGGATATGAATGTCCCACCACACACCATCATATTGGGATAGTGCGACTACCCTAACATACACTGGGTGCATTATACTACCCCAAACACCTTAGCCCAAAGTTTCCCGGTATTCACTATGTCAAATGCAATGGAACAGCTAGTCACCTCTCCCACAACAGGAGATAATATACTAGACCTGATCATCACAAACATGGGGACAATGTGCTACACACTGGAAGGATACCCCTTACTAGTCACATCTGACCACAGACTAATCACCATGAATATACATATCCCACCTCCCCCACAACACAACAGACTACAGTGGGAGACCTCTCACATGCCAACTTTACACGTCTTATAACTGAGTTGGTATCCTGAATGCCCACTGGGCCAGTGTAATCCACTTCCCACAATGCAGACACCCTCACATATGCTTCTACAGACATCTCCAAGAATGCATGGATCATGTAATCACAAATGGAACCATGACCCTATCCACCAAGGGCAGACGTCCTGTCTGGTGGACCCCAGCATTGAACAACTTGTATAACAACAGATGGTAGCTACTGCACGGCAGAGCATACTTCCATAGAGCTACGGCATCTCTCATCAGCAGTAGTAGACAGATGGGTTTTGTTGTACAAACATGCAAGGCCAACAATGAGAGGGACATCGCTATGGTCACTACAGATAACCACAAGGCCTTCCTCTGCTATGTGACACACCTGGGTGGGAACCCTCAGTTGTGTTCACAGTTAGTTCACAGTGACATACACTACACTGAACACACAGATAATGCCAACAGTCTGGCAGACAGGTTCAGTGCAGGTTTCTACACTCCCTCACCCACACATGTGGAATTACTTATCCCAGCTGACTGTAACCTCCCTGTCATCTCGGATGTCCAGCTGGGAACCACCCTCAGCGGAGTTGTAAACACAGCAGCAATGGGACCCAACGGTATTGCGGGTTGCATGCTACGTGAACTGCAAGAGGAGCTACACATGCACATTACATACTATTCAGCCGTAGCCTTACTGCAGCATATACAGCCATTGATGAGGGCAAAGCAGTCCATACAGCCTACCTGGACTTGGCTAAAGCCTTCAACACAATACCCCACTCAGGCGTCATAGATAAGCTCAACAGCTTAAACGTAAACCCTTATGTCACTAGATGGGCTGCAAACTGTCTAAAGGACAGAACCCATAAAGTTAAAATCGCTGGAGCATTGTCATACTCAAAGCCAGTCACAAGTGGTGTCCCACAGGGATCTGTCCTGGGACCCCTCTTGTTCGGCATTTACTTCTCAGATGTTAAAGCAAACATGGGAGGGTTGTGGCTGACAAAGTCCACAGATGACTGCAAACTAGGCGCCATAGTCGATACACCAGTGGACACATACATCCTACAAAAAGGCCTCACAGAAACGGACAACTGGTGCCGGAGTCATTGCCTTAAACTAAATGCCAAAAAATGTATAGTCATCCCCTTTGGGAAAAACAAAGTACCCACAAATTATCACATAGACAGCAACCCACTGAGTACGGAAAAAGTAATCAGAGACATAGGGACCCAAGTCGACAGCGACCTCTCATTTGACACCCACATTGCCAAAGTGGTTAGGAAAACATTCTACCTTGCACACCTTATCATGAAGGGATTCACATCCAGATCCAAGGATGTCATTATACCCCTATACTCCTCCCTCATCAGACCCATGATTGAGTACAATGCCCCATTTGGTATGTACCTCACCCGGCATTTGCAACAGCTGGAGAGACCACAAAAGTACCTCACCAAGAGGATCAAGGGTCTCCAACATATGTCTTATTCTGCCAGACTAAAGAAACTCCAGCTCTATTCAGTAGCATACCACCTGCTCAGAGGTGATCTCTGCCTGACGTACAAGGCCATGTCCAATCAGGAACTGATGGACATGCTTCACCTCAAAAAATCCAAATCCATCAGGACCATGAGAGCTAAAGACTTAAACCTCGGCACAAGTATGAATAGGACATGCTGGAGGGATAGATTCATAACCCAGAGGCTTCCCATGCTCTGGAACAAGATCCCAGTTCATGTTAGGCAGAGCCCCTCACTGACTCTCTTCAAGAGAAATCTTGATGAGTGGATGGGAGATCGTAAGTTTACCCCAGGGGTCACATATGTGTCACTACTAGACAGGGGCATAGTAAACTAATTCTATTATATAAGGGGACCTTCACTGTGTCACTACTAGACAGAGGCACAGTATTCTAAATCTATTCTGTGCATTTTTGTACCATTTCATGGGGTGGCGAAAGCCACATCACTATGGCTAGGCTTACAAATGCCCCAGGGCAGATAGCCTAGTACTAAACTATGAAGCTAAACTATGAAACTATATGTACCTGGACACTGGCATACAGCAACAGTAGTCTCACTCCACACAGGAGGCACCTCTACAGACCCTGGTAACTACCACCCCATATGCTTAACCAGCCTGGTCTGCAACACTATGGAAAGGATCATTATGGTACCCATACACAGAGACATTGGGGACTTAGACACTTGTTCCCACCCGGTTTGGCTTTGTAGAGGGCAGATCCTGCCTTATGAACCTGGTTGACCTTTTCAAATCAGTCACTATAGCCATTGCTGAGGGCATAGCGGTCCATACAGCCTACCTGGACTTGCCTACAGCATTCAACACAATACCGCACTCTGCCATCATAGACATGATTAACAGCTAACATGTAAATCCATATGTCACATGATGGGTTGTAAACCAGCTAACGGATAGAAACCCTATAGTCAACCTCACTGGTGCCATGTCAGACTCAGAGCCAATCACATGTGGTGTCCCACAGGGCTCTGTCCTGGGACTACTCATGTTCGGCATATCATTCTCAGATGTGGAAGCAGACATGGGAGGGTAGTGGCTGACAATGTTCAAAGATGACTGCATACTAGGTGCCATAGGCAATACACCTCCTGACACATACATCCTACTGACAGGCCTCACGGACACCAACAACTGGTGGCAGAGTCATGGCCTGACACTGCATGCCATGTAATGTATACTCATACCCTTTTGGACGGACAAGGTACCTACATATTATCACATAGACAATAACCCACTGAGTACAGACAAAGTAATCGGAGACCTGGTGATACTGTGCAATGCTGACCTCTCATTTGACACCCACGTTGCTGAAGTGGTTGGATGGACTTCCTACCTTGCCCACCTTATCATGAAGGGATTCACATCCACATCACAAGGGGTCATTGTCCCCTTATACTCCTCCCTTATCAGGGCCATGACTGTGTACTATGCCCCATTTGGTATGTACCTCACCTGGCACTTTCAACAGCTAGGGGGACCCCATGAGTACATCACCAGGTGGATCAAGGGTCTGCAACACCTGTCATATGCTGCCAGACTAACGTAACTCATGCTCTATTCCGTAGCATACTGCCTACGTAGGGGTGATCTGTGACTGATGTAGTAGGCCATGTCCAATCTGGTAGTGATGGACATGTTCCACCTCATACAATCCAAATCCATCAGAAGCACGACAGCTACGGATTTAAACCTCAGCACACATATGAATAGGACATACTGTAGGGACAGATCCATCACTAAGAGGCTTCCCATACTGTGGAACAGGATCCCAGTTCATGTTAGGCAGAGACCCTCACTGACACTCTTCATGTGTATCCTTGACAAGTGGATGGGAGATCATAGGTTTACAGCAGGGGTCATCTCTGTGTCACTACTAGACAGAGGCACAGTACACTAATGCTATTATGTAGGTGGGTCTTCACTCTGTCACTATTATACAGAGGAGCAGGTTTCTAAATCTATTCTATACACTGTCTGCAGATAGCCTAGTACTATACTATGCCACTGTGAAACTATATCTGTCTATGTATTTCTACATCCCTGTCTATCTATGTATACACATATGCATATTATATATATATATATATATATATATATATATATATATATATATATATACATACATATCTCGATATACATACATTATATATATATATATATATATATATATATATATATATATATATATATATATATATATACTCCTTTTTAGGTCCACATATGTATACACACAGTAACGTACTGCTGAATACCCATTACTGTACCACCTACTTGTACATTGCACTACAACCTACATTGCTATGTGCACATAGCTACCATCACATACATATGTATGTGGAGCCTTCAGTGACAGTTTCAGTATGTCTCTGTCCCTATGCACATCTTCATATACATAGATACAGACCAATAACACATCTGGAGGGTTCACAGTATGTAGAGTATTATAGTAGTACTTTACATTACCTGTGGTTGTTGCAGCTGTTTGTGTAGGCTTGCAGTTGCTTGGCCTGCTGTCTGCCTCTTTGCCTTGATGTTTCCAGTTTGTTATTTCTTTCTCTTTCTTTCTTTCTTTTTTTTTTTTTTTTGGTTTTCTCTCTCTCTCTCTCTCTCTCTCTCTCTCTCTCTCTCTCTCTACCTCCAGCGGGTGCAATGACAGTATTGCATGTGTGGACTGGGAGTACAGGGTGCTTTTGTAGGTATCTGCACATGTCCATGTGATGGCCTCTGCACCAGTTGTTAGCCAGCATTTACTAATTGCATGCAGCCTGTTGTGTAGTGAATGCAGTTCTCACTGTGATTACAGGCCTGTGCTATAAAAAGGTCTGTTAGGTAGGCATAGCCCTTTCAGATTATCAGGGTGGGGACCATGCTGGTTTGCTGTGGACACTGTTCTGTGAGTGTAAGGGTTGGTATGTCTCTCATATTTCAGGCTGTGTTGTACACACTGCAATGCATGTTGTTCTTTAAGCTACTGTTAGTACATTTGGCAGGGTGTCAGTGGGGCACAGTTGACATTTGTTTTCACATCAGGTACATCCCTGTAACTCAGTCACAGTTGCTATGTCTGCACTCTTAACTATTCAACTATGGCTGTGTTTATCCTGCTCTGAGTATGTGTGTGGCTTGCCAGATGCTACTGTGACATTATTACCTAGTAGCTACCAACTAGCATGACTGTTTCTCAGCACACAGTACTATTTTACAAATCCACTAGATTTGATAGAAAATATACATGACATGCTTTGTGTGCTAGACTTGTATATTCCCTTTAAATTAATTCCTACTATTTTATGATATATTTCTTTCAGCACAATGTCCTTGTATAGCACTCATGGCTTAGTGGTAAGTCATGCAGACTAGTGTTTCCAAGGTCCTGGGTTCGAGACTGAGGGAGGTATTTCATTTTGCTGCTGAGAAAACTACAGACCTTGTCATTCAGAGTGACGAAGGCACTTTAAAGCAGTTGTAAAAGGGTTAGCGCTGGTTTGCGCGGATGTCATGCATGCGCACTGCCGCTTAGCTTCGCGCACACACGCTTACAACTGCTTAAAAGTGCTTACTCTCGCGCACACCCACGCTATTTTCTTTGAAAGAAAAGAAAATGGGGAGATAGGAAAGTGGTGAAAAAGGGGTCACAAAGAGGGTAGGACAGTAGGGAAACAAGCTCGAGTTTTGCAGGAGGGATGTAGGTAAGGCCCATAGCTGCCCATTTTTTCATCAGCAACAGCTGTGCATATGTTTGTAATTTGGTGTGACATTTGAAACCTTCCACCCCTGAGAGAGGTGTAAGGACAACAATAATACTTGTTGTACAGCCAATTGTAATTGACAGTTTACATGTCCAGAAGACATGTGTGCAAAATGGGCAGCTATGTATGGGGCGTAATTTTTTTGTGGGTACAGAGTGCCATTTTTTTTTTTTTCAGGTGAGAGTGGTATGTCAGATACAGGAAGTCGGTATAGCTGGGGAGGTAGGTTGGGTAGGTTAACAGACAAGACAAACAAGACGCATACAGGGGAAGTGCATGACACATGTGGGGGGATTACACAATTGACGGGGACGGATGTTTGGATATCTTGAGCCCATGAGCCCACAGATGGCAACAGTGGAACTGAGATCCCCACCCATGGGCAGTTGCCACTGTGCCTTCACTGCCCAGGATGGGGCTGTGCTGGGAGCTGTGTAGGCTGGGCAGCAGGCACACCCATGAGTTTTGCCACCCATGCCTCAAGCTGGCATAGGGGCCCAAGCACAGCGTGCTGGATCACCCTACGCACCACAGTCCGGACACTACGGAGGGTGAGTGGATGTTCTCCTCCGGCCACGCTTGCAGAGGGGGAATGAGCCCCATCCCCTGCAACGCTTTCACCCACAGGTGGCACAGGGCCACTGGAGGAGAGTCCGGCCTGGGCACTACTGCCAGGTGCACTCACCAGCTGAGGTGGGAGAGGTGGGTTCGCTGGAACCCGCCTTACCTGTCGTCCTATGTTTTGCATTATGTTATGACAGTTTGGGTTAGTAACATACAATACCATTCGCAATTAGTTGTAACAGCATGCATTAGTATTCCCATTAACTAAACACCCATATATTCAAGCCATTGAACAGCAAGCATAACACATGCATAATTTGAACAGCAATACACAATCCAACAACATGCAGGGTTGATTGATGGCAACAGGCCATCAGGTTTGGATGTATGAACAGGGCAGATGCATCAACGTACATGCAAATATGTATGAACCAACAGGACAAATGCCCAGGGGTGTTAATTGTGATTGCACATACCAATTTCACGTGGAATGGATTATATGTGGTTATAGGGTAGGGTGAAGAAAATGTAATTAACAACTTCAAATACCAATACATATGCTGTACATTTCTACTAGCTGCAGATATATACACACTACAGTTATGCCTACAGTTTCCTATGTGATAACTACTTCAGGTTGGTGATAGGAATGTTACTGCTACATCAATATACATTTAATTTTTATTCATACACATTCGTGTCTGGCTCTGTTCAGCTACATCATCCTGCTGCATTTGCTTTATATAGCTATAGACAACTGTGGATGTTTGGTATTTCAGACAACCATACTATCTGCATATTGCAGACTGAGAGCAACATATCCAGGTTTTGGGACACACATTCCAGCTGCAGTACTGTTTTCAACACATGTTACTGTTTGGTTCTGCCTGTCACATTCATTTCATTGTGTACTGACTGCAGTATACTTTATTCAGGAGTTATTACTACTTTATTGATGGATTCATACCTCTTTTTCACACTCTCTCACTTGTTTTATTTTTACAATTCAGGATGGTACTTAATTCTAGGCTTTATTGACATGTTTTACCTGTAGTTATAACAATCCTTTCCAACATCCTCACGTATGTCATGTTTCTGTATTTCAACAGGGATATATTTCACACATGTGTTTTACTCAGCTTCTGCAGCTTTACTTTTCAGCCTGCTGCAGGTTATGTACTATTATATTACAAGTGGGACATCTTTATTTCAGACTTGTTTCATTTTTATGTTTGGATTACAGGCTGCATCACACTTTTGTAATCAAGCAATACTTGCAAACCCTCTTACACTGTTACTTGCACATTTAATTAATTAGTGACTACACTGCACTCTTTTGCTAACTGTCATACTTATATATTTATTTACAGTTACAGGCAGAGAATTACTGACCTGCCTGGTGGTGCAACCGCACCAGCCTATCGCCATAGGCTCAACGGTTCACAGAACGGACACCTGCAGCTGTAATATAAATGAAGTAATATTGGAATACACATCTCCATAATATCAGCTAGGTTAATTTCTTACATAAATAATTACATGTAACTTACTCAGTAGTGGGGCGTTGGACATTTGCCGGGCCTCCTGGATCCAACTGTTCAGTTGGTCCTGCTTCTGTCTCTTCAGGTCCGCATGGTGGTGACGGACCTGCTCACCAGTCCTTGGTATTCCTGTGGCACTGGTGAGATCATGTGCCAACCTGTCCCATGCCTCACCCCTATATGCTCCCCACAGGACCTGGCCCTGCATGAGTTGGGCCTCATGATTATGCACGAGGAGCCAAACCATATATTTGGACTCCTCAATGCCCCACCTCTGTGCTCAGAAGCAACTACCCTCACCTACACCTGACATCCTGGCTGCAAGTTGGTTCTACAATTGGTTATGCTGTGTATTCCCGCCTATGGGGCTTATATATGCCGTTTTTCCCGCACTTATCTGTGATTGGCCATTTTGGGATTTTATCAGCTTCAGAAAACCTGCTTTGTCATGCTCCTCTTTCTATTCATTCCTATATATATGCTATTACTGCATTGCTAAGTGCAACTGTCATGGCTTAGTTGTTCAGTATTTTGACTATTGTGTAATGGTATCCTGGGTTCGAACCTGGCCATTGCTTTTTATATTTTATGACTGTCTACACAGGCTAGGAGGTGTGTCTGTGTAAAGGCAGTTTTGATACAGCTTGCTCAACGTTACCCGTCGGTTAGCTTGTTGGCGCGGTGAGCAGCTCCGCGCAAATGGATCACACTGATTTACACGTGGTTTGGCTGTCAGCATGCATATTATGCTCAACTCAGCTACGGGCACACAGTTTCAGCATGTTAAAATGCTGCTCAACCCCGGGCACTCATTTTACACCTATTAACCCACTGCTCACCTACGGGCACTCATTTTACACCTGTTAAAACACTGCTTACCTACAAGCAGATATCCCCAACTTGTTAGACTGTAGCTCAGCTATGGGCACATCTCACATTTTTTTTATTTTTTTATCTCACATTTCTTCAAAATACATGTCCCATTTCATTACATTTTACATAAAATATAATTTTATATATGTACATATATGTCAGGAACTTGTTTCGTGCTTATTTCACTAAAAATAAAAATTGATGTTGTGGGGGCTCAAACCATGACTGCCTCCTCTTCAGCTGGCATCTCTACCACTACGCTATTGCTTTTTGGCTTACTTTGCATATTTAGTTCTTATATGCTTTTCCACTGACTGCTAACTGTGGCTAAGTGCCGGGCACGCCCGTGCAAATGAGCACACTCACGGGCAAACATCTTTACAACTTATAAAAAAAATTATTAGATGTTCATTTCTACATTTTATGTTCATAGTCTGTGGGGGCATGTGTTGTGTTGTGTTTATTCACATTTACACGGACTCTGTCGTGGGGGTTTACTTTTGGGACTTTTACTCTTCTGGGGGAGTGTCCGTTTGCAGGGCTCGCCCTACAGACACGTCCCCTACTGTCTTACATGGACCGTGTTAGCCTTAGGTGTGATTCAGCATGCCCTCATGCATATGCATGACATGCTGACGTCACACCGTTTAACTGCAGCCTCCATGTAAGCCTTGTAACTCTTACACGGAGGCTTCGTGAATCCTGCCCAATGAGTTTAAAATAAATCAAATAGTGAAATCCACGCCTAGACCCAAAATTCTAACACTTTTTTGTGAAATCAACACACTATGCATAAATGATGGACTATCAGTGTTAAGGTTATATAGGAAAATGCAATGGATTTACCAGCTCCAGATGAGTCCCTACGGAGCTATGCAGAAAAAATTAATACATCTAGTTTTATAAAAAAAGAGCAATCAGTAATACTTAAATCAGCCAATAAAACTACATCATCTCCCTTTAGGAAAATTTACACATGGAAATTTATTCACAGAAGTTTTTTCACACCCGAAAAATAGCATTAATATCAGGTAATGAGACATCATTATGTTGGGGATGTGAATAAGCAGAGTATGCAGACTGGGTACATATGTTTATAAAATGTAATACTGTAATTCCCTTCTGGTCAGAATTCAAATCTTTTATTAAAGCGTTGTGGTCGGATAAATGTGAAGTCACTGACTCATTAGTATTTAATGCTCCGATCCAAGTGTATGTGCCAAGTACACAAGTGCATCTCCTCTGGTCTCTCCTTGCAATAGCAAGAAAAACCATTATCTCAGACTGGAAAAGTAAGAAAATGACACCTTTTGTGGAATTTATATCACTGGCCAAACTAATTTGCAATAGAGAATTAATGACTATGACTTTAAGAACTACAAGAATGACACATAAAAAACTAGCTTGGTTAAAACTTAAAAAATTGTTAGATAAGATGTGAATGTATTGACAAAGTTACTTCTATTATGGACATTGTATATAGTTAAGATTAGTTTATATTGTTTAACATTTTTGATGCATTTGTATTTATGAAAATTCAATAAAAATTATGTGGAAAAAAAGAGTGAAGCTCAAGCGGTAAATATGGCATCCATGTTGAGAATCCTGACATGATCATAATTCTTTGCAGTACATGGAGCTCTATCTGCTTCATTTACTGCTGGTTACAGGGAAAGAGTGGGAAGTGTTTTGATGGCTTCCAAAGCCATAAAATGTTTAGCAGATCCTGTCAGAAAGGCAGTCTAAAACAGTCCGTTACATTTACACCATCTCCATGCATCTCAACAGTCCAGATTTTAACAGAACATCCATATTATTACTTCATATTCATTCTTCATAAAATATGAGTTTTTCAAACAAAACACTGATACTTAAAGTAACTAAATAATGACATATTTCTGAATTTCAGAGTTTGTGTCCTTCAGAAAATAGATGCTAACATATCATGTTATTCTAACAGCTAAGTTTATTTGAGGAAATTGGGGTCATGTTACCCGTACATATAGAAGGCAGAGACAAATCTTTTACTTCTGCTACTGCCATTTGCTGGTGGCAGATTTTACTGACTGGCACTAGACCCAACCTTAACAACTTTAACAGGAGGTGCTTAATATGTGTTAAGGTTGGGTCCCATGCCCCTCTCTGGCACTTAGCTGGTTCGTCTTTTTCCAAATACGAGAGTGTGATTACTGAGCTCCATGCACTATATATATTCTCTCTCTCTCTCTATGTCTCTGTCTCTCTCTCTTTATATATCTATATATATATATATATATATATATATATATATATATATGTGAGTGTGTGTGTGTCTGTGTGTGTGTGTGTGTGTGTGTGTGTGTGTGTGTGTGTGTGTGTGTGTGTGTGTGTGTGTGTGTGTGTGATGCACTCGGGTTAGAGATGCGGCTGCTCATCTGCAGGAACACAATCTTAGCAATATGTGCAAATACACATGCTGACATATTCAACAGGTCCAGGGCACCCATGGCAGGGGGCTGAACATCCTGTGCATGCACCTGCCCACAAGTGTAGCCTCTTCTGCCTCACTAGATGTTGGCATGTTGCATGCCTGTGATCTAGGTCCCTCTGCAGACATGTCATTGTCATGGCTGCCATAACCTTGGGCATAACCTTTCCAAAGGATAGACTAACAACAGATGTAGCAGTCAATCTGCTGGTGCCACATGACTATGATCTATATCATCCATGGCCAGAATGACCACCATCCACAGAGGTACTGCTGTAACAGCATCATTAACAGTGCTTCAAGCTTGGCAGGCATCTTTGAGAGGACAGAGTGTGTTCAACTGCATGATTTATTCTATCAAATCAGTAACACATGTGGAACATGCTCTCACATAGGTCATCCTACACAACCTGAATCAATCTGACCCACTCTGCCACAATGTGGTGGGACTATCCTGTGCCTCCATGATGTTCTTGCACATACACTGAGTTGCAAATTGTTAATACATTAAGTTCAGGGAATGGGCTGTAACAATATCTGTACTGAGAACCAGTACTCACCTCTTTGTGTCTCCCCTGCCCATTGCAGCTACTGGCAGATACAGAAATGTGTCTCGTATGAGGTCATACATGTTCCTGAGTGATGGTATGTATCACCAGTAATTTGTCCTCCCTTTGTTGTGTATATTTCCAAGGTGTCTGCAGGCACTGACATTGTATCCATGAAATGTGTAGGGGATGCAGTAGTTACATTCCCTGTGTCCAGCACAGACACCTTATACAGCCTGACTGTGCCATTTCATGCTTGGTATCATCCTGAAAGGCATCACATTCTCTGACCTCAGGTAGTGGCAGTTTCACAGCAGTAGTACCAGATAAAGGACCTCATATGAACACAACACAGTGTGACAGCCTGCATAAGTAACACATTTTACTTTGCATATATTATTAAATGAGGTGTTGAGATAACAGCTCAGCAATACCACCCAGGTAAATACAATACTTTCTACAGAGGGTTGTGGTGTTGGTGCAAAATTTCCAATGTTCTTATATAACCCAAACAGACAACAGGAACAGATAGAGCAAAGAAGATTGGTTACGGGGAACTTATATGTGCTGAAGAAGAGACATAGATGGACATAGCTGGGGCATCTTCAGTAGCTAATCTTGGGGCCCAGTGAGCTTCGGCACTGACATTCAGCACCACAATGTGGGACGATATCTGAGGTTTCTGTGCCCCTGAGAGACACCAGAAACTCCTCCATAAGAGGTGGTTCAGCCAATGGTTCCACCCATCAAACTATATTTGCATGCCAGGTGGGCAGCCTATTGTTGTGCAGCATAAAGAATATTGCTGGTGCTCTGTCGGACCATTGCATAAGGCTGGTCTGGCGACCAACAGGATGTCCACCAGGCTTTTCCAGGCATGGTCAAGGTAAGCCTGTTTGGCTGCATCCAAGTCAAGGAACTGTAAACCATAGGAACTGAGACCCTGACTGAACACACTATTCTTAGCATCTGAGAATTTGGCCATTCTCATTGCTTTGTCAGCTGACAAATTGGTACATTTCTTTTGAGCTTATCATTTAAATACTGATGTATAAGTATGGGAAACACTAATATGAACATTATTACCAGCAATGGACCAAAATCTCCTTCAAATAATGTTTGACCCTCAGACCATTCACCATGCTGCCTGTGTAAGACATTCCCATATGTCTAACTAGGCTGTGAATCAAATATCAGTCACATAACAGTAATGAACAAATAACCTCAGTATAGAAACTGTATTACTGCAATTCTCCAAAGGGATCCAGTATCTGTCTGCCTGGGATGACATGTTCGACAGACCAGAATGCTTTGCCAGAGATGGCCTGTACCTGTCACACCTGAGATTGTGGATACTGGCTAAGGTTCTTGCCGCCCCTATAGTGCCTTTTTTAGGCAAGGCTCAAATGACAAATTCACCAACGTAACAGGAACAGGCAAGCAAAAACTGAGGGTGATGCTACTCAATGCTAGAAGTCTAAATCTCAAAATGCGCTCACTCGAGGAACTCCTTAAAATGGAGAACATTGACATCTGTGCAGTGACTGAGATCTGGATCAAGGCTCCAGAGAGCACCCCTGCACTACCAGACTATAACTCATACCACACTTTTTGGCCATATAACCTGGACTGGAACACCAAAGGCGGAGGTGTGTCCATATTCATTAAGGATATCCACACCTCCAGGCTAGTTGCTCAGCATAATGGAGCTGAGGTTATCCAAGTGCAACTAACTCTGGACAAAACTGCAATCCAAATTGTAGCTTGCTACAGATCACCCACCATGCCCCAGGATTCCCACTTCTATTTTTTTGATGTACTGGAAAATATTAGGGTTCAGCCAGACACCCTAATAATGGGAGATTTCAACTACTCCACCATTAACTGTGAAAACTACTCATGTACCAACTCATTCGCTCAAGCGCTTTCTGGAATTCATAAACTCCAGTGCTCTGGATCAACATATCCACACGCCCACCAGGGGCAACAATATCCTAGATCTAGTCATTACCAATATGAGTGACCGGTGTTCCACACCTGAAGTCAATGCCTCTTTGGTCCGATCCGACCATAAGCTAATTACCCTAGATATCCACATCCTGCCTCCACCCCCCCATTAAGGAAACCATGGTAACAAATTTCTCCAAAGTCAACTTCATGCTTCTTAAGACAAAAGTGGTGAACTTCATGACACCCATGCAGATGGACAATACAGTTATGACTACTGAATTTTACACAATTGCACTTTATAAGCATTTACATTACTGCATGGATCGAGCTATCCCAAACAGAACCAAGACGCTATCCTCCAAAAAAGGAAGCCAATCTGGTGGTCCCCTGCCATAAACAAACTGTACAACAGAAGGAAGAAACTCTTGCAAAAGAGAGTAAAATCTCACGAGTGGAGGAGCACCCTGGTCAGCCTCAGTAAGAAGCTGTGATCCCTGATAAAATCCTCCAAAGCTAGTTATGAAAACAAAATCACCACTGATTCTAAAGACAACCACAAAGCATTCTAGAGCTATGTCAAGAATCTCAATGGCAACACTCAGATCTGCTCTGAGTTACAGCACAATGGCAATAAAAATACAGACCCAACTGATACTGCCAACATCCTGGCAGATAGGTTCAGTGCTAACCTTACAACCCTCTCACCCCCTAAAGAGCCCATCTCTATACTGGAAGAATGCAACGTTCCTGTAATCACGGCTGCACAGGTAAAAAACACACTCTCCAAAGCCAGGAACACAGCATCCATGGGACCAGACAACATCCCAGGCTGCATTCTGCATGAATTACAGAATGAACTGGCACCCCACCTAAGTACCATGTTCAGTCATAGCCTCACCTCAGGCTTTGTGCCTGCTGAATGGCGCATAGCAATGGTTATCCCACTCCACAAGGGGGGAGCCACCACGAACCCCAGGAACTACCGTCCCATTAGCCTGACAAGCCTGGTCTGCAAGGCCATGGAACGTATCATCATGGAACTTATAAACAAAGCCATTGGTAATCTCCAAACTCTGAATCCCACCCAGTCCAGGTTTGTAAAAGGCAGACCATGTCTCCTAAACCTGATAGACTTCTTTGAAGCAGTCACCAAAGCCGTAGACAAGGGTAAGGTGATTCACACAGCCTATCTAGATCTTGCCAAGGCTTTCAACACTATCCCCCACTCTGGAATTATAGATAAACTCACTAAACTAGGTATAAATCCCTGTCACAAGATGGGTTGCCAACTGGCTCACTGACAGAACCCACACTGTGGAAGTAGCAGACTCCAAATCCAACTTCAGACCAGTGACAAGTGGAGTACCACAGGGTTCAGTCCTGGGTCCTCTCCTGTTTGGTATCTACTTCTCTGAAGTACAGGCTAACACAGAAGGTCTTTGGCTAACGAAGTTCACAGATGACTGCAAACTAGGAGCCATAATCAAAACTCCTAACGATGTGGACATCCTACAAAATGGCCTCACTGAGACAGATGCCTGGTGTTAAAGCCATGGCCACAAGCTTAATGCCAAAAAGTACATTGTCATCCCCTTTGGTAAAAACTCTGTACCCATGAACTACAACATAGGCGGTAGTATACTTAACACTGAAAGTGTGATAAGAGACCTTGGGACACAGGTGGACAGTAGTCTCTCCTTTGATAATCACATTGCCACAGTAGTCAGGAAATCCTTCTACATGGCACACCTCATCACAAATGGTTTCTCATCCAAAAAAAAAAAATGGGTCATTGTTCCCCTCTACTCATAACTCATTAGACCCATTATAGAGTACAACACCCCTTTTGGTATGTACCTCACAAGACATCTACAACAACTGGAAGGGCTGCAGAAATACTTCACAAAGAGGATTACCGGCCTCAAACAGATGCCCTATGCAAACCATCTCAAAAACCTCCAGCTTTACTCCGTCCCTACTCAGAGGTGATCTCTGCCTAACATACAAAGCTATGTCAAACTCAGAGCTGTTCGACATGCTCCACGTAAAGAAATCCCAATCCCTCCGAGCTACACGCTCTAGGGACCTAAACCTTGTCACCACAATAAACAAAACATGCTGGAGGGATAGATTCCTGTCCCAGACACTTCCCATACTCTGGAATAAACTACCTATCTATATCAAACAAAGCTCCTCATTAGCACTCTTCAAGAAAAATCTTGATGATTGGATGGGAAATAGGAAATTCACCCTGGAGATTACCTCTGTGGCTCTGCTCGACAGTGGCACAGGAAAATAATTTTCTTGGGTGGCAAAAGCCAGGATACCTTTTTGGCTGGGCTTGTATAGGCCCCAGGGCTGATAGCCTAGTACCTACCTATGAACCTATGAACCGATAACATAAATGTGACCTGGCATTGTGATACACACATTTGCAAATGTGGTGGACTAAATAGTCAATTTTTAACATACAAATAACACACCCACAGGCTGAATGATATACACAAGTGATCTGAGGATGTACAGATGGGTGTAGAACAATTACACATACTTCAGTTACTTCTCTAGGTTCACTGTTGTCCTATAACCCTTTGGAAGTACTGTTACTGCTTTATATATGACAAAATAATAAAGCAGCTGTTGATTAACAGTGTTCATGTACGTTAGGTTGAAAATGCTGAGACTTACCATGTTAAAGGGTAAGCAGGTGTTCTGTGCCAGTGAAATGTTTAGCCGAAAATGCTGAGACTTTCCTTGTTACAGGTTAAGTAGGTGTTCTATGTCAATGAAATGTTCATCTGAAAATGCTTTGACTTACCTTGTGAAAGGGTAAGCAGATGTTCTGTGCCAATGAAATGTTGAGCTGAAAATGTTGAGACTTACCTTGTTAAAGATTAAGCAGGTGTTCTGTGCCATTGAAATGTTGAGCTGAAAATGATGAGACTTACCTTGTTACAGGTTAAGCAGGTGTTCTGTGCCAAGAAATTGTTGAACTGAAAATGCTGAGACTTACCTTGTTACAGGTTAAGTAGGTGTTATGCGCCAAGAAATTGTTGAACTGAAAATGCTGAGACTTTCCATGCTACAGGTTAAGGAGGTGTTCTGTGCCAATGAAATGTTGAACTTAAAATGCTGAGACTTACCTTGTTACAGGTTAAGCCGGTGTTCTGTGCCACTGAAATGTTGAGCTGAAAATGCTGAGACTTACCTTGTTACAGGGTAAGCAGGTGTTTTGCACCAATGAAATGTTGAGCTGAAAATGCTGAGACTTACCTTGTTAAAGGTTAAGCAGGTGTTCTGTGCCAATGAAATGTTGAGCTGAAAATGCTGAGACTTACCTGTTGAGCTGAAAATGCTAAAATATACCTTGTTACAGGTTAAGCAGGTGTTTTATGCCAATGAAATGTTGAGCTGAAAATGCTGAGACTTACCTTGTTACATGTTAAGCAGCTGTTCTGTACAAATGATGGTTAAGCTGAAAATGGTGAGACTTACCTTGTTACAGGTTAAGCAGGTGTTCTGTGCCAATGAAATGCTGAGCTGAAAATGCTGAGACTTACCTGTTGAGCTGAAAATGCTAAAATATACCATGTTACAGGTTAAGCAGGTATTTTATGCCAATAAAATGCTGAGGTGAAAATGCTGAGACTTACCTTGTTACATGTTAAGCAGCTGTTCTGTACAAATGATGGTTAAGCTGAAAATGCTGAGACTTACCTTGTTACAGGTTAAGCAGGTGTTCTGTGCCAATGAAATGCTGAGCTGAAAATGCTGAGACTTACCTGTTAAGCTGAAAATGATAAAATATACCTTGTTACAGGTTAAGCAGGTATTTTATGCCAATGAAATGCTGAGCTGAAAATGCTGAGACTTACCTTGTTACATGTTAAGCAGCTGTTCTGTACAAATGATGGTTAAGCTGAAAATGCTGAGACTTACCTTGTTACAGGTTAAGCAGGTGTTCTGTGCCAATGAAATGTTGAGCTGAAAATGCTGAGACTTACCTTGTTACAGATTAAGCAGGAGTTCTGTGCCAGTGAAATGCTGAGCTGAAAATGCTGAAACTTACCTTGTTGAAGGTTAAGCAGGTGTTCTGTGCCAATCAAATGTTGAGATGAAAATGCTGAGAATTACCTTGTTACAAGTTAAGCAGGAGTTCTGTATCAATGAAATGTTGACCTATAAATGCTGAGACTTACCTGTTGAGCTGAAAATGCTGAAACATTCCTTGTTACAGGTTAAGTAGGTGTTTTGTGCCAATGAAATGTTGAGCTGAAAATGTTGAGACTTACCTTGTTACAGGTTAAGCAGGTGTTCTGTGCCAATGAAATGTTGAGCTGAAAATGCTGAGACTTACCTGTTGAGCTGAAAATGCTAAAATATACCTTGTTACAGGTTAAGCAGGTGTTCTATGTCAATGAAACATTGAGCTGAAAATGCTGACTTACCTTGTTAAAAGGTTAAGCAGGTGTTCTGTGCCAATCAAATGTTGAGCTGAAAATGCTGAGACGTACCTTATTAAAGGGTAAACAGGTGTTCTGTGCCATTGAAATTTTGAGCTGAAAATGCTGAGACTTACTTTGCTACAGGTTAAGCAGGTGTTCTGTGTCAATGAAAAGTGCTGAAAATGCTGAGACATACCTTTTTACAGGTTAAGCAGGTGCTCATTGCCAATGAAATGTTGTGCTGAAAATTCTGAGACTCACCTTGTTACAGGTTAAGCACGTATTCTGTACCAATGAAATGTTGAGTTGAAAATGGTGAGACATAATTTGTTGCAGGTTAAGCAGGTGTTCTGTTCCAATAAAACGATGAGCTGAAAATGCTGAGACTTACCTGTTGAGTTTAAAATGCTGAAACTTTCCTTGTTACAGGTTAAGTAGGTGTTTTGTGCCAATGAAATGTTGAGCTGAAAATGCTGAAACTTACCTTGTTAAAGGTTAAGCAGGTGTTCTGTGCCAATCAAATGTTGAGCTGAATATGCTGAGAATTACCTTGTTACAAGTTAAGCAGGAGTTCTCTGCCAATGAAATGCTGAGATGAAAATGCTGAAACTTACCTTGTTGAAGGTTAAGCAGGTGTTCTGTGCCAATCAAATGTTGAGCTGAAAATGCTGAGACTTACCTTGTTACAGGTTAAGCAGGTGTTCTGTGGCAATGGAATGTTGAACTGAAAATGCCGAGACTTATCTTGTTAAAGGTAAAGCAGGTGTTCTGTGCCAATGAAATGTTGAGCTGAAAATGCTGAGAGTTACCTTGTTAAAGGTTAAGCAGGTGTTCTGTACCAATGAAATGTTGAGCTGAAAATGCTGAGACTTACTTTGTTACAGGTTAAGCATGTGTTCTGTGCCAGTGACATGTTGTACTGAAAATGCTGAGACTTACTTGTTGAGCTGTAAATGCTGAAACATACCTTGTTACTGGATAAGCATGTGTTCTATACCAATAAAATGTTCAGCTGAAAATGCTGAGACTTACTTTGTTACAGGTTAAGCAGGTGTTCTGTGCCAATGAAATGAGCTGAAAATGCTGAGACTTACCATGTTAAAGGTTAAGTAGGTGTTCTGTGCCAATGAAATTTTGAGCTGAAATTGCAGAGACTTACCTTGTTAAACATTAAGCAGATGTTCTATACTAATGACATGTTCAGCTTAAAATGCTGAGACATACTTTGTTACAGGTTAAGCAGGTGTTCTGTACCGATGAAATGTTGAGCTGAAAATGCTGAGACTTACCTGTTGAGCTGAAAATGCTGAAACATACCTTGTTACAGGTTAAACAGGTGTTCTGTGCAAATGAAATGTTGAGCTGAAAATTAGACTTTCCTTGTTACAGGTTAAGCAGGTGTTCTGTGCCAATGAAATGTTGAGCTGAAAATGCTGAGACGTACCTTGTTAAAGGGTAAGCAGATGTTCCGTGCCATTGAAATTTTGAGCTGAAAATGCTGAGACTTACCTTGCTACAGGTTAAGCAGGTTTTCTGTGTCAATGAAATGTGCTGAAAATGCTGAGACATACCTTTTTTCAGGTTAAGCAGGTGCTCTGTGCCAATGAAATGTTGTGCTGAAAATGCTGAGACTCATCTTGTTACAGGTTAAGCAGGTATTCTGTACCAATGAAATGTTGAGTTGAAAATGCTGAGACTTACTTTGTTGCAGGTTAAGCAGGTGTTCTGTTCCAATGAAATGTTGAGCTGAAAATGCTGAGACTTACCTGTTGAGCTTAAAATGCTGAAACATTCCTTGTTACAGGTTAAGTAGTTTTTTGTGCCAATGAAATGTTGAGCTGAAAATGCTGAGACTTACCTTATTACAGGTTAAGCAGTTGTTCTGTGGCAATGAAATGATGAGCTGAAAATACTGAGACTTACCTTGTTAAAGGTTAAGCAGGTGTTTTGTACCAATGAAAGGTTGAGAGTTGAATATTAGATCACCGAGTGCTTAAAAAAGTGAACAGTGATTCATCAACACTATGTAAGCGAAAGTTTACAATTTCAAACTGTCAGAACAGCGATTTTTTCCCTAGGGAAAAAACTCTCTGTTCCAAAAAAAAAAAAAAAACTTTAAATATTATATTAAGTGGGGGCTTCACCACCACACTCCCAATGTGGGGGGCTGTGCCCCCCACCCCCCTACTTAAATATACCAACTCCAAGACCACACTACAGTGCCAAAATGGCAAAGTAATGAAGCGGCCAAGCAAATTCTTTCCCAGGGAAAGAATTTGCTTAAAGGCTGCTTTGACATTTTGCCATTTCAGGCTTTTGAATTCGACCAAGATGTATTCAAAAGAATGCGTCTTCGGTCTTTTAATAGGGAACCCTGAGATTTACCTTGTTAAAGGGTAAGCAGGTGTTCTGTGTCAATGATATGTTGAGCTGAAAATGCTGAGACTTACCTGTTGAGCTGAAAATGCTGAAACATACCTTGTTACAGGTTAAGCAAGTGTTCTCTGCCAATGAAATGTTGAGCTGAAAATGCTGAGACAAACCTTGTTAAAGGTTAAGCAGGTGTTTTGTGCCAATGAAATGTTGTGCTAAAAATTATGAGTCATACCTTTTTACAGGCTAAGCAGGTGCTTTGTGCCAATGAAATGTTCTGCTGAAAATGCTGAGACTTACCTTGTTGCAGGTTAAGCATGTGTTCTGTGCCAATGAAATATTGAGCTGAAAATGCTGGGCCTTACCTTATTAAAAGTTAAGCAGGTGGTCTGTGCCAATGAAATGTGCTGAAAATGCTCAGGCTTACCTGTTGAGCTGAAAATGCTGAAACATACTTTGTTACAGGATAAGTGGGTGTTTTGTGCCAATGAAATGTTGAGCTGAAAATGTGAGTCTTACCTTGTTAAAGCCTTACTCTCCTTTACTAACACTATCCTTCAGCATAAAAACAATGGCTATCTCTCCTCTGCTACTTTCCTAGACCTATCTAAAGCATTTGACATGGTCCCACACAAACAACTTATCTCTGTCCTCAATAATCTATCCTTCTCACAATCAGTCACCAACTGGTTTCAGAGTTACCTGTCTGACCGCCAACAATCCGTTTTATGGCAGAATGACATATCTCCCCAACTACCTGTCTACATAGGGGTTCCCCAAGGATCCATCCTTGGACCCCTACTCTTCTCTGTTTTCACCAATAATCTAGCCTCTGCCACCAAACATGGCACATTCATACAATACGCAGATGACTCAACCATCATCTGCTCAGCCCAGTCCCTACCCAAACTGCAAAAAGTCACACAGGAAGCCTTTTCCTCTGTTGAAACATGGTTATCCGATGCCCAATTAATACTCAACCCAAACAAAACTAAACTACTCATCTTCCAACCCACCAAACATACTCAAAACAACTTTCACTTTAACATCACAGCAAAAGACAACACCACTATATACCCAACTGAACACACCAAATTGCTAGGAGTGGAAACAGACAATAAACTAAAATTTGACATTCACATATCCATGACCATAAAAAAAGTCCACAAAAAACTAGGAGCATTATACAGAAATAAACAATTTCTCACCAAAGCAGCAAAGATTTCAATAGCAAATTCCCACCTTATCTCCACCCTACTTTATGCCTCTACAGTATATACCAACCTAAGGCAATGTGATCTAAACAAGCTAGAGACCTGCTACAATAAAATCGTCAAATTCACCACAGGGGCATCCTACCGTAGTCATCACTGTCTCTCACTTGCTGAACTGGGCTGGCTTGAACTCCCTCACCTCCTTCAGTGGTATCAACTCTCACTCGCCCACAAACTAGTAAACCATCCGCTAAATGTCCCATCCCTCCAGAATCTACTCCAACCCTATCGCACCACCAGGCCACTAAGATCCAGCAACAAAAATCACTTGCAGATCACTAAAGCCAATAACTCTGCTGGTGAAGCACTATTCTCTTGCGTCATAGCCAAATTATGGAACTCACTCCCACCCACAATTACCTCCGTACCATCATGCACCAACTTCAAAACTTTATTAAAAGCACACCTAAAAACATTCTGGCTATGCCCTTGCAACTCCCACTCTAATATCACCCACCCCATCCAACCACTACCTTTCTTTCACCTCCACTAACTACCTTGATTATAGAAAGCTCAGATGCTCATAAGCCTAGTACTTATTATACAGCAGGAACTTCTCATTGTTACATTTGTTAATGCCTGTTATGTACTTCACAGATAAAGATTCTAGTTGTCTACTGATGTACTATGTTCTTCATCTGTAAATATGTTGTAAGTAATTTCTATGTTAAATTGTTAATCGCTATGTAATCCAATGTAACTACTGCCTGTTTATTTTACTGTGGAGCTTTTCTCCCCAGGCCTCCGCTGAAAATGGACACTCCCGGTCAACAAATTTAAATAAATAAATAAATAAAGATTAAGCAGGTGTTCTGTACCAATGGAATGTTGAGCTGAATATGCTGAGATCTATCTTGTTACAGGTTAAGCAGGTGTTCTGTATCATTCAAATGTTGAGCTATAAGTGCTGAGAATTTCCTGTTGAGCTGAAAATACTGAAACATTCCTTGCTACAGGTTAAGCACGTGTTTTGTGCCAATGAAAGGTTGAGCTGAAAATGCTGAGACGTACCTTGTTACAGGTTAAGCAGGTGTTCTGTGCCAATGAAATGTTGAGCTGAAAATGCTGAGACTTACCTTGTTACAGGTTAAGCAGGTGTTCTGTGCCAATGAAATGTTGAGCTGAAAATGCTGAGACTTACCTTGTTACAGGTTAAGAAGGTGTTCTGTGCCAATGAAATGTTGAGCTGAAAATGCTGAGACTTACCTTGTTACAGGTTAAGCAGGTGTTCTGTGCCAATGAAATGTTGAGCTGAAAACGCTGAGACTTACCCTGTTACAGGTTAAGCAGGTGTTCTGTGCCAATGAAATGTTGAGCTGAAAATGCTGAGACTTACCTTGTTACAGGTTAAGCAGGTGTTCTGTGCCAATGAAATGTTGAGCTGAAAATGCTGAAACTTACCTTGTTACAGGTTAAGCAGGTGTTCTGTGCCAATGAAATGTTGAGCTGAAATGCTGAGACTTACCTTATTACAGGTTAAGCAGGTGTTCTGTGCCAATGAAATGTTGAGCTGAAAATGCTGAGACTTACCTTGTTACAGGTTAAGCAGGTGTTCTGTGCCAATGAAATGTTGAGCTGAAAATGCTGAGACTTACCTTGTTACAGGTTAAGAAGGTGTTCTGTGCCAATGAAATGTTGAGCTGAAAATGCTGAGACTTACCTTGTTACAGGTTAAGCAGGTGTTCTGTGCCAATGAAATGTTGAGCTGAAAACGCTGAGACTTACCCTGTTACAGGTTAAGCAGGTGTTCTGTGCCAATGAAATGTTGAGCTGAAAATGCTGAGACTTACCTTGTTACAGGTTAAGCAGGTGTTCTGTGCCAATGAAATGTTGAGCTGAAAATGCTGAAACTTACCTTGCTACAGGTTAAGCAGGTGTTCTGTGCCAATGAAATGTTGAGCTGAAATGCTGAGACTTACCTTATTACAGGTTAAGCAGGTGTTCTGTGCCAATGAAATGTTGAGCTGAAAATGCTGAGACTTACCTTGTTACAGGTTAAGCAGGTGTTCTGTGCCAATGAAATGTTGAGCTGAAAATGCTGAGACTTACCTTGTTACAGGTTAAGAAGGTGTTCTGTGCCAATGAAATGTTGAGCTGAAAATGCTGAGACTTACCTTGTTACAGGTTAAGCAGGTGTTCTGTGCCAATGAAATGTTGAGCTGAAAATGTTGAGACTTACCCTGTTACAGGTTAAGCAGGTGTTCTGTGCCAATGAAATGTTGCGCTGAAAATGCTGAGACTTACTTTGTTACAGGTTAAGCAGGTGTTCCTGGTTAATGAAACTTGAGCTGAAAATGCTGAGACTTACCTTGTTACACATTATGCAGGTGTTCTGTGCCAATGAAATGTTGAGCTGAAAATACTGAGAGTTACCTTGTTAAAGGTTAAGCAGGTGTTCTGTGCCAATGAAATGTTGAGCTGAAAATGCTGAGACTCACCTTGTTACAGGTTAAGCAGGTGTTCTGTGCCAATGAAATGTTGTGCTGAAAATGCTGAGACTCACCTTGTTACAGGTTAAGCAGGTGTTCTGTACCAATGAAATGTTGAGCTGAAAATGCTGAAACCTACCTTGTTACAGGATAAGCAGGTATTCTGTGCCAATGAAATGTTGAACTCTGTAATAACACAGCTGCTGTTTAGCTGCTTCCTTAGTACAATGAGAATTATTAATTAATTAATTAATTAATTAATTAATTAATTTATATTTGTTTACCGGGTAGTGTCCACTGGACAAAACAGTCCTCTTTCAGTGGAGCTCCGGGGGACAAAAGCTCCACTGAACATAGTTATGCATTGTATATAGAAGTAAAAAGGTTACAATGAAGAAGACATGCAGGTATTACAAATAAGCCAATAAAAACATACTGAACATAGTAATTAGGATAAAATGAAATTACAAGAATGTAAAAACAATGATACAATATAAACATTTAACAATGTACAAATTATTGTTTTGTTGTTAATTTGTGTGAAATGGGTGCCTTCCTCATATGTTTTGAAAGCTGCAACCTGAGTCATTTAGGAATAAGAAGAAATAAAGGAAAAAAGGGGGAGAGGGTATAGGTTAGTCTGGAGTGGAACATGAACATAGCCAGTGGGATAGGAAGTACTGTCTTAGTTTTTGCTTTAAGTTTCTTGTATGATCTACAGAGAGATTTTGTTGTGGGAGTGAGTTCTATATTTTTGTAATTTTGTTGCAGTATAAGGAGTCACCATGAGAGCTATGAGATTTATGTACTTTAAGCAGGACTTTGTCAGCAGACCCAAGAGAGTTAAGGTATTTATAGGGTTGTACAAGGTTAGTTAGAGCTGGATAGTGATCATGTTTATACAGCACTGTGTGGGCTAGTGATAACTGGTTTAGCATGAGTAAGTTTGGGAGTTCTAACCAATTTGTCTGAAGACAGCACAATTATGTGTTTTTTGGGGTAGGTTTGTTGCAAATTTGGCTATCTTGTTATAGCAGGATTCAAGGTTATTTATTTCTGTTTTTGGAAGGCTTTTGAATATTTGAGAAAAGTAGAAATGTGAGGAGAGCAAGTGGGTTTTGCTGTGGACAGTCTAGCATGGTCTGAAAGATATATGGACTTTTTTAGTAGTCTGCGATACATGTTTGTCAAATTTCAATCCATTATCTATGGTAACCCTTAGAAGTTTAGTATGGTCATCTTATTCTATTTTAGTGCAATTGGAGAAGAAAATAGAGAGAGATTGGCTATTAGCAAGTGAGAAAAGATTTTAAGAGACCACAAGCTTGGTTTTATTGGATTTAGTATAAGTTGATGGTTCACTAGATATTTTTCAATGTTGGCAAGGGCAGTCTGGGTATTTTCTTGAAGTCTCTCTATTGTTGATGCAGAGCAGATAAGCGAGGAGTCATCTGCATATTGAATAATGTTGGCAGAACTAGTGGCTGTAGTAAGGTCATTGGTAAATATCATAAAGAGTAGTTGTCCTAGAATCAATCCTTCGGGGACTCCTACAGAGATTAGGAGGTGGGAGTAGAGTTTATTATCCCATAGGGTGGCTTGCTGCCTGTATGAGAAGTAGCTATGGAACCACTTTAGGGCCTCAGGGCAAAGGCTGTAATTAGCAAGTTTGTTTAGGAGGAGTTGATGTGATACTGTGTCAAAGGCTTTTAACTTCTCAAGAAAGGTAGCAGAGACAAGTTGGTTGTAATTTTTAAGGTGATGTATAGAGGTGATGAAGCTAATGAGGGCTGTACTTGTACTGTGTTTTGGTCTAAAACCATGTTGTGTAACAGATAGGAGGCTGTTTTTTGGAAGTAATCAATTATTTGTTTGTGGACACACTTTTCTATAAGTTTTGCTAAGGGTGGGAGAATAGGTCTGTAATTAGATATGTGTTTAGAGGGGCCTCCTTTATGTATTGGGATGATATGAGATATTTTCCATATGGTAGGTATATATTGTTCAGTAACAGAGTGGTTAATTAGGACTGATGTGGGGTATGCAATAGATGGGGCAGCTAATTGCAGAAACTCACCTGGTAATTGGTCAGCAGTGAGGGTACATGGCCTTACTTTAGATACTAAGCCCTGTATATAGCTTGTTTGAATGGGTTCTAGTTTTAATTGGGTTTATGGTGGACCAGATGGAACTGGAGTAGAGAGGGATGGGGTACAAGTGTTATGTAACAGGGATGGTATTGATTTTAAGAAGTGGGAATTAAGCTGGGATGCAATAGGGTCTATAGTATTATTGGTAGCAGGGACTTTGGTAGTGGGTTTGCCAGGCTTTAAAAGGAGGTAGACTAATTGCCAGAATTTTTGTGGCTTTGTTTGATATTTTAGTTGGCAAGTTTGAAAGTGTGTTTTTTTGTCTATTTTGATTTGTTTCTTAGCATGATTTCCAAGTTGTTGGGAGGTAATAAGATTAACATGACTTTTGTTAGAAAGACAGAGGGACCATTCTTTGTTTCTTTGTCTAAGTAGCTGTATTATTTCTTTTGCTAACCATGGGAGTCCTTTGGTTTTAATATGAATTTTCTGGGTTAGGCAAGTTTACTTAAGATTTGTAGGAAAATGTTATTAAAATATTGGACTGCATGATCTAGTTCTAGGGTTTTTAGGGGAGCCCAGTTGTGTTGTTTTAAGATAGTTTGGAATGTAGATAGTGAGAATTGTTTTTTGTTTTGGATGTAGTGGTAAGTGATATTATTACAGTTATTTGTGTGTTTCCTCATTAGGTATACTGGGAAATGATCACTTAAAGTGTCAGGGAGATGGCCAGACTCATAGCTGATGTTAGTTTTATTTGTTAGAATCCAATCAAGGGTGGAATGCCTATTTGTATGCTTGTCTATCCATGCAGAATGTTGTATATTTTGATGGAAATTGTATAGGTTTATACAATTTGTTGGTGTATCTGAGGAGCATGTGATCCAGTCCAGATTACAATGCCTTACAAATGCCTTCTACGAGCACCTCCAGGAATGTATGGATCAAGCAATCCCTAATAAAATCAAGACCCTTTCCACCAAAGGCAGGCACCCAGTCTGGTGGACCCCAGCCATAAACAAACTCTACAACAAGAGGAGAAAGCTACTACATGACAGAGCAAAATCCCTAAAAGGGAAGGCATCTCTGATCAATACTAGCAAAAAACTACGATCACTCATAAAATCATCCAAGGCCAACTTTGAGAGAAAAATCGCTAAAGACATAAAAGACAATCATAAGGCCTTCTTTAGCTATGTTAGAAACCTGGGTGGAAACTCCCAGATATGCTCAGAATTAGTCCAAAATGATAAAAAAATCACTGAACCCACAGACATTGCCAACATACTGGCAGACCAGTTCAGTGCAAATTTCTCCCCTCCCTCCCCCCAAAAGGAAAAATATCTATCCCACCAGAGTCTAGCCTCCCAAACATCTCAGATGCCCAGGTGAGAGCTGCTCTCTCTAAAGCAAAAAACACAGCATCAATGGGACCGGATGGTGTCCCCGGCTGTGTGCTACACGAACTCAATGAGGAACTAAACCCACACATAAGGCTGCTGTTTAATCTTAGCCTTACTACAGGATATGTACCCAAAGAATGGCGTACGGCAACTGTGGTCCCACTCCACAAAGGCGGTGCTTCTACAGACCCTGGAAATTACCGCCCCATAAGCTTGACGAGCCTTGTCTGCAAAGCTATGGAGAGGATCATAATGGAACTCATAAATAAAGACATTGGGGACCTACAGACACTGGATCTTACCCAATTTGGCTTTGTCAAGGGCAGATCCTGCCTCTTGAACTTGGTCGACTTTTTCGAAACAGTCACTAAGGCCATTGATGAGGGTAAGGCAGTTCACACAGCCTACCTTGACCTAGCAAAAGCGTTCGACACAATACCCCACTTGGGCATCATAGAAAAGCTCACCAGCTTAGATGTAAACCCATATGTCACAAGATGGGTTGCAAACTGGCTCAAGGACAGAACCCACAGGGTTAGAGTTGCTGGTGCCATGTCAGACTCTAAGCCTGCCATGAGCGGTGTCCCACAGGGCTCAGTCCTGGGCCCCCTCTTGTTCGGCATTTATTTTTCTGAAGTGCAGGCAAACATAGGGGGATTGTGGCTGACAAAATTTGCAGATGACTGCAAACTGGGCACCATAATTGACACTCCATCAGACACAGACATCCTCCAGAGAGGTCTCATAGAAATGGATAACTGGTGCCAGAGCCATGGCCTTAAGCTTAATGCCAAAAAATGTATAGTCATACCCTTTGGGAAAAACAAGGTAACCCCTAATTACCACATAGGTGGTAATCCATTAAACACGGAAGAAGTTATCAGGGACCTGGGGACCCAAGTTGACAGTAACCTCTCTTTTGACACTCACTTTGCCAAAGTGGTTAGGAAGACCTTCTACATTGCCCACCTGATCATGAAGGGATTCACATCCAGATCAGGAGAGGTCATTGTACCCCTGTACTCTTCACTTATCAGACCAATGATTGAGTACAACGCCCCATTGAATGTACCTTACCCGACACCTGCAGCAGTTGGAAAGACCCCAAAAGTTCCTCACCAAAAGGATAAAGGGGCTCAAACATATGTCATATGCTGCCCGACTGAAGAAACTCCAGCTCTATTCATTCGCATACCATCTGCTCAGAGGTGATCTGTGCCTGACATACAAGGCCATGTCCAACCCGGAATTAATGGACATGCTCCACCTCAAAAAATCCAAATCCACCAGAGCCACGAGAGCAAGAGGCTTAAACCTCAACACGGATATAAATAGGACATGCTGGAAGGACAGATTCATCACCCAGAGACTCCCTACACTATGGAACAGAATCCCAGTCCATGTGAGGCAGAGCCCCTTACTGACTCTGTTCAAGAGAAATCTTGACGAGTGGATGGGAGATCATAGGTTTACCCCGGGAATCATCTCTGTGTCACTGCTGGACAGAGGCACAGCAAACTAATGGGTATAGTATTCTCATTGTAAGGGGTGGTGAAAGTCACACACACTCTGGCTAGGCTTATAAATGCCCTAGGGCAGATAGCCTAGTATGAACCTATGAACCTATGAACCTGTGATTAAAGTCACCTAGTATTACTGTTTCATGTTTAAAATTTGGGGAAGCCCATTCAAGTATATTTTCAATATTTTGTAGATTGTTTGCAGGAGGGAGATAGATAGCTATGATAACTATTGACCTGTGTTGGTATATATCGAGTCTGGCAGTTACGATTTCAGAGTTAGGAAGGTTTGTTTGGTTAGAGTTAAGCTGAACTACTTTGAGGTTTTCTTTATATAGAATGGCTATGTCGCCACCACGTTTAGCTAATCTGTCCTTTCTAATGAATCTATACCCATTATGGAGTATTGCTTAAGATGTAATATGGGGTTTAAGCAAAGTTTCTGTTACAATAGCTATGTCTGGGGAATATAGTGGCAGGGCTGCATGGAATTCATCTACCTTTCTGAGTAGGCTTCTAAGGTTGACATTTATAAAGAGATGGTCTGACATTTTTTTTAGTGGTAGGGTAAGTGTTGAGGGGGTGGTAGTATCTCTGTTTGGATTGGGGGTTGGTTTGGTAAAGTGGTAGTAACAGGGCCTGGGTTAGGATGGATGTCAGACTGAAGTTTAATTTTGGTAAGTTAGTGCAAAATATGGAATCTTATTTTGAAGATAAATTTGTTTTGTATATAAAGTTTATTAGTGGGGCTATGTATTTGGAAGTACCTTAGTGAAAAGAGCAGTGTTTGAGAGTAGACAAATAGATGAGGAGAGATGTGAATGGTATAGTTTCTTTGACAGAGGGTAGTACTGATGGGTGATGTTGGAGAGGGGTAAAGGAATAGATGATGGGACTGGTATGAGGACAGATTTGTGGTGAGGGAAAGTAGGACTAAAGTAGTTGAGTGCAATAAGATTAGCTTTAGAGAGGGCATGGTTGGAAGTATTTAAGTTGGAGGAGAAGTTGGGGGAACTACTGGTATAGTAAGAAAATAAAGTAGTAAAAACTCTCTGTTGTAAGAGAGTCTATTAGATGGAGTTGATTTGTTTGTTTAGAATGGATGGTGATATGTGTTCTTATGGTTTTAGATAATAAGGTGAAATAAAATGGAATGAAGGTGAAAAGGGTAATGCAGGAAATAAGATAGTAAGGGAGTAGGAGTATATATGGCAGGAAGAGTTAAAGTCTTTTAGTGTAGGTAGAGAAAGGCAGTATGTGTTAATAGGTGTGAGTGCTGAGTTGAGTTAGATGGGAGGAGGGAAGTCTAAGTAAGTTGTAATTGTCTAATTGAAGGAGCTTAGGGATTGGCTGTTGAGTTCGGATGAGATTATGGATAGGTGTGGCTTGGATAAGTATAAATTACAAGATAATGGGGATGGGTGGGAATGGGGGTAGGGTAGTAGAGCTAAACAAGCCTAAGCATAGAGAGGGCAAGCACAGCGGGACCTACACCAAGGTCAGGAAATCGCCCTCAAAGACAGTCAGCTAGCAAGGATTTGGATAGCATGGGGAAGGGGGGTGCAGTAAGTAGTTTTAATGAGAGAGAAAAATGAGAGAAAACAACAGTGACTGTGAATAGTAAAAACTAAGAGTTGTAGGTTAAGAAAGTAATTTTAATGAAGGGAAGAAATGAGACAAAAACAGCAGTGGCTGGGAATAGTAAAAACTAAGAGTCAGAGGTTAAGGAATTAAACCTCACATACACAGATATGTTGCATCTGCACTAAACACCAGCTAAGAGTCAGCAGGATGCAGACAAAAACAGTATTGAATAAGATAGGGGGTTGGGGGTACTAGAAACAAAGTCAGGATCCAAGCCAGCAGTAGTGCAATGTAAAAAAAGGTTTTGGGGGAAGTGCAGTAAGGTAGTGAGTGTGTTAAGATTAAAAGTGGGAGGCAGGAGTACAGGATAGTTTTTATAGGCTGCTGGGTTCTGTGAATGTTACAGCAACAACCACCCAGTAAGTTTTACTGATTAGCACAAAAATTCTTACAAGTGAGTAAGATAGCATGTACTTAAAAGTGGTTGCCAGATACTTATAGATGTCTGCAATACATAGTGGACAGCAGGACAGAGATGGTTAAGGTTGGTCCAGGTTTTGTACTTTGGCCAAAAATAGTAGAGCCCAGTTGGATATGGTTTGGGGCTTTAAAGACAAAAATGGTGGGTTAGATGGTGAATATCGGTAAAGAGGAAACAAAGCAAGTTTGATATATTGAAAACTCTGTTGCTTAATAACAACACTACAATAGCTATTAACAGTGTCTATCAACTTGTTTTATAGGCATATTTAAGTAGGACAGTTGGAAAAAATGTAGATAAGTCTGAGAACTCAATATTGCAAGTTATACACATGAGAAAGCACTACAAGTAAAAAATACAATACTACTTATGCTCATTTGCAGTTCCTAGCAGTGTAGGATAAAAGCACAATTTAGCAGAATAGTTTCAAAAAGCTTAGATATTAATCTAATAATCACTTATACAAACTGTGTGTTAGAAAATATATTATTAATGACAATTACAATTTCCTCAGCTAGAATAGCACAATACAGCCAACATTTATGGCGTAGTTGTTATCAAATGCCAGCTAATCGCCAAAACAACAGGTTATTTCAGGCTAAGCAAGTTTTGTTGCAGAACAAAGTTCTTTGCAATCTTATATCTTTACATTAGCAACAATTAAGACATATGTGTTACTAATGCAGGTTATTCCAAGCTAAAAAAAAAACTTTTGTTGTAGGACAATGTTCTTTGCAAGCAAGTATCACTAAAATGGCAACATTTATGTGGTATTTGGTACCAAAGCCAGCTAACCACCAATAGAACCGGTTATTTCAAGCTAAAAGCCATTTTGTTACAGTACAGTATGCTTCTAAGGTGTATATAATCATTTTGCTAGGTATTTGAGCATACAGAACTCTGGTGACAGATATATTATATTACCAATACATACAACCATGTAGTAGGAGTATCGTCGGCTATTCAAATGGCTCAAATTTAGCTATTCCAAATAATAGCCAGTGCAACTAGTCACAAATAAGTGTCATATGAGACTTTCCTTTGCTAAGCTAGGTTACAATAACAAGATATAGTGAGCTGTTACACAATATTCATCCGGTAACCTGCATGCATAAGCGAGCATCAATAATGAGGCATTCGGTAATGTTTCATCACATGTACATACACTGAGGACCTTTAATAGTGTTAATACCAGAAAACAGTAGTATACATACAAAACACTGTATTTGGATATAACTTTATAACCAGTTAAACACTTACATGGTGTTGGGCAAGCATGAGCGGCAAGGAGCGCACAGCAGCCAAGAAGGAAAGAAATTCAAAAGTGGCACCCACACACCTAAGGCACCAATGAAAACTAAGGTCCAGAAATTAGGTCAAAGGGGAGAAGTTTGGCACCTTAGGTAAGAGTGATGACACCCAGGTGAGGAAATTGCCCTAGAAGACAATCTGTCAGCTAGCAAGGATTTGGATAGCATGGGGAAGGGGGAGGTGCAGAATTAGTGCTTATAAGTTCATAGGTTTATAGGTAAGTACTAGGCTAGCTGCCATTGTGGGCCATTTTAAGCCTATCCAGTTTCTCTTTCTGTACTCAAAATAAGCTATCCCATTTGGTAATAGATTGGCCTTACCCATCCCATGGTCAATGTTTATATACTCCCCCTAATTAGAATAACTCGGATCATACCATAGATAATTTGAAGTGACCCATGCATGGATAAAGCATTTAGGAGTTGTATCTACCCATTAATAGTAGATGGGGTAGTCATGGGATACATTTTCTGTTTCCCATCCATAGATCTAAGTTCTATTTGAAAATAGACAAGGATGAACTTTATTTTATTTGGATGGGAAGTCTGTTCCACAACATCGCTATCCTCTGCGAAATATACCTGTCCATCCAAACCAATCTGTTGATATTACAGAAGAGGTTTATACACACACACACATATATATATATATATATATATATATATATATATATATATATATATATATATATATATATATTTTTTTTTTTTTTGCTAATTCTGGTGACTGGACACAATAATTATATAAATGAGTACTCAGCACAAATACATTCCTAAATAGCTCAGTTTTCAAACTGTAACCAAAAGTGGCGATCGCAAAACCAAGGAACCACTTTAAAACAAAAACAACTGCTCATGCATGTAGTCTTGAGATGCCTGAAAGTATTCCAAAAAAACTTGTGCAAGCAGCAACTTGTAAAATCCACTTATTTAATACAATAACATAACGAACGAAACACAAAGGACTTACTTTTATTTTTTGTGTTTCTTTCGTTATGTTATTGTATTAAATAAGTGGATTTTACAAGTCGCTGCTTGCACGAGTTTTTTTTTTTTTTGGAATACTTTCAGGCTTCTCAAGACTACATAGCGAGGCGTGAGCAGTTGTTTTTGTTTTAAAGTTTTCAAACTGTACATACTAAACTTCTCTCTAAGTTGTATGTTATGTTGTGTACACACTTGGGCATGTGGACAGTACTATGTATGTGTAGATTACCTCATGTCTGTAGGGGGAGAATCTTTTATTCCAGACAACAGATGCTGTTAGACTGAAGTTTTTCACTTAAATGTAGTTGTTAGGTATAAGGCAGAATAAATAGTAGAATAGGAAAAGAAAGTTCAGTAGAAAGGAAAAGATAACCCTGCTGGCTAAGCATGAGATGTGCAGAAGTAACAGTTCTCAGGGAAAAGCTACAGAATGTTCCTTTCTCAAGGGAAAGATATGTGCACTTTCAATGCAATGCTAGATAAGGAAAAGACAGTTATGCACTGGCACGCACCTGCAAGACAAGGCTTGAAAGCCAAGTTCAAGAGGGTGGATATGGCTCCCAGAGGAAAGTTATTGGACTGAAGAAATATAATATGTATGTTTAGGACAGGGAAGTTAGCTGAAGTCTGGTACAAGACGTGTTCAGATATAGTTATTGAACTACTTTCATGCTTTCAGTTATTTGATATATTATGCTGCGATATACCATTTGAATATGTTGCTGTGACATTTATATCTGCTGCTATTATATTATATGTTACTCGCTACAATAGGCTATTATTAAGCAAATCCATGGCAGCAGAACTCTGATTTCTGACAATGGTGGCCGAACTGGCCTGAATGGGGAGACGAAAATAACTGTCAAAACCCAATAGCTACTCTGGAGACCCGTGATCAGAGACAGCTGTAGTAAGTAACCATTTCATTTACAGTTTCAAGTACAGCAGCCAGTTTAACTTCACGGTTTCATTATTGCACCATATCTTTTTAATTTTGGTTAGACTTTACAGTGACACCTTTTTGCGGTCTATCAGTAACTACAGCAGAAGTGCTTCATAACAGAGTTTTCAGTAATAGACCAGTGTTTTTCAGGATGGGAGATTGTGAACTCCATCAGAAAAAGGCCATCACTGACAATAATACAGTTATTCCTTCCAGAGCAGACTTTTCGGTAGGACACCACTGATATTCCAGACATGACCTCCATACAGAAAAAGGCCACTGCCAATAATAATAGAATTACTCCTTCCAGAGCAGACTTTTCAGTAGTACACCACTGATATTCCAGACATGAACTCCATACAGAAAATGGCCACCGCCGACGATAATAAAGTTACTTGTTCCAGAGCAGACTTTTTGGTAGGACACCACTGATATTCCAGACATGAACTCCATACAGAAAAAGGCCACTGCCGACAATGATACAGTTGCTCCTTCCAGAGCAGGCTTTTTGGTAGGACACCACTGATATTCCAGATATGAACTCCATACAGTAGACAGCCACAGCAGATGATGCACCAGTCCTCCTTATGTAAGCATTCATTTATCTATTAGCATGGATTTCAAAACTAAGTCAGCCAGTAAATGCTCAGTCAGTCTAGATAGTTCCACAGTTAAATCACCTTATGTTGTGTGGTGAGACATTGTGGATTGGGTTATAAAAAACTGTATACAATGTAATAGTAATTGTTCTCCAAGCACACTTCTAAATTTCAGATTATTGCTAAAGCTATGCTAGGCATGTGTAATTATGGGTTGTACTGAAAATCCAGTAATGAAGGCAGCAGAATCAATCTTATTCAGATGTTAGTAATATCAGTAAGTGCAGTTAGTACAGTTAATACATTACAGACCTCAATAAACAAACTAGATGCTTCACAAAAACAAGGCTCGTCCAGATTTAAGTAATTATGAAACATTTCTGTCCCGAAGGAATACCACAGATAATGCTGAAGTTAAATAGGATAAGTTGGTTAAAGCTATAAAACAATGGCTTGAAGACAAAAATAGTTGTATTACCACTTTTAGACAGAATGCAGGGGAGCTTACAAGTGGGATACAAAAGTTGCTTAAGACTAATATACAGTACCTGAAATCAACTGCAAAAGACATAAGAAATCAAGGGCAGTCCTCACACCAGTTAAAAACTTTAGCTGCAGATTCAGTGAGTGCAATCACAGCTCAGAAATTCTATCATAGATCAAAGTTATTACCCAAATGAAATGAGAGAAAGGGATTATTTCAGAATTTTATGTTTTTTAAAGACTGGTTAATTAATACTGGAGTAACTTGGGGACAAGAACCATCAAAATGTTTTAAAGCTTTTCTTCCTAAGACTCTTTAAGACGTCTGTTAAATCACATGAGCTACTGCTTGATAACATACATGCAAGAATGCATGCTGCCTTACAATCTTTGAAACAGAAAATGTGGTTTGATCCCAAGTTATTAAATCAGTTCAAAATAACTGAAACAGAGGGCCTTATAAAAACTGCAACATTGTTTTCTCTAGCATATGCAGTATTGCGCAATTAACTGCAACATTGTTTTCTTTAGCATATGCAGTAGTGCACAATTAACTGCAACACTGTTTCCTTTAGCATATGCAGTAGTTCACAGTTATTCTGGCAGATAAATGGCACAGGATAATGTACAGAAACGTGATTAAAGTTTTTTTTGCAAAGAGTTCAGGGACTTATTACAACCATTAAGCTAAATGCGATTGCTGTAGCAAAAATATTGAAAAAAAAACAGTACATTAGATAAAAAGCATATTTTGCAAGCATCACATGTAAATATTTATTTATTTAATATTTATTTATTGACATTTGGTGACTGAGAAAGTCCGACTGGGTCTCAGACCCCTTTTCGGCAGAGGCCTGGGAAGAAAAGCTCCATTGTACAAAGTTTAAGTAATAAAAAGTATATGTGGACTTACAATTATTGACATACATTTGTATCACATTTGTCTGAGACATAATAATTTATATTAGAATGTTTTCTATTCACAACACTTGAAACATAAGTGACAATTTAGAGAAATGGATATAATTGTGCTAAGATAAAGAAAAAAATGTAGTGTTAAATATTTGGTTGGATTAGACTTAAGGTTAGTAGAAATGTAGACATAGCTGATGGGTTCATGGGGAGAAGGGGACGGATTAAATGAAGGTCACAGGTTAATGCAGTAGACAGGTGTACTAATGGTGTAAGTGTATTAGTATGAATTATCCAGGTCTATACTGAAGTTAGAATAGGTTAGTGGCAGAGGGGTTTATAGTAAAATAGTGGCAGAGGGTAATGTTTTCAAGCTTACATAATAATGGTTAAGTGGAGGACCCATCATCAGTTTTGTTGACTGGGATGACAGGAGGATTTCTGAAAAAGGGCAACAAGAGTTAAATAGAAAGAGAATGAGGATGGGGATAACTATGAAGTTATGGTACGTGTGTTTGTGAGCAAGGGCATAAGCACGTTTTGAGAAAGTGTTTTTTTTAATGTTAGTTTGAAAGTATTTAGGGATTCAATGCTGCAAATTGTGGATGACAAAGCATTCCCATACTTTAGCAATAGCATGAGAGTATATACTCTGGCAGGATGAGTTTGTGGGTTTATATACTTGCAGGGGTTTATATACTTGCAATAGGATTTTGTTAGTGGAGCAAAGGATTCTAGATGGGGTGTAAGGTTCCAAGACAGATTTTAAAGCAGGGCAGCTCTCTGGGTTGTATATTATTTCATGAGCCATAGAGAGTTGTACTAGGTGCAGGTAGTGAGGAAATTCTAACCAGCTGAGTTTCTGTAGAGCCTCACAATGGTGGGCACAGTAAGATAACCCAGTGGCAAATTTGGCGGTTCTATGACAGCACGATTGATGTTTGTTCAGGAGAGTTATGTGGACGTTAGTGAGAATAGGGGCTGCATAAAGAAAGGTAGGAAGAAGGAAGGTATTAGCAAGGGTTATTGTAGTGGACGTATCCATAAACAGTTTGTGTTTATAATGTTTACCAAGTTTGATATGTGTTTGTTTTTGTTATGTCAGATATATGTTGTTCATAGGCGAGTTTGGTGTCTATAGTGATTCCTAAGAGCTTTGCATGGGGGACAATTTCTATTTGAGTGTTATTCTGAGAGTATATTTTAAAGTCAAGTATAATAGGCTTTGGTGAGAACAGTAAAAACTTATTTTTGTTTGGATTAAGTAGTAGTTGTGAATTAGTTAACCAGGATTCGACAGATGTGAAGACATTTTGAGTAGTAGTTACCAGGTGAGTGGGATTATTTGAGGTGGTGATAATAGTAACATCATCGACATATCGGATAATGGTACTTCGAAGTGAGGCAGTGTGAAGTGTGTTAACAAATATATTAAAAAGCAAAGGTCCCAGAATGAAACCTTGAAGAACTCCTGTGCTGTTTTCTTGGTATTTGGATAAGCTAGTCTTCCATTTAACACATTGTTGTCTTTCTATTAGGTAATTGGAAACCATTTTAAAGCAGTAGGGGAGCAGTCTAGAGAGGAAAGTTGTGACAGTAGTTTGGCACGAGAAACTGTATCAAAGGCTTTTGATAGGTGAGGTAATAGTACAGACGTGTATTGACTTTGTTCCAAAGCTTTGCAGATGGTGTCTGCGAAGGTTAATAGTGCTGTTGTAGTCCTTTGTGAAGGATGAAAGCCATGGTGCGTGGATGTGAGGAGGTGGTTATCTAGCAGAACTTTTATTAGTTGTTTGTGAATACATTTTTGAGAATCTTGGATAGTGCAGAGAGAATAGAGATAGGTGGGAAGTTAGACAGTTCTTGATTGTTTCCAACCTTGTGGAGGTGTGATAATGGATTTTTTCCAGAGTTTGGATACATAGGATTCAGAGATAGACCTGCTGATTAAAATGCTAACTGGCAGCAAGTTTTAAGTATTCAGGAGGACGATTGTCAGACAAGGAAAAGGCTTTAGTTTGGAAAGAAGTCAATGAACTAGAGAGGTAGGTACAGCTTGTAAGGAGAAAGTGCTGACTGTGGGGGAAGAATTAGGGCTGGGATGTTTGTCTACAAAGTTAGCACTAGGTGATATTTCCATTAGGTAAGATATATTATTTTGTGCAGAGGAATTTGCAAGTTTTAGAACACTGTCAAAGAAATGAGAGTTAAACATTTCAGCAATTTCTGTGGGTTCTTTGACTGGAGCAGGAGATGGGTTTTGGGATGTTCCTGGAGAAAAAAGTTTTGATATGAATTTCCATAATTGTTATGGATTGTTTGATTTGGAGATTAGTTGTTATGCAAAGTATTTTTTGTCAGAAGTGACTAGTTTTTTTTTTCCTTTGTTTCAGAGTTGTTTAAATTTTAGATGATCTAGTTCATCTTTGTTTTTTTCACCAGATTTTCCAAGCTTTGTCTCTAGCTAGATGTGTTAGTTTGGTAGTCTTAGTAAGCCAAAGTACAGGGTTTGATTTAATCCTTTTGGTGTGTAAAGCAGTTAGGCTATTGAATACATCTAGGAAAGCTTTATTGAAGTAATTTGTAGTGTCATGGTGTGTAAAGCAGTTAGGCTATTGAGTACATCTAGGAAAGCTTTATTGAAGTAATTTGTAGTGTCATCTAGCGAGAGTACTTTTAAGGGGGACTGGTTTATATTTTTTAAGATATTATTGAGATCACTGAAAAGCCACCTCATTACAAACAGTATGATTAATTATATCCTTGTCTGGGAAGTTTCAAATCTGAGACAGACACAGTACCAACAGTTTCTTCAGCTCCTGACATCAGTATGATTTCTGATGCACAGCACACTCAGTCTGATGTTTACACAGATTTATTGTTTTCTGAAGAGAGTACAGATATTGCACTGGTGGGAAGCAGATGAGAGGAGATATTACTAACCTTGCAGACACGGTTCAGTCCGGTGCAGATAATGCCAGAGTAAATGGTGTAGATGATAAACAAAGTTCCAGCCAGAGGGATGAACAGAAGTTATGACGTACCTCTGGTCCATGTGATTGCTAGTGTTACAGCAGATGATTTTCAAAACAGTTATGATGGGCATGGCAGCCCAACACCAAATTCATTTAAAGTTGGTAAGGATGGTGGACCATACATTTCATTATTTATGGGAAAGGAATTATGGAACAATGTACTAAATGATACAGGGGCTTCTGTTTCAGTTACAAACAGACCTCCGCTAGGGAACCCAAGTATAGCTGTAATGCTATAAGGATTTAAAGGTCAAAGGTAGCTGCAGTCAGCAGCAAGCCTTTGGAAATCAGATTCCTGAGTGAAGCTAACCTGCCTGGAAAAAAAGTAACAGTAAAATTCTTGTTACATGGATATTATGTCAGGATTAGGTGTTGTATTAGATTTTAATAACAAAATATTGTGGAGAAATAAAAATGCTATAATATGTACAGTGGTGCAGACAGAAGAAATGTACAAAAAGCTGTGTACAGTAGACTGCACAGATGAGATCCTGGATTTAAGGTATCAGTTGATGCAACAGTTTCCAGAGTTAGGGGCTAAAGATAAAACAGTCTGTGGTCTGATTGGCACTGCCATTGTAAGGGCAGAGGAACTTTCAGACAGGTTACCACCCTATCAGAAACAGTACCCCATTCTCCAAGAAGCAGTGGAAAATATATGTAGATGCATTACAGATTGGGAAGGAAAAGGCAGTAGAATTAAAGAGACAAGTCCAGCAAATTCACCCATGTGGCCAGTAAAGAAAAAGGATGATTGTTAGAGATTAATATTAGATTTGAGACTAGTAAATAAGTGCACCACACCAGCAGCAGCCTGGTGCACCTGAAATGGGTGTTAACTAAGATCCATGGAATAAATGGTTTACAGTTATTGATTCAACAAATGGATTTTTTGCTGTACCTTTAGCTGAATCCTCACAGAAATGTTTTGCTTTCATGTTTGAGGATACTTAATATGTGATGACACATTTGCCAATGGGTTTTGTAAATTCTTCTGTATTGCTTCATCAGACATTGGCATGGGTACTCAGGACATTCAATTATGGTAATAAAATGTTACAATACATGGATGATATCCTGATACAAACAGAAACATAAAGGAGCACTTGCAGACATTTAAATAACATTTTACTAGCCTTAAAAATGATGGGTTTAAATTCAAGGCCAGTAAAATGTAGCTGAAGCAATAGACAGCCAAATTCTTGGAAGTAACTATACAACCCAGTGTTCATAACCAATGCAGGAAAAGACTGCAGTCTATTTTGTCCACGCCATTACCTACCAAAATTCAAGATTTGCAGAAGTTTTTTAGAAATGATGACTTGTAACAGGGAATTTATAAAAGATTATACAGTCTTCATCGACCCTTTGCATAAAATGATTGATGCAAAGTTCCCTGTACTGCAATTTTGGTTTGGTCAGAAGAGGAAAAGAAGGCAATGGAGACACTGAAACAGAAACGTGCAGTAGCAACTGAATTAATTATACCATCAGCAGAATATCCTTTTTATTTGTAAGCAACAGCTGGAGATGGCAGCATCTCCGCAGTCTTGCTCCAGAAATACACACATACCTTACAGCAAGGTCTCCAAACTAGGCTAAGATCTATTATC
Organism: Protopterus annectens; assembly: GCF_019279795.1. NCBI lineage: Eukaryota > Metazoa > Chordata > Ceratodontiformes > Protopteridae > Protopterus > Protopterus annectens. The sequence goes on from NC_056737.1 coordinate 1,195,990,477, forward strand.
TTTTTCAGTAAAATGTTATCACCTGAGGAGAAGGGTTATCACCCTTGTGTAAAGGCTTTGTTAGATATATACTGGGGAGCTCATGTCAGAATTAATCACGCAGTTCTCTCCAATAATAGTGCAACCACCACACCACTCATTAACGACACTACTGTATTCACAGACAAGGAGCTGTGAAGCAGGCTACACTTTCTAAAGGGATTATAGCTTTAGAACAGAAGAATATTTCAATATAGGTTGGGAAAAATATTACTTGTTTCAACAGTTGCTATATGAAGAAGGAACTTCTCATACTTGTGAGGAAGAGATGGACAAAATTCCAAATTCACCTTTTTCAGATGAATTCAGTGCAGAGGCCAGGTGTGTGTATGCAAATAGTTCAAGATTTTTGAAAAAGTCACATTCTGCACAGGATTTGCAGTTTACACTAACACTAACAAACCAGAGACCCATATGATCAAGCTTCCTGGGTGTCTGTAAGCCCAATGAGCAGAGTTGGAATCTGTTTTATATGGTATAAAATATATGGAGACAATCATTTGACCATTGTTAGTGACAGTTCTTATGTACTAACAGCCCTCACTATATATCTGGATATTTGAGCAAGGAGGGGATTTGTGGACAGTAAAGGTAAACCTTTACAGCATGCAGCAGTTCTGAAGGAATTAAATGATCCACGGTGGAAAAACAGAAATAGGTGGAGCATTTGCAAGGTAAAGCCACATTAAGTGAGATATAGTAATCTTCATTGTTTGGCAATTCCATAGCAGATGCAGCAGCAGAAAAGGCTGCCAAGGAGGGGGTCCCTCTATATCCAGGGCAGTGGGAGATAAAGTAGAAAGTATCACAGAGGTGAGCTAAGGGAGCTAAACAGTTGAGGAAAATTTATTGAAGATTCAGGAAATGAAGGCAGATGCTGATGAAATAACACAATGTGAGGTTGCCAGTCCAGTTCCTGGAGTAAAGTTGCATATGTATAAAAAAGAACAAGGGGCACTTTTGACCTACATATCAAAATTATTGGCTAAACAGTTAATCAAGTACAACCATCAGTTACAGGGCCATTTGGGCTTCCAGAAATTTTGGCCTGTCATAAAACATAAGTTTTGAAATCCTCAGCTAAAAGCACTATGTAAAGAAACACAGGAGGAATGCATAATATGCGTGTAGACAAGTCCTACACTAAAGAAACCTTAGTTGCAAAGATTGCCAGTTTTAGAGGGATCATGGTACATTATGCAGACAGATTTTGCAGGACCTCTACCCCCATCCAAAAGGAGGTACCAACATTTGTTGGGAGCAGTATATGCTTTTACTAAGTGGCTGGAGGCTATTCACACTAAGGATATGACAGAAAAAAAAACTACAGCATCTGCATTATGGAATATTTTTTTCACATCGGCGGTAGCTCCAGATCATTAAATCTGGCAATGGTACTCCATTCACAAGTCAGGTTATGAAAAATGCATGTAATCTGTTGGAAATACAACAGAAATGTCATGTTCCATATCAGCCACATTGTAATGAATTGTTAAAAAAAAATAAAACCATTAAGGAGAGACTTACTAAAGCCTGTACAGAGAGGGGCCCTAATTGGGTCATTCGTTTACCAGCTATTTTCTGGGAATAAGGGCATCACAATGTCAAATCAGGAATGTCACCCTTTGACTTAATGACAGGAGGAAAGATGCCATTGAATTTCCCCCTTTGACCCATCTCTGAGGTCACAGGCTTCTTATTTCACTGTAGCACATCACCAGGCTTGGTTACAGACTTTATAGGAATCCATCAACGACATGTGTTTGTTCCATGCAGGCAGGGTGTACAAGATGCTAAGAGACTCAGCTGACATTGTACAGCTAAAGGAGGGTTAACAAGTCATGATAAAGTGATTTGTGTTTGCGGGCTGTTTTGCCTCAAACTGGGAAGGACCATGACCCATATTCAAACAGGTAGGGCGTCTGGCTCATCAAATTAAGAAAAGTGTTAAGAATCTCAGAGATGGGAAATTTAAAATTGTGTATATTGAGCAATTAAAGCTTGTTAAAAATACAGATGTAATCTCAAGGAAGTGATACTACTTTTTTGTACTTTGTAGATCATGACACAGGACACATTGCCAACTTTGGATTTTTTTAAATAATTTGATAGGATGCTTTTTTAAATGCACACTTTTCAACACCAGCCATCCAGCCTTGCACAGGAGATGGGGAAGGGAGGCTGAAAGACCTAATTGTATAAGAGACACAGCAAGGGACTCTTTAACTCTAAGGAGGCCTCTCCAATACCTCAGCAGTGACTTGTGACGATGGAGTGTAGGGCCACTCTGGTATTGTTGCTTTGCTTGATTGTGTATCAGCAGTGACTTGTGATGATGGAGTGTAGGGCCACTCTGGTATTGTTGCTTTGCTTGATTGTGTATCAGCAGTGACTTGTGATGATGGAGTGTAGGGCCACTCTGGTATTGTTGCTTTGCTAGATTGTGTATCAGCAGTGACTTGTGACGATGGAGTGTAGGGCCACTCTGGTACTGTTGCTTTGCTTGATTGTGTATCAGCAGTGACTTGTGACGATGGAGTGTAGGGCCACTCTGGTATTGTTGCTTTGCTTGATTGTGTATCAGCAGTGACTTGTGACGATGGAGTGTAGGGCCACTCTGGTATTGTTGCTTTGCTTGATTGTGTATCAGCAGTGACTTGTGACGATGGAGTGTAGGGCCACTCTGGTATTGTTGCTTTGCTTGAGTGTGTATTAGCAGTGACTGTGATGGAGTGTAGGGCCACTCTGGTATTGTTGCTTTTTTTGATTGTGTATTTTGCATGGTCTGGGATGGTCCATTCATAGGTTCATAGGAGGTTACTAGGCTAATGGCCCTAAGGCCTTTACAAGCCTAGCCGTGTAATAACCCAAGTACCCTTACTGACCATAGTTAGATGGTCATTGTTAGCAGAGCAAATCTGTGATCAGCACCAACTGCCCCTGTCCCTGAGAGACAGAGGTGTCACCCTTGGGATGAATTTATGGTCATCCTTCCAGTTGTCAAGGTTGCACTTGAATTGAGTCATTGACAAGCTCTGCATCACATGGAGTGGGAGCTTATCAAGAGGAGCATCAATTGCTGGGAGTTATATCTGTCTCTCCAGCATGTTCTATTAATATCACAGGCTAGGCTGAGATCCCTGGAGTCAGTTATCGTTGTCCCATTTGATTTGTAGATATGCAGCATTTCCATTAGGGCAGGGTCCAAGACTGCTCTGTAAGACCAGGCACAGCTCGCCTCTTAGCAGTGTGTTTGATGCAAAGTACAAGGACAGAGCTTTCAGTCTTTCCAAGTATGTCATGGTTGGAGGTCCTGAACTATCTTGGTTAGAAACTTCTGTGGTCTCTCCAGTTCCTGCTGGTGTCTGGTGAGGTATATACAGAAGGGAGCATTATACTCAATTATTGGTGTGATAAAGGTCAGATACAGTGAAGCTATAACCTCCCTGGTCTTGGATGCAATGCCGTTATTTATGGGATGTGCAATGCAGAATGCTTTTCTTACCAGTACGGACCCATATTGATTGAAGTTTACATTGTTATCAACCTGTGTTCCCAAGTCTCACACACTGAGTTTGAGCTTACAGGGGTGCCATCTATATCATAATTAGCAAGGATACTTATTTGACAAAGGGGATAATGAGGCATTTATTTGTGTTAAGATTTAGTCTGTAAGTTTGGCACCAATCATTTTTTCTGTCAACCCTTTCTGTAATATGTTAACATCACTGGGGGTCTCTATGATTGAGCCCAGTTTACAGTCATCTGCAAACTTGGTATGTTACAAGCCATCTACCTTTGCCTGGACTTCAGAGAAATAGATTATAAAGAGTAGAGGGCCCAGCACCCTACTGGTAACTAGTCTACTGGTGGAGATGGACTCCCCAACTTTGACAGTGTGCATTCTGTTGGTGAACCAGTTTGCCATTCATCTGGTAATGTATGGATTAATCCCCAGCAGGGAGAGTTTCTCTGTTATACTTGAATGGGGGAGTCTTTCAAAGGCTTTGGCTAAATCAAGATAGGTGTTTTGGTCTCATTCATGGCTTTGGTGACATTCTCAAAGAAATCCACTAGGTTTAAAAAGCAAGATCTACCCTTGACAAAACCAAACTGGGTTGGGTCAAGGGTTTGAAGGTCACCTATATCCATGTGGATATGGTCCATGATGATTCTTTTCATGGCCTTGCAGATAAGGCTGGTTAGAATTATGGGTCAATATTCCCAGGGTCAGTTGATGGGCCCCCTTTTTGCAAGGGGATTACTGTCTCTGTTCTCCACTCTGCCGGGACAAAGACAGTTCTCAGGCTATAGTTAAAGAGATTGCCAAGTGGTTTCACTAGGTCTTGTTTAAATTACTTAGTAAGCAGCCTGAGATCTTATCTGGTCCCATAGAGGCCATGTTTTTGACCTTGGAGAGTGCGTGTATGAAGTGGTGTCAGGAATGCTTTGGGATATGTCTGGTGGGAACAGGGGTGTGAAGTTATTGCCAAATCTGCTGGATAGCAGGTTGGAAATTTCCCTGGGTTCAGTGTAAGTGGTACCGTCCACAATACATTTGGCATACAGCTGGGCATTCCCTTTTAGGTTTCAGACATAGCTAAAGAATGCTTTATGATTGTCTTTAGCTAGGTATGCTAATTCAGTCTTGTAATTATCCTTAGTGGACTGTACAAGACATCTGATTTGCTTATTCAAGCTGTGGAGAGTATTCTTCCTCTGATGAATAAGTTCCCTCCTGTTCTTAGATATCAGTTTATTTCTTTTGTTGTATAGTTTATTTATACTTACAGTCCACCAGGGTGGCTTGTTTTTTCTGGAAGACCTGTTTTTCTTTCCTCTTAGGTACAGCTGAGTCGATGCATTTGTTTAAGTGACTGCATAGGTTATTTGTGTATTCGTTTCCATAGGAGTCATTGTTGACTATGTTGGCAGGGACTTTGAAACTTTTGTACAATTTTAGCAGGTAATAGTTTGCTTTGGAAAAACTTTTCATTCTTTTTTTTTACTCCTGTGGGGGGTGTCAGGTTTGATCTCTACTTCAAACGAGACAGATTTATGATCTGACCTTACCAGGTAGGACAACACACAGGGGGTAGTGCAGTGATCCCCCATGTTGGTGAGCAGTAGGTGCATGACCTTTGAGCCCCTTGCAGGGGTGCAAACCAAGTGTTCCAGGATATTTGAATTAATAAAGTCCAGGAACCTCATAGCAATCATGTTTGTGCTCATGTAAGTCACCCAGTCGAGGTAAGAATAGTTAAACTCTCCCATGACCAGGGTGTTTGGCTGAATACTGAGTGACTCTAGGAAGTCCAGGTAGGTGGTGTGCTTCTCCTGGCTCATAGTAGAGGACCTGTAGCGAGCGATGATGTAGAGTGGTATTTTACCTATAGGTAATTGGACCTGTTCTACCAGTCTCAAGGTGTATTTGGATTTAATGAAGATGGATACACCTCCACCTCTGTTTCTTTCATATTCATTCTGGGGTCTGAATGTGTGAAATGAAGCATAGGTTTGTACAGCCATGCTGCTCTCAGTGGCCTTGATCCAAGTTTCAGTGGCTGCACAAACATCAGAATCTTGCAAGGTGAGGAGTACTTCTGGTTTACTGTTCATAGGTTCATAGGTTTATACTAGGCTATCTGCCCTAAGGCATTTATAAGCCTAGCCCAAATTTTTGTGGCTTACGCCACCCTTATATGAAAAAATACTGTGCCCATTAGTTTGTTGTGCCTCTGTCCAGCAGTGACACAGAGATGATTCCTGGGTAAACCTCGATCTCCCATCCACAGGACTAGATTTCTCTTGAACAGAGTCAGCGAGGTGCTCTGCCTCACATGGACTGGGATTTTATTCCACAGCATAGGGAGTCTCTGAGTGATAAATCTATCCCTCCAGCACATCCTATTTATATCCGTGCTAAGGTTTAAGTCGCTTGCTCTAGTGGTTTTGGTGGATTTGGATTTTTGAGGTGGAGCATGTCCATTAATTCGGGTTGGACATGGCCTTGTATGTCAGGCACATGTCACCTCTGAGCAGACGGTATGCGACTGAATAGAGCTGGAGTTTCTTCAATCTGGCAGCATATGACAGATTTTGGAGTCCCTTTATCCTTTTGGTGAGGAACTTTTGGGGTCTCTCCAATTGCTGCAGATGTCGGGTGAGATACATCCCGAATGGGGCATTGCACTCGATCATTGGTCTGATAAGTGAAGAGTACAGGGGAACAATGACCTCACTAGATCTGGATGTGAATCCCTTCATGATCAGGTGGGCAATGTAGAAGGTCTTTCTAACCACTTTAGCAACGTGAGTGTCAAAAGAAAGGCCACTGTCAACCTGGGTCCCCAGGTCCCTGATAACCTCTTCTGCGCTTAGTGGATTGCCACCTATATGGTAGCTTGGGGTTACTTTGTTTTCCGAAGGGTATGACTATACATTTTTGGCGTTTAACTTCAGGCCATGGCTCTGGCACCAGCTATCTGTTTCTGTGAGTCCCTTCTGAAGGATATCCGTGTCCGATGCACTTTCCACTATGGCCCAGTTTGCAGTCGTCTGCAAACTTTGTCAGCCAAAGTCCTCCCATGTTGGCCTGTACTTCTGAGAAGTAGATGCCAAACAATAGGGGGCCAAGGACCGAGCCCTGTGGGACACCACTTGTGACCGGCTTGGAGTCTGACATAGCGCCAGCAACTCTAACCCTGTGGGTTCTGTCCTTAAGCCAGTTTGCAACCCATCTTGTGACATATGGGTTTACATTTAAGCTGGTAAGTTTTTCTACAATACCCGAGTGGGGTATTGTGTCGAAAGCCTTTGCAAGGTCAAGGTAGGCTGTATGGACTGCCTTTCCCTCATCAATGGCCTTGGTGACTGTTTCGAAGAAGTCGACCAAGTTCAAAAGGCATGATCTTCCCTTGACAAAGCCAAACTGGGTTTAAGCTCCTAGCATTAAGCAGCATGACCTTGGGTTTGTCTTTAGTGGATTTCTTTACATCGGAAGTTTTGTTGCTTGGACATTGCCTAAAAAGGCACTATGGGGAGGTAAGCATCTTTGCCAGTATCTGAAAGCCTTGAAGAGACAGGTGAAGGCATCTCTGACAAAGAAGCGTAAACTGTCAACCATATCTTCCCAGGCAGACAGATACTAGATTATCCTAGAGTGACACCAGAAGCTAAGCCAATTATTGAAAGCAATATTTTTTTGTCTGTATTGTGGCAGCATCCTAGGTGAAAGTAGAATGCTGCTTAGGACTAGAGAAATACCTGCCTGGGACACATAATCTGAGAGTTTCATCATGTCTGTCTTCATACATTCCAAAGAGGTATGTCTCAAATCATTCACACCAACATGTACTATGACAGAGTCATAACGGTACTTGTTGCGGAGTGACTTGAATCTGTGTGAGATTTGAAGGATCCTGGCACTTGACAGGCAGTTGACTGTGACCTTCTCCTTGTTCAACCTGGTGAGGGGGCCATCTGTGTGTGTCTCACTATTGCGTCACCTCTGAACAGAACATTAGGTTTTGAGGTGTTTTGCCTTAGGAGCTTAATTGTTGAGACACTTCTTCTTCTTCTTTAGGCTGATCCCGTTAGGGGTCGCCACAGCAGATCAACTGTTTCCATTTCTTCCTGTCCTCTGCATCTTGCTCTGTCACACCAACCACCTGCATATCCTCTCTCACCACATCCATAAACCTAATCTTAGGCCTTCCTCTTTTCCTGTTACCTGGTAGCTTCATCTTTAGCATCTTTTTCCCAATATAGTCTGCATCCCTCCTCAGCACATGTCCAAACCAATGTAATCTTGCCTCTCTGGCTTTGTCTCCATACCTTCCAACCTGGGCTGACCCTCTAATATACTTATTCCTAATCCTGTCCATCCTTGTTACACCCAGTGCAAATCTTAACATCTTCAACTGAGCCACATCAACCTCTGACTCCTGCCTTTTTGTCAATGCCACTGTCTCCAACCCATATCACATAGCTGGTCTCACTACCCTGTTGTAGAACTTCCCTTTCACTCTTACTGGTACTCATCTGTTACAAATCACTCCTGACACTCTTCTCCACCCATTCCATCCTGCCTGTACTCTCTTCTTCACCTCTCTTCTACACTCACCATTACTCTGAACTGTTGATCCCAAGTACTTAAACTCATCCACCTTCACCACCTCTACTCTCTGCATCCTCACCATTCCTCTACACTCCCTCTCATTCACACACATATATTCTGTCTTAATCCTGCTGACCTTCATTCCTCTTCTCTCTAGAGCATATCTCCACCTCTCTGGGGTCTCCTCCACTTGTTCCCTACTCTCGCTACAGATCGCAATGTCATCTGAAAACATCATAGTCCATGGGGACTCCTGTCTGATCTCATCTGTAAACCTGTCCATCACCATTTCAAATAAGAAAGGGCTCAGAGCTTATCTTTGATGTAATCCCACCTCCACCTTAAACGTATCCATCACTCCCACTGCAGACCTCACCTCTGTCACACTACCCTCGTACATATCCTGTACCACTCTTACATACTTCTCTGACACTCCAGACTTCCTCATACAATACCACAACTCCTCTCTAGACACCTTGTCATATGCTTTCTCTAAATCCACAAAGACACAATGCAACTCCTTCTGACCTTCTCTGTACTTCTCCATTGACACTCTCAGAGCAAACATCACATCTGTAGTGCTCTTTCCTGGCATGAAGCCATACTGCTGATCACTAATCATCACCTCCCTTCTTAACCTAGCTTCCACTGCTCTTCCCCATAACTTCATGCTGTGACTGATAAGTTTAATCCCTCTGTAGTTACTACAGCTCTGCACATCACCATTATTCTTAAAAATCGGTACCAAAACACCTTTTCTCCATTCCTCAGGCATCTTCTCACTTTCCAAGATTTCATTAAACAATCTAGTTAAAAACTCCACTGCCATTTCACCTAAATACCTCCATGCTTCCACAGGTATGTCATCTGGACCCACAGCCTTTCCGTTCTTCATCCTCTTCATAGCTATCCTTACTTCCTCCTTGCTAATCCACTGCACTTCATGATTCACTATCCGCACATCATCCAACCTTCTCTCCCTCTCATTCTCTTCATTCATCACCCCTCAAAGTACTCTTTCCATCTGCTCAACACACTCTCTCGCTTGTGAGTATGTTTCCCTCATTATCCTTTATCACCCTTACCTGCTGCACATCTTTACTAGCTCGGTCCCTCTGCCTAGCCAATCGGAACAGGTCCTTTTCTCTCTCCTTAGTGTCCAACCTTTCATACAGCTCTTCATACGCCTTATCCTTAGCCTTTGCCACCTCTCTCTTTGCCATGCACCTCATCTCCTTATGCTCTTGTCTACTTTCTTCATCTCTTTGACAATCCCACTTCTTCGCCAACCTCTTTCTCTGTATACTCTCCTGTACTTCTTCATTCCACCACCAGGTCTCCTTGTCTTCCTTCCTCTTTCCAGATGTCACACCAAGCACCTTTCTGAGACCTTTTTGAGACACTGATATATGTGTTATGTGTAATGGTGGATTCTGTCCATGTAGCAGTATGTGTATGCTGTTTGCACTTGGGAGGTCGCTGGTCTTTTGGTAGACTCTTAGTGAGTACCTCTGAGTATATGGTTTTATGTGTCTTGACCTTATTGTGTGTAAGTGGATAGTTGTATGTGCTGACAATCTGTTGCATGTCTTGTATATTGTTATGTGAGAGAACTGATTCTAATTTCATGGTATAGTTACATCTGTCATATGCTGCGTTTCTTTGCTGTAGGAGCAAGCGGTTGCCAGTATACATAAGGCAATGTCTACATTGCCTCAGGATGCCCATGTCAATCAGGTTGGCTGGAAAAATGGTGGGAAACTTTTCATCCATTATGGCAGGTATATATTGTAGTAACTAATGGGTAAGGACACAATCAGCCAGGGTTTGGGAAACTGCCCATCCATTATAGCAGGTACAGTATATAGTGTAGTAACTAGTGGAGTTTCTACAATATTTACAAGTTGGACCAGAATTTGTTTGTGAGACTAACAAAGGTGGCTATTCTGTGGAAGCCTGAGTGTGGAAGACTGTGTCAATGCCTCTGAATGTACAACTGAGTTGTTACAAGGTAGCAATGCACAACTGAGTTATGCAGAGAGGAACAGTGGAGCTAAGGAGGGTTCTTTAGCAGATAACAAGGCAAACTTGTTTTTCTAAACATTTGCATCTATACATGGCAGTGCTAAGCATGGCAGCACAGTGTGCAGCTATGCAGAAATGCGGGGCTTAAACACAAGCAAAGTTAAACAGTTTTAACATAAATTAAACAATAGGAAAGCAGAAAACTGAGCCTTATTTCAGCAATCCTAGACTCAAATGGGTCCTGGGCTGCACACTTCTGCCACAGGGGTACAGGATGTCCTTCTTAATGTAGGTTGGATGGCTTTAGTGCTCAAGTAATACCAAACAGCCTAGATTCAGCAAACCTTAATCTAGCCTAGGCTATGAAATACAGAAGTACTAGAAATTCAAAGTGCGAAAAAAAAAAACAGTCACAGCAGTAAAGCGGAAAAAACAAAGCAGCAATTAAGCAAAATACAGTTAAAAAATGTGCAATGGAAGCTTAAAATATATTTTTTGTTAAACACTGTGGAAGCTTTGGATTTAGTTCAGATTCACTCTAGATCTCTGGCTAAAATACAAGTGAAGTTAAACAGTTTTAACACAAATTAACCAATATGAAAGCATTCATGTATTATGACAAATGGATTACAAGCAAAAGAGTTACAGCTGAAGATTGCAAGTGAATGTGAAATAGTTTATGTGTCAGAAAATGAATCCTTTACAGCTTATTGTTTTTTAATGTTTCTTTAACTAAAGTAGAGTATCAATAGTGCAGACATAATAACACATTGTTTATATGATATGCTAGTAGAGTATCAGTGGTACACACATAATAGCACATTGTTTACATGGAATGTTAAGAGAGTATCAGTGGTACAGACATAATAACACATTGTTTACATGGAATGTTATTAGAATATCAATGGTGCAGACATAATAACGCATTGTTTACATGGAATGTTAGTAGAATATCAATGGTACAGACATAATAATACATTGTTTAAATGGAATGTTAATAGAGTATCAATGGTATGGACATAATAACACATTGTTTACATGGAATGTTAGTAGAGTATGAATGGTACAAACATAATAACACATTGTTTACATGATATGCTAGTAGAGTATCAATGGTACACACATAATAGCACATTGTTTACATGGAATGTTATTAGAATATCAATGGTGCAGACATAATAACACATTGTTTACATGGAATGTTAGTAGAGTATCAATAGTACGGACATAGTAACACATTGTTTACATGGAATGTTAGTAGAATATCAATGGTACAGACATAATAACACATTATTTACATGGAATGTTGTTAATGTCACAAACTTTTAAGTAGACAAACAGTATGCTAACGAAACCTATGCAGATTTGTGTTAAATATCTGAAGGAATATTTTCTTTAGGATTGACACAAGTATACAAGGCAGATGCAGGTATGTAGTCATGTTGTGTAGTGGCATCACAATATTAAGTATTAGAAGATGAGATTTAAGTTTAGGTTCTATTTACACAGCATCACCTAGTAAAAAGGGAAGTGCTAAAAATGAGAAGTCTGGTATCCATGTTAAAATACATTCACCAAGCTTCAGTCTACCTGTGGACATTCTTTTAATTTCTCTCAATTCTGGATTGGTGTCTATGTGCCACTGCAGAAAAAGGTATCCCTCTAGTGCTGGTTTCAGTTAGTCTTCAGGAAATAGCCATCATGCATGAAGATTATATAATAGAAAAAATAATGGGCAAACAGTACAATGTTTGAGGAAATTAATGTTAGTAACACCCGATATTTGAATCTATGGACAACAGGGAAGGGTTTCATTTGCTATAAGAGAGAGAGGCAGCATGGTACAATAAGGTACCACTTCACATAGGCACTAGTCAGTCTAATTTTACCAATATAACATACAGAGATAGAAAAGAAAAACATGCAGGGTTAACAGTCTGTACTCTGTCTAACTCGCGGGTTTAACAGTCTGTACTTTGTCTAACTCGCAGGGTTAGCAGTCCGTACTCTGTCTAACTTGCAGGGTTAGCAGTCCGTACTCTGTCTAACTCACAGGGTTAGCAGTCCGTACTCTGTCTAACTCGCAGGGTTAGCAGTCCGTACTCTGTCTAACTCGCAGGGTTAGCAGTCCGTACTCTGTCTAACTCGCAGGGTTAGCAGTCCGTACTCTGTCTAACTTGACTGAAGACGCACAGAAGTGAGTTAACTCATGAGCTTCGGTAGAATCTAATTGCCTTGTGGAGGTGTGATAATGGATTTTTCCAGAGTTTGGATACATAGGATTCAGAGATAGACCTGCTGATTAAAATGCTAACTGGCAGCAAGTTTTAAGTATTCAGGAGGACGATTGTCAGACAAGGAAAAAGGCTTTAGTTTGGAAAGAAGTCAATGAACTAGTGAGGTAGGTACAGCTTGTAAGGAGAAAGTGCTGACTGTGGGGGAAGAATTAGGGCTGGGATGTTTGTCTACAAAGTTAGCACTAGGTGATATTTCCATTAGGTAAGATATATTATTTTGTGCAGAGGAATTTGCAAGTTTTAGAACACTGTCAAAGAAATGAGAGTTAAACATTTCAGCAATTTCTGTGGGTTCTTTGACTGGAGCAGGAGATGGGTTTTGGGATGTTCCTGGAGAAAAAGTTTTGATATGAATTTCCATAATTGTTATGGATTGTTTGATTTGGAGATTAGTTGTTATGCAAAGTATTTTTTGTCAGAAGTGACTAGTTTTTTTTTTCCTTTGTTTCAGAGTTGTTTAAATTTTAGATGATCTAGTTCATCTTTGTTTTTTTCACCAGATTTTCCAAGCTTTGTCTCTAGCTAGATGTGTTAGTTTGGTAGTCTTAGTAAGCCAAAGTACAGGGTTTGATTTAATCCTTTTGGTGTGTAAAGCAGTTAGGCTATTGAATACATCTAGGAAAGCTTTATTGAAGTAATTTGTAGTGTCATGGTGTGTAAAGCAGTTAGGCTATTGAGTACATCTAGGAAAGCTTTATTGAAGTAATTTGTAGTGTCATCTAGCGAGAGTACTTTTAAGGGGGACTGGTTTATATTTTTTAAGATATTATTGAGATCACTGAAAAGCCACCTCATTACAAACAGTATAATTCATTATATCCTTGTCTGGATAGTTTCAAATCTGAGACAGCAAAGTACCAAGAGTTTCTTCCACTCCTAACACCAGTATGATTTCTGATGCACAGCACACTCAGTCTGATGTTTACACAGATTTATTGTTTTCTGAAGAGAGTACAGATATTGCACTGGTGGGAAGCAGATCATAGGAGATACTACTAACCTTGCAGACACTTTCAGTCCGTGCAGATAATGCCAGAGTAAATGGTGTAGATGATAAACAAAGTTCCAGCCAGAGGGATGAACAGAAGTTATGACGCACCTCTGGTCCATGTGATTGCTAGTGTTACAGCAGATGATTTTCAAAACAGTTATGATGGGCATGGCAGCCCAACACCAAATTCATTTAAAGTTGGTAAGGATGGTGGACCATACATTTCATTATTTATGGGAAAGGAATTATGGAACAATGTACTAAATGATACAGGGCTTCTGTTTCAGTTACAAACAGACCTCCGCTAGGGAACCCAAGTATAGCTGTAATGCTATAAGGATTTAAAGGTCAAAGGTAGCTGCAGTCAGCAGCAAGCCTTTGGAAATCAGATTCCTGAGTGAAGCTAACCTGCCTGGAAAAAGTAACAGTAAAATTCTTGTTACATGGATATTATGTCAGGATTAGGTGTTGTATTAGATTTTAATAACAAAATATTGTGGAGAAATAAAAATGCTATAATATGTACAGTGGTGCAGACAGAAGAAATGTACAAAAAGCTGTGTACAGTAGACTGCACAGATGAGATCCTGGATTTAAGGTATCAGTTGATGCAACAGTTTCCAGAGTTAGGGGCTAAAGATAAAACAGTCTGTGGTCTGATTGGCACTGCCATTGTAAGGGCAGAGGAACTTTCAGACAGGTTACCACCCTATCAGAAACAGTACCCCATTCTCCAAGAAGCAGTGGAAAATATATGTAGATGCATTACAGATTGGGAAGGAAAAGGCAGTAGAATTAAAGAGACAAGTCCAGCAAATTCACCCATGTGGCCAGTAAAGAAAAAGGATGATTGTTAGAGATTAATATTAGATTTGAGACTAGTAAATAAGTGCACCACACCAGCAGCAGCCTGGTGCACCTGAAATGGGTGTTAACTAAGATCCATGGAATAAATGGTTTACAGTTATTGATTCAACAAATGGATTTTTTGCTGTACCTTTAGCTGAATCCTCACAGAAATGTTTTGCTTTCATGTTTGAGGATACTTAATATGTGATGACACATTTGCCAATGGGTTTTGTAAATTCTTCTGTATTGCTTCATCAGACATTGGCATGGGTACTCAGGACATTCAATTATGGTAATAAAATGTTACAATACATGGATGATATCCTGATACAAACAGAAACATAAAGGAGCACTTGCAGACATTTAAATAACATTTTACTAGCCTTAAAAATGATGGGTTTAAATTCAAGGCCAGTAAAATGTAGCTGAAGCAATAGACAGCCAAATTCTTGGAAGTAACTATACAACCCAGTGTTCATAACCAATGCAGGAAAAGACTGCAGTCTATTTTGTCCACGCCATTACCTACCAAAATTCAAGATTTGCAGAAGTTTTTTAGAAATTATGACTTGTAACAGGGAATTTATAAAAGATTATACAGTCTTCACAGACCCTTTGCATAAAATGATTGATGCAAAGTTCCCTGTACTGCAATTTTGGTTTGGTCAGAAGAGGGAAAGAAGGCAATGGAGACACTGAAACAGAAACTTGCAGTAGCAACTGAATTAATTATACCATCAGCAGAATATCCTTTTTATTTGTAAGCAACAGCTGGAGATGGCAGCATCTCCGCAGTCTTGCTCCAGAAATACACACATACCTTACAGCAAGGTCTCCAAACTAGTCTAAGATCTATTATCTTTTTCAGTAAAATGTTATCACCTGAGGAGAAGGGTTATCACCCTTGTGTAAAGGCTTTGTTAGATATATACTGGGGAGCTCATGTCAGAATTAATCACGCAGTTCTCTCCAATAATAGTGCAACCACCACACCACTCATTAAAGACACTACTGTATTCACAGACAAGGAGCTGTGAAGCAGGCTACACTTTCTAAAGGGATTATAGCTTTAGAACAGAAGAATATTTCAATATAGGTTGGGAAAAATATTACTTGTTTCAAAAGTTGCTATATGAAGAAGGGAACTTCTCATACTTGTGAGGAAGAGATGGACAAAATTCCAAATTCACCTTTTTCAGATGAATTCAGTGCAGAGGCCAGGTGTGTGTATGCAAATAGTTCAAGATTTTTTGAAAAAGTCACATTCTGCACAGGATTTGCAGTTTACACTAACACTAACAAACCAGAGACCCATATGATCAAGCTTCCTGGGTGTCTGTAAGCCCAATGAGCAGAGTTGGAATCTGTTTTATATGGTATAAAATATATGGAGACAATCATTTGACCATTGTTAGTGACAGTTCTTATGTACTAACAGCCCTCACTATATATCTGGATATTTGAGCAAGGAGGGGATTTGTGGACAGTAAAGGTAAACCTTTACAGCATGCAGCACTTCTGAAGGAATTAAATGATCCACGGTGGAAAAACAGAAATAGGTGGAGCATTTGCAAGGTAAAGCCACATTAAGTGAGATATAGTAATCTTCATTGTTTGGCAATTCCATAGCAGATGCAGCAGCAGAAAAGGCTGCCAAGGAGGGGGTCCCTCTATATCCAGAGCAGTGGGAGATAAAGTAGAAAGTATCACAGAGGTGAGCTAAGGGAGCTAAACAGTTGAGGCAAATTTATTGAAGATTCAGGAAATGAAGGCAGATGCTGATGAAATAACACAATGTGAGGTTGCCAGTCCAGTTCCTGGAGTAAAGTTGCATATGTATAAAAAAGAACAAGGGGCACTTTTGACCTACATATCAAAATTATTGGCTAAACAGTTAATCAAGTACAACCATCAGTTACAGGGCCATTTGGGCTTCCAGAAATTTTGGCCTGTCATAAAACATAAGTTTTGAAATCCTCAGCTAAAAGCACTATGTAAAGAAACACAGGAGGAATGCATAATATGCGTGTAGACAAGTCCTACACTAAAGAAACCTTAGTTGCAAAGATTGCCAGTTTTAGAGGGAGCATGGTACATTATGCAGACAGATTTTGCAGGACCTCTACCCCCATCCAAAAGGAGGTACCAACATTTGTTGGGAGCAGTATATGCTTTTACTAAGTGGCTGGAGGCTATTCACACTAAGGATATGACAGAAAAAAACGACAGCATCTGCATTATGGAATATTTTTTTTCACATCGGCGGTAGCTCCAGATCATTAAATCTGGCAATGCTACTCCATTCACAAGTCAGGTTATGAAAAATGCATGTAATCTGTTAGAAATACAACAGAAATGTCATGTTCCATATCAGCCACATTGTAATGAATTGTTAAAAAAAAATAAAACCATTAAGGAGAGACTTACTAAAGCCTGTACAGAGAGGGGCCCTAATTGGGTCATTCGTTTACCAGCTATTTTTCTGGGAATAAGGGCATCACAATGTCAAATCAGGAATGTCACCCTTTGACTTAATGACAGGAGGAAAGATGCCATTGAATTTCCCCCTTTGACCCATCTCTGAGGTCACAGGCTTCTCATTTCACTGTAGCACATCACCAGGCTTGGTTACAGACTTTATAGGAATCCATCAACGGCATGTGTTTGTTCCATGCAGGCAGGGTGTACAAGATGCTAAGAGACTCAGCTGACATTGTACAGCTAAAGGAGGGTTAACAAGTCATGATAAAGTGATTTGTGTTTGCGGGCTGTTTTGCCTCAAACTGGGAAGGACTATGACCCATATTCAAACAGGTAGGGCGTCTGGATCATCAAATTAAGAAAAGTGTTAAGAATCTCAGAGACGGGAAATTTAAAATTGTGTATATTGAGCAATTAAAGCTTGTTAAAAATACAGATGTAATCTCAAGGAAGTGATACTACTTTTTTGTACTTTGTAGATCATGACACAGGACACATTGCCAACTTTGGATTTTTTTAAATAATTTGATAGGATGCTTTTTTAAATGCACACTTTTCAACACCAGCCATCCAGCCTTGCACAGGAGATGGGGAAGGGAGGCTGAAAGACCTAATTGTATAAGAGACACAGCAAGGGACTCTTTAACTCTAAGGAGACCTCTCCAATACCTCAGCAGTGACTTATGATGATGGAGTGTAGGGCCACTCTGGTATCGTTGCTTTGCTTGATTGTGTATCAGCAGTGACTTGTGATGATGGAGTGTAGGGCCACTCTGGTATTGTTGCTTTGCTTGATTGTGTATCAGCAGTGACTTGTGATGATGGAGTGTAGGGCCACTCTGGTATTGTTGCTTTGCTAGATTGTGTATCAGCAGTGACTTGTGACGATGGAGTGTAGGGCCACTCTGGTACTGTTGCTTTGCTTGATTGTGTATCAGCAGTGACTTGTGACGATGGAGTGTAGGGCCACTCTGGTATTGTTGCTTTGCTTGATTGTGTATCAGCAGTGACTTGTGACGATGGAGTGTAGGGCCACTCTGGTACTGTTGCTTTGCTTGATTGTGTATTAGCAGTGACTGTGATGGAGTGTAGGGCCACTCTGGTACTGTTGCTTTGCTTGATTGTGTATTAGCAGTGACTGTGATGGAGTGTAGGGCCACTCTGGTATTGTTGCTTTTTTTGATTGTGTATTTTGCACGGTCTGGGATGGTCCATTCATAGGTTCATATGAGGTTACTAGGCTAATGGCCCTAAGGCCTTTACAAGCCTAGCCGTGTAATAACCCAAGTACCCTTACTGACCATAGTTAGATAGTCATTGTTAGGAGAGCAAATCTGTGATCAGCACCAACTGCCCCTGTCCCTGAGAGACACAGGTGTCACCCTTGGGATGAATTCATGGTCATCCTTCCAGTTGTCAAGGTTGCACTTGAATTGAGTCATTGACAAGCTCTGCATCACATGGAGTGGGAGCTTATCAAGAGGAGCATCAATTGCTGGGAGTTATATCTGTCTCTCCAGCATGTTCTATTAATATCACAGGCTAGGCTGAGATCCCTGGAGTCAGTTATCGTTGTCCCATTTGATTTGTAGATATGCAGCATTTCCATTAGGGCAGGGTCCAAGACTGCTCTGTAAGACCAGGCACAGCTCGCCTCTTAGCAGTGTGTTTGATGCAAAGTACAAGGACAGAGCTTTCAGTCTTTCCAAGTATGTCATCTTTGGAGGTCCTGAACTATCTTGGTTAGAAACTTCTGTGGTCTCTCCAGTTCCTGCTGGTGTCTGGTGAGGTACATACAGAAGGGAGCATTATACTCAATTATTGGTGTGATAAAGGTCAGATACAGTGAAGCTATAACCTCCCTGGTCTTGGATGCAGTGCCGTTATTTATGGGATGTGCAATACAGAATGCTTTTCTTACCAGTACGGACACATATTGATTGAAGTTTACATTGTTATCAACCTGTGTTCCCAAGTCTCACACACTGAGTTTGAGCTTACAGGGGTGCCATCTATATCATAATTAGCAAGGATACTTATTTGACAAAGGGGATAATGAGGCATTTTTTTGTGTTAAGATTTAGTCTGTAAGTTTGGCACCAATCATTTTTTCTGTCAACCCTTTCTGTAATATGTTAACATCACTGGGGGTCTCTATGATTGAGCCCAGTTTACAGTCATCTGCAAACTTGGTATGTTACAAGCCATCTACCTTTGCCTGGTCTTCAGAGAAATAGATTATAAAGAGTAGAGGGCCCAGCACCCTACTGGTAACTAGTCTACTGGTGGAGATGGACTCCCCAACTTTGACAGTGTGCATTCTGTTGGTGAACCAGTTTGCCATCCATCTGGTAATGTATGGATTAATCCCCAGCAGGGAGAGTTTCTCTGTTATACTTGAATGGGGGAGTCTTTCAAAGGCTTTGGCTAAATCAAGATAGGTGTTTTGGTCTCATTCATGGCTTTGGTGACATTCTCAAAGAAATCCACTAGGTTTAAAAGAAGATCTACCCTTGACAAAACCAAACTGGGTTGGGTCAAGGGTTTGAAGGTCACCTATATCCATGTGGATATGGTCCATGATGATTCTTTTCATGGCCTTGCAGATAAGGCTGGTTAGAATTATGGGTCAATATTCCCAGGGTCAGTTGATGGGCCCCTTGCAAGGGATTACTGTCTCTGTTCTCCACTCTGCGGGACAAAGACAGTTCTCAGGCTATAGTTAAAGAGATTGCCAAGTGGTTTCACTAGGTCTTGTTTAAATTACTTAGTAAGCAGCCTGAGATCTTATCTGGTCCCATAGAGGCCATGTTTTTGACCTTGGAGAGTGTGTGTATGAAGTGGTGTCAGGAATGCTTTGGGATATGTCTGGTGGGAACAGGGGTGTGAAGTTATTGCCAAATCTGCTGGATAGCAGGTTGGAAATTTCCCTGGGTTCAGTGTAAGTGGTACCGTCCACAATACATTTGGCATACAGCTTGGCATTCCCTTTTAGGTTTCAGACATAGCTAAAGAATGCTTTATGATTGTCTTTAGCTAGGTATGCTAATTCAGTCTTGTAATTATCCTTAGTGGACTGTACAAGACATCTGATTTGCTTATTCAAGCTGTGGAGAGTATTCTTCTTCTGATGAATAAGTTCCCTCCTGTTCTCAGATATCAGTTTATTTCTTTTGTTGTATAGTTTATTTATACTTACAGTCCACCAGGGTGGCTTGTTTTTTCTGGAAGACCTGTTTTTCTTTCCTCTTAGGTACAGCCGAGTCGATGCATTTGTTTAAGTGACTGCATAGGTTATTTGTGTATTCGTTTCCATAGGAGTCATTATTGACTATGTTGGCAGGGACTTTGAAACTTTTGTACAATTTTAGCAGGTAATAGTTTGCTTTGGAAAAACTTTTCATTCTTTTTTTTTACTCCTGTGGGGGGTGTCAGGTTTGATCTCTACTTCAAACGAGACAGATTTATGATCTGACCTTACCAGGTAGGACAACACACAGGGGGTAGTGCAGTGATCCCCCATGTTGGTGAGCAGTAGGTGCATGACCTTTGAGCCCCTTGCAGGGGTGCAAACCAAGTGTTCCAGGATATTTGAATTAATAAAGTCCAGGAACCTCATAGCAATCATGTTTATGCTCATGTAAGTCACCCAGTCGAGGTAAGGATAGTTAAACTCTCCCATGACCAGGGTGTTTGGCTGAATACTGAGTGACTCTAGGAAGTCCAGGTAGGTGGTGTGCTTCTCCTGGCTCATAGTAGGGGACCTGTAGCGAGCGATGATGTAGAGTGGTATTTTACCTATAGGTAATTGGACCTGTTCTACCAGTCTCAAGGTGTATTTGGATTTAATGAAGATGGATACACCTCCACCTCTGTTTCTTTCATATTCATTCTGGGGTCTGAATGTGTGAAATGAAGCATAGGTTTGTACAGCCATGCTGCTCTCAGTGGCCTTGATCCAAGTTTCAGTGGCTGCACAAACATCAGAATCTTGCAAGGTGAGGAGTACTTCTGGTTTACTGTTCATAGGTTCATAGGTTCATAGGTTTATACTAGGCTATCTGCCCTAAGGCATTTATAAGCCTAGCCCAAATTTTTGTGGTTTACGCCACCCCTTATATGAAAAAATACTGTGCCCATTAGTTTGTTGTGCCTCTGTCCAGCAGTGACACAGAGATGATTCCCGGGGTAAACCTACGATCTCCCATCCACAGGTCTAGATTTCTCTTGAACAGAGTCAGCGAGGTGCTCTGCCTCACATGGACCGGGATTTTATTCCACAGCATAGGGAGTCTCTGAGTGATAAATCTATCCCTCCAGCACGCCCTATTTATATCCGTGCTAAGGTTTACGTCGCTTGCTCTAGTGGTTTTGGTGGATTTGGATTTTTGAGGTGGAGCATGTCCATTAATTCGGGTTGGACATGGCCTTGTATGTCAGGCACATGTCACCTCTGAGCAGACGGTATGCGACTGAATAGAGCTGGAGTTTCTTCAATCTGGCAGCATATGACAGATTTTGGAGTCCCTTTATCCTTTTGGTGAGGAACTTTTGGGGTCTCTCCAATTGCTGCAGATGTCGGGTGAGATACATCCCGAATGGGGCATTGCACTCGATCATTGGTCTGATAAGTGAAGAGTACAGGGGAACAATGACCTCACTAGATCTGGATGTGAATCCCTTCATGATCAGGTGGGCAATGTAGAAGGTCTTTCTAACCACTTTAGCAACGTAAGTGTCAAAAGAAAGGCCACTGCCAACCTGGGTCCCCAGGTCCCTGATAACCTCTTCTGCGCTTAGTGGATTGCCACCTATATATACCGAAGGGTATGACTATACATTTTTTGGCGTTTAACTTCAGGCCATGGCTCTGGCACCAGCTATCTGTTTCTGTGAGTCCCTTCTGAAGGATATCCGTGTCCGATGCACTTTCCACTATGGCGCCCAGTTTGCAGTCGTCTGCAAACTTTGTCAGCCAAAGTCCTCCCATGTTGGCCTGTACTTCTGAGAAGTAGATGCCAAACAATAGGGGGCCAAGGACCGAGCCCTGTGGGACACCACTTGTGACCGGCTTGGAGTCTGACATAGCGCCAGTAACTCTAACCCTGTGGGTTCTGTCCTTAAGCCAGTTTGCAACCCATCTTGTGACATATGGGTTTACATTTAAGCTGGTAAGTTTTTCTACAATACCCGAGTGGGGTATTGTGTCGAAAGCCTTTGCAAGGTCAAGGTAGGCTGTATGGACTGCCTTTCCCTCATCAATGGCCTTGGTGACTGTTTCGAAGAAGTCGACCAAGTTCAAAAGGCAGGATCTTCCCTTGACAAAGCCAAACTGGGTTTAAGCTCCTGGCATTAAGCAGCATGACCTTGAGTTTGTCTCTAGTGGATTTCTTTACATCGGAAGTTTTGTTGCTTGGACATTGCCTAAAAAGGCACTATGGGGAGGTAAGCATCTTTGCCAGTATCTGAAAGCCTTGAAGAGACAGGTGAAGGCATCTCTGACAAAGAAGCGTAAACTGTCAACCATATCTTCCCAGGCAGACAGATACTAGATTATCCTAGAGTGACACCAGAAGCTAAGCCAATTATTGAAAGCAATAATTTGTTGTCTGTATTGTGGCAGCATCCTAGGTGAAAGTAGAATGCTGCTTAGGACTAGAGAAATACCTGCCTGGGACACATAATCTGAGAGTTTCATCATGTCTGTCTTCATACATTCCAAAGAGGTATGTCTCAAATCATTCACACCAACATGTACTATGACAGAGTCATAACGGTACTTGTTGCGGAGTGACTTGAATCTGTGTGAGATTTGAAGGATCCTGGCACTTGACAGGCAGCTGACTGTGACCTTCTCCTTGTTCAACCTGGTGAGGGGGCCATCTGTGTGTGTCTCACTATTGCGTCACCTCTGAACAGAACATTAGGTTTTGAGGTGTTTTGCCTTAGGAGCTTAATTGTTGAGACACTTCTTCTTCTTCTTTAGGCTGCTCCCGTTAGGGGTCGCCACAGCAGATCAACTGTTTCCATTTCTTCCTGTCCTCTGCATCTTGCTCTGTCACACCAACCACCTGCATATCCTCTCTCACCACATCCATAAACCTAATCTTAGGCCTTCCTCTTTTCCTGTTACCTGGTAGCTTCATCTTTAGCATCTTTTTCCCAATATAGTCTGCATCCCTCCTCAGCACATGTCCAAACCAATGTAATCTTGCCTCTCTGGCTTTGTCTCCAAACCTTCCAACCTGGGCTGACCCTCTAATATACTTATTCCTAATCCTGTCCATCCTTGTTACACCCAGTGCAAATCTTAACATCTTCAACTGAGCCACATCAAGCTCTGACTCCTGCCTTTTTGTCAATGCCACTGTCTCCAACCCATATCACATAGCTGGTCTCACTACCCTGTTGTAGACCTTCCCTTTCACTCTTACTGGTACTCATCTGTTACAAATCACTCCTGACACTCTTCTCCACCCATTCCATCCTGCCTGTACTCTCTTCTTCACCTCTCTTCTACACTCACCATTACTCTGAACTGTTGATCCCAAGTACTTAAACTCATCCACCTTCACCACCTCTACTCTCTGCATCCTCACCATTCCTCTACACTCCCTCTCATTCACACACATATATTCTGTCTTAATCCTGCTGACCTTCATTCCTCTTCTCTCTAGAGCATATCTCCACCTCTCTGGGGTCTCCTCCACCTGTTCCCTACTCTCGCTACAGATCGCAATGTCATCTGAAAACATCATAGTCCATGGGGACTCCTGTCTGATCTCATCTGTCAACCTGTCCATCACCATTTCAAATAAGAAAGGGCTCAGAGCTTATCTTTGATGTAATCCCACCTCCACCTTAAACGTATCCATCACTCCCACTGCAGACCTCTCCTCTGTCACACTACCCTCGTACATATCCTGTACCACTCTTACATACTTCTCTGACACTCCAGACTTCCTCATACAATACCACAACTCCTCTCTAGACACCTTGTCATATGCTTTCTCTAAATCCACAAAGACACAATGCAACTCCTTCTGACCTTCTCTGTACTTCTCCATTGACACTCTCAGAGCAAACATCACATCTGTAGTGCTCTTTCCTGGCATGAAGCCATACTGCTGATCACTAATCATCACCTCCCTTCTTAACCTAGCTTCCACTGCTCTTCCCCATAACTTCATGCTGTGACTGATAAGTTTAATCCCTCTGTAGTTACTACAGCTCTGCACATCACCATTATTCTTAAAAATCGGTACCAAAACACCTTTTCTCCATTCCTCAGGCATCTTCTCACTTTCCAATATTTCATTAAACAATCTAGTTAAAAACTCCACTGCCATTTCACCTAAATACCTCCATGCTTCCACAGGTATGTCATCTGGACCCACAGCCTTTCCGTTCTTCATCCTCTTCATAGCTATCCTTACTTCCTCCTTGCTAATCCACTGCACTTCATGATTCACTATCTGCACATCATCCAACCTTCTCTCCCTCTCATTCTCTTCATTCATCACCCCTCAAAGTACTCTTTCCATCTGCTCAACACACTCTCTCCTCGCTTGTGAGTATGTTTCCCTCATTATCCTTTATCACCCTTACCTGCTGCACATCTTTACTAGCTCGGTCCCTCTGCCTAGCCAATCGGAACAGGTCCTTTTCTCTCTCCTTAGTGTCCAACCTTTCATACAGCTCTTCATACGCCTTATCCTTAGCCTTTGCCACCTCTCTCTTTGCCATGCACCTCATCTCCTTATGCTCTTGTCTACTTTCTTCATCTCTTTGACAATCCCACTTCTTCGCCAACCTCTTTCTCTGTATACTCTCCTGTACTTCTTCATTCCACCACCAGGTCTCCTTGTCTTCCTTCCTCTTTCCAGATGTCACACCAAGCACCTTTCTGAGACCTTTTTGAGACACTGATATATGTGTTATGTGTAATGGTGGATTCTGTCCATGTAGCAGTATGTGTATGTTGTTTGCACTTGGGAGGTCGCTGGTCTTTTGGTAGACTCTTAGTGAGTACCTCTGAGTATATGGTTTTATGTGTCTTGACCTTATTGTGTGTAAGTGGATAGTTGTATGTGCTGACAATCTGTTGCATGTCTTGTATATTGTTATGTGAGAGAACTGATTCTAATTTCATGGTATAGTTACATCTGTCATATGCTGCGTTTCTTTGCTGTAGGAGCAAGCGGTTGCCAGTATACATAAGGCAATGTCTACATTGCCTCAGGATGCCCATGTCAATCAGGTTGGCTGGAAAAATGGTGGGAAACTTTTCATCCATTATGGCAGGTATATATTGTAGTAACTAATGGGTAAGGACACAATCAGCCAGGGTTTGGGAAACTGTCCATCCATTATAGCAGGTACAGTATATAGTGTAGTAACTAGTGGAGTTTACAAGTTGGACCAGAATTTGTTTGTGAGACTAACAAAGGTGGCTATTCTGTGGAAGCCTGAGTGTGGAAGACTGTGTCAATGCCTCTGAATGTACAACTGAGTTGTTACAAGGTAGCAATGCACAACTGAGTTATGCAGAGAGGAACAGTGGAGATAAGGAGGGTTCTTTAGCAGATAACAAGGCAAACTTGTTTTTCTAAACATTTGCATCTATACATGGCAGTGCTAAGCATGGCAGCACAGTGTGCAGCTATGCAGAAATGCGGGGCTTAAACACAAGCAAAGTTAAACAGTTTTAACATAAATTAAACAATAGGAAAGCAGAAAACTGAGCCTTATTTCAGCAATCCTAGACTCAAATGGGTCCTGGGCTGCACACTTCTGCCACAGGGGTACAGGATGTCCTTCTTAATGTAGGTTGGATGGCTTTAGTGCTCAAGTAATACCAAACAGCCTAGATTCAGCAAACCTTAATCTAGCCTAGGCTATGAAATACAGAAGTACTAGAAATTCAAAGTGCGAAAAAAAAAAAACAGTCACAGCAGTAAAAACGGAAAAAAATGAAGCAGTAATAAAGCAAAATACAGTTCAAAAAGTGTAATGCAAGCTTAAAATATACTTTTTTGTTGAACACAGTGGATGCTTTGGATTTAGTTCAGATTCACTCCAGATCGCTGGCTAAAATACAAGTGAAGTTAAACAGTTTTAACACAAATTAACCAATATGAAAGCATTCATGTATTATGACAAATGGATTACAAGCAAAAGAGTTACAGCTGAAGATTGCAAGTGAATGTGAAATAGTTTATGTGTCAGAAAATGAATCCTTTACAGCTTATTGTTTTTTAATGTTTCTTTAACTAAAGTAGAGTATCAATAGTGCAGACATAATAACACATTGTTTATATGATATGCTAGTAGAGTATCAGTGGTACACACATAATAGCACATTGTTTACATGGAATGTTAAGAGAGTATCAGTGGTACAGACATAATAACACATTGTTTACATGGAATGTTATTAGAATATCAATGGTGCAGACATAATAACGCATTGTTTACATGGAATGTTAGTAGAATATCAATGGTACAGACATAATAACACATTGTTTAAATGGAATGTTAATAGAGTATCAATGGTATGGACATAATAACACATTGTTTACATGGAATGTTAGTAGAGTATGAATGGTACAAACATAATAACACATTGTTTACATGATATGCTAGTAGAGTATCAATGGTACACACATAATAGCACATTGTTTACATGGAATGTTATTAGAATATCAATGGTGCAGACATAATAACACATTGTTTACATGGAATGTTAGTAGTGTATCAGTGGTATGGACATAGTAACATATTGTTTACATGGAATGTTAGTAGAATATCAATGGTACAGACATAATAACACATTATTTACATGGAATGTTGTTAATGTCACAAACCTTTAAGTAGACAAACAGTATGCTAACGAAACCTATGCAGATTTGTGTTAAATATCTGAAGGAATATTTTCTTTAGGATTGACACAAGTATACAAGGCAGATGCAGGTATGTAGTCATGTTGTGTAGTGGCATCACAATATTAAGTATTAGAAGATGAGATTCAAGTTTAGGTTCTATTTACACAGCATCACCTAGCAAAAAGGGAAGTGCTAAAAATGAGAAGTCTGGTATCCATGTTAAAATACATTCACCAAGCTTCAGTCTACCTGTGGACATTCTTTTAATTTCTCTCAATTCTGGATTGGTGTCTATGTGCCACTGCAGAAAAAGGTATCCCTCTAGTGCTGGTTTCAGTTAGTCTTCAGGAAATAGCCATCATGCATGAAGATTATATAATAGAAAAAATAATGGGCAAACAGTACAATGTTTGAGGAAATTAATGTTAGTAACACCCGATATTTGAATCTATGGACAACAGGGAAGGGTTTCATTTGCTATAAGAGAGAGAGGCAGCATGGTACAATAAGGTACCACTTCACATAGGCACTAGTCAGTATAATTTTACCATTATAACATGCAGAGATAGAAAAGAAAAAATATGCAGGGTTAACAGTCTGTACTCTGTCTAACTCGCAGGGTTAACAGTCTGTACTCTGTCTAACTCACAGGGTTAACAGTCCATATTCTGTCTAACTCAGAGGGTTGACAGTCCGTACTCTGTCTAACTCACAGGGTTAACAGTCCATTCTGTCTAACTCGCAGGGTTAACAGTCTGTACTCTGTCTAACTCGCAGGGTTAACAGTCAGTACTCTGTCAAACTCGCAGGGTTAACAGTCTGTACTCTGTCTAACTTGTCTGAAGACTCACAGAAACAAGCTGAGACTCTGTATGGTATTTTCTTCATGCAGCTTCTGGAACAGCAGGGTTAGAATTCTAACTATGCCTTAAACCACATTTACTATGTGTGTGAAAACACAGCCTATAAATGACTACAATTAAACTGGTATGACTCATGTTATATAGTATATGTAATATCAGCCATAAGACATTTTAAAAAATTACCTGACCCAATAAGTTTTAAGAAACACAGAATTTAAAGAAACTTGAAAATTAACTTTCAAGATAATTTGCAGATTTTAGATACATCACACATACATCAAAAGTTAGACTTAAAGACTGTAAAGACTATGGGCAGGATTCAGGAAGGCTTGCACAGAGTGTAAGAGACGTGTAACACTCCATGCAAGCCTCACGATCCAGGAACAGCCCTAAACTTCGTGTAAGAGACCAGCTAAAACATCTCTTACACGGACTGGGCGTGGACATGTTAAATACCTCACTTGCAGCCGAAAGGTATGCAAATGAGGCATATTAGTGATCCATGAAGCAGAAACCAGCCAATGTAAGAGATATTTTAGCTGCAGAAATGTACTCAGTTGACAACTGAGTACGTTTCTGCAAAATTCACAACGGAGCCATGTCAGCTCCAAATAAAGGGTGCATATGTGTCAGGCAGCATGCCAATGGCCAAATATGTGGCCATTGGCAAGGTAACCCGATGCAAAAATAATAAAAATATAATTTTTTCGCAGCGCAGCCCCGCGCAAACGGGCTGCGCTGCATAAAACATAAAAATGAAGGTTATAAACCCACAAATGTGGGTGTTACGCAATACATGGAATGACAATGCAAACGGGCTGCGCTGCATAAAACATACAAATGAAGGTTATAAACCCACAAATGTGGGTGTTACGCAATACATGGAATGACAATGCAGGGACCAGCAGACCAAAAACAACATGGCCACCGTGTAGTGGTTGCTAAGGGGGGAAGCTGAGTCTAAGACATGTAACTAAGCATTAGTAGGCAATCTCATGTAAATGAGGGTTAGGATACTGAATCTCACAGTCACATAGCAAATGAGCACAGTCTGAGTAGTGTAAGAGATACATAAGGGGGAGGAATAGAGTAGGAGATAGGTGACATCACAGGGGGGAATGGTAGAAAGAAATGCAGTTCATTGGAGGTCAGGGTATCATGACAGATGACAGACACAGATCAGGGAAAGAGGAGTGCCACAAGATAAGTCTGGGAAAGTCAAGAAATGGAAGGTGTACACTGTTACTTACACCAAAGTTTCTTGCTGGGCGTGCATGCGCACATGTGCACACCATGAAGCGCGAGTAGGGCAGTGTGCACATGTGTAAGGCAGACTGAGCATGTGGGAGCATGTTGGTAGATGTTTAACACTGTTTGTGCTGGTGTGCGCGCATGTAGGGCAGACTGAGCATGTGAGAGCCTGTTGCCAGACTTGTAAGACTGTTTGCACTGGTGTGGGTGCGTTTTAACCCAAATAGGCAGATTCTGAACCGTGTAAGCATGTGTGCGCACGTGTAAGCCACTGTGAGTGCATTTCTGCTGGTATGCATGCTGCTCCCCCCTGAGGAAACAAAAAGGAAAAAGGAAGCAACAGAATTAGTAGGAAGCTAGCAGGAAATACTGCTGGAGCTAGCAGGTGAAAACAATTAGAAGCAGGCAATTACACAGGCAGAATAGTAGCCCAGCCCAGCACTTAAAACTCTGCAAACAGCAGTGCAGGATGTTTCTCTCAAGAGACATTGCAAGACAGGAGTAATCTAATAGAAGTGAAAACTGGAAAAGCTTCACTCAGAGCAGAAATGTTAGGGGCTGCCATAGCTGTCATAATGAGACATAGTTGACTTGCTGAGGGTGGTGACAATGCAGATGGTGCCAGACAACCCACAGTGAGGAGACGGAGAAGAGTGTACAGGCCCAGGGTCACCTACCATGGGTTACATGAGCTGGAGATAGTAGAGCGCTATAGAGTGGACAGAGAGCTCCTGCAGCAAATAGTTGAGCTGTGCAGGCCATGCCTCACACACAGAACCAACAGAGGGGAAACCATCCCAATGGAAACCAAGGTATGTGTTGGCCTAAGAATACTAGCAACAGGTACCTTCCAGAGACCAACTGGTGATATGATGTGGATATCACAGGCATCAGCCTCCAGGGTACTGCACCAGTTCCTGGATGCCATGTCAGCACATGTCGGTGATCATGTATATTTCCCCAATGCCCATGAGGTATTGGCCAGCAATATGCGTCTCTTCCAGCAAATAGCGGAATACCCTAAGGTAGTGGGTGCAATAGACTGCACACACATACGCATCAAAGCACCAGCCGGTGAGCGGGGTAGGGCCTACATTAACCGCAAGGGCTTCCCCTCCATAAACTGCCAGGTCGTGTGTGATGCCCAGGGCATAATAATGAATGTGTGTGCTGGCTGCCCTGGGAGTTACCATGATTCCCACGTCTGGCATTTGATGCAGCTGTACCAGACATTTGCCAATGGGGACATCCCACACGGACACCTAGTGGGGGATGCAGGTTATGCACTGGAGCCGTGGCTGATGGCACCCATCAGAAACGCACACACACCTGAACAGGAATGCCATAATGAGGCACATGCACAAACACGTAATGTAATAGAGCGTGTGTTTGGGCTGCTCAAGTCACGGTTCCAGTGTCTGGACACATCTGGTGGAGCCTTGCAGTACACACCAACTACATGTACCCAAATTGTCATGGTATGTGCTATGCTACATAATATGATTTGTGAAAACAGCTGCAGCAGGACCAGTATAGGGCTGGGCCAAACAGCCCCCCACCATTGCCAAGGCCATCACAGGCAGAGCATGACTCGGAGGAGGAACAACCTGAGCCTGCCCCAGTAGGCAGAAGGAGGCGTGCCCAGTATGCCCTGGCCTTGGCAAAGAGGCAACGCATAGCACATACACTGGCTCAGTAGGAACCCTGGGAATGATACCCCCTCTGACTCACTCAAATAATAACAGGGATGCCTAAAATGACATGACCTGCTCACAAACATGTACAGGGAGTGTAATATGTGCATCCGACAGAGGCAGACCTGCAGCACCACCTGAGGCATGAATGTCATGTGTTAAGTAATGTAAAACCATGTACTATATGCACACCTGAGGACCCTGACTAACATCCACCCTCACCAAGCATGAAGCCACAAAATGACGATGGGATGATAAATAGCAATAACTGGCTGAAGTAATGGAGGTAGTCAAAGGGCAGCCAATGTGTTCCAGCCTGGGAAGACATGCGGAGCATGACATGATGCACCACTTGCTAGGGGTGGCGTGCACCTATCAGTCTAGGCCCCATGGATACTGGCAAAGGCTGGCAGTACTCACAGCATGCCCTGAATATGTAAGTCTCAAAGCACAAACCCACCTTCATAGGTACCACAAGGGATAGGAACCTAGATGTAATGCTACCCAATGCCAGAAGTCTAAACAGCAAGATGTGTGCAGTGTAAACGCACAGTATGGAGAATGTAGATATCAGTCCTGTAATAGAAAACTGGGTCAAGGCTCACATCAGCACCCTAACACTACCAGGTCACACCTCATACCCTGCTGTACAGCCACAAAACATAGAACAAGCTACAAAAGGAGGGTGACTAGCAATAAATGTCAAGGATAACCACACCCCCATGTTGGTACCACAACAAGAAGCAGCATTGAATAGCCATGGTCAAATACCAATGGCTAAAACTGCCTCCCAGTATATAGCCTGCTGCAGACTATTGTCCTAATACCAGGAACTGCACCTGGCCTATGTTGGAATACATGAATATATCAAGCCCCCCAAACCACATTATAATGCTTGACTGAAAATACCCAGACATACGCCGGGAGCATTATACTAGCACCAACACAGTCGGAGCAAAGTTCCCAGAATCCATAAACCAAAATTCCCAGGAACAACGTACCATTCCCACAAGAGGGGTAAGCATACTGGATGTGATAATCAGCAAAATGTGTACTGGATGGCAAGATGAGAAGTGTATCCCTCACTGGTAAGACCAGACCATAGAGTAATCACACTGGATATACACATCCCGACCCCAGTCCCTGGCCAGAATACTACAGTGAAAAACATGTGTAAAGCATAGGTTGCACCCCTCTAAACCGATGTGGAATCCATGAAAGGCCCTGTGCAAGTGCAGAATATGGGACACACCACAGAACATGTTATACAGGCATTCCATGAACACAGCAAGGAATGCTTGGAGTATGCAATCACAAATAAAAACAAGACACAATGCCATACACGCAGGCATCTGGCATGCTGGACTCCAGCCATTACCAAACCATGCAAGAGAATGAGGAAGCTACCACATGATAGAGCAAACATAAAAAGGGAAGTAATCACTGATCAGTAGTATGGCAATAACATATGTTCACACATACAATCAACTAAGGCCAGCCACAACAAGTAGAATCTGTGAATCCAGAGGCAATGTGACACCTGTCCCAAGTACACAGACAACCACAACTCCCCCCAATAAATACAAATATATGTGATAGATGCAACCATGTATCCAAACCAGAGGCTGAGCTCCCCCAACTCAGTACTGTCAAAACTAGTCAGGAGGAGAAGGTAACCACATACACCACAAACCCAGTCCCACATAGACCTACCACAACTGTAAACCAAACACATAAACACAGAAAAACATTCCCGGAGGCCCTAATTACAAACACACCACACCAACAGAAGCCTCCAAAGCAGATCCCAAGCAACCACAACCTCCAAACATAGCACATGCAACACATAGTACACAAAGCTGGTGTGCCAAACAGTCACAGGCCAGAAGGAGAAACAACATGCCTGATACAGTTGTAATCGGTGTCTGTATAGGCAGACACACTGCTGTCCCACTCACCAGACTGAACAAGGGAAAGGGTACAGTAAGCTGCCTGTAGGCTGCCACAATATGCCACATAACACAAGTACGCAGGTCACCCCAAAGCAAGCAGAAATATGATGCACTCATTATCCATGCTGGTGTGAATGACCTGAGATGTACCTCCCTGGACTACATGAAAAGAGACATGGATGAGCTCTCTGAGTATGTACCCCAGGCCGGTATGACACTGGCCGTGTGCAGCATCCAACCCTCACCAAGAATTATGCCACAGTACAAACACAGAATGATCATCTTTAACAGGTGGCACAGTTACAGCTGTCAGTTCAAGAGGGTCTAATGTCTGTCAGCTTGAGATGTCATGCATGACAAGCCATGCTGCTGTTCCAGGGATGGCTTGCACCTGTTACCCCTGTGTGTCTGGATACTGGATAAGGCCTTTGCCACCTCCATAGAGCCATATGTAGGCAAGGCCAAAAAGACTACCCACCACCCTAGAAAACATAAGTGGTAAGAAACATAAGGGTAATGCTGACCAATGCCAGATGTGTAAACTGCAATATGCATGCCCCTGAGGCACTTCCCAGTATGGAGAACATCTATGTCTGTGCAGTGACAGAAGCCTGCCTCAAGCCTAGCGATAGCACACCAGCACTACCAGGTTATACCACATATCATGCGTTATGGCCCCAACACCTGGACCAAAACATCAAAGGAGGGGGAGTATCCATATGCAGCACAGACACCCATATGGCCAGGTAACTGACAATGCACAAAGCA
This sequence comes from Protopterus annectens, assembly GCF_019279795.1. Lineage (NCBI taxonomy): Eukaryota > Metazoa > Chordata > Ceratodontiformes > Protopteridae > Protopterus > Protopterus annectens. The sequence goes on from NC_056737.1 coordinate 1,196,023,687, forward strand.
GCGGAGACCACCCATGTGCACCTAAGTGTAGTCAAAACTGCTGTACAGTCTGTAGCATGCGACAGGCCACACTCTCACACACAAGAACTCCACCCAGGCATCCTGAAGACACTGGACAGTATGAATGTCCCACCAAATACCAGACAAGGTACTTACAAATTACCACATAGGTGGTAAACCATTATGTATGCAAGTAGTAATCAGGGACCTAGGGACACAAGTTGACAGTAATCTGTCATGTGACGCACACAATGCCAATGTGGCTAGGAAGATTGTCGATATTGGACACCGTATCATGAAAGGATTCACATCTACATCAACAGAGGTCACTGTGCCTCTGTACTGTTCCCTTATCACACCCATAATCTAGTACAATGACTCATATGGGAAATACCGTACGTGACACCTGCAGCGGTTCGGAAGACCTCAAAGGTACCCCACCAAGAGGATAAAGGGTGTCAAATATATGTCATATGCTGCCTGGCTGTAGACACCCCAGCTGAATGCAGTCACAGACTGCCTACACAGAGGCATTGTATGTCTGTTGTACAAGGCCATGTCCAACACAGGAGTAATGAACCTGCTCCACCACAGGAAATCAAAGCCATTGGAGCTGTGACAGTGACAGATGTCATCCTCAACACATAATGAAATAGGATGTGCTGGAGGGACAGATACATAACCCAGAGGCTCCCCACACCCAGAAACAGGATCCCAATCCATGTTAGGCAGAGCCCCTCACTGACACTCCTCAACAGGAATATTGCCAAGTGGATGGATGATTGTACATGTATACTGGGGGTCTTCACTGTGTCACGACCAGACAGAGGCACAGTAAAGAAAATCATAAATGGCCATAATAGTCACATAGCAAGGGGTGGCGAAAGACACACACACTCTGGCTTGGCTTACTAATGCCCTAGGGTGGATAGCCTAGTATGAACCCATGAACCTATGAAGATACAAATTGTACAGGACACTAAAGAGAATCACAAGGCTTACTTAACTGATGGTAGAGAACATGTTGGGAATCCACAGATATGCTCCGAATCACACAGATATTACAAACAACATACCAAACACACACACATACTGCCAACATACGATCTAACAGATGCAGTGCAAACCCCCCCCCCCCAGAATGCAAAATATCTATCCCAGCAGACTACTGGTCCCCTGACATTGCAGATGCTGAGGTAACAGCCATCATCTGCAAAGCAAAACACACAGCAGCAAAGGTATGTGATGGTGTCCTGGGCTGAGGCCAACATGGACTCCAAGAATAATGGAATGCCAAATCACACTACTGCCCAATGTCAGCCTTACCACAGGATATGTACCCAAAGAGCAGTGTACAACAACAGTGGTCCTTCACAACAAAGGTGTTGCCTGAATGGATACTGCAAACTACCACCCCAGGATCCTGACACGCTTGGTCTGCACAGCTATGGAAAGGATCAGTATGAACCACAGACATAATCTATCGTGGACCTACTGATACTGGACCCTACACAGTGTGGCTGTCGTAACTGCAGATCCTGCCCCTAAACACGTTTGACCCATTTGAAGCAGTCATTAAGGTCATTGATGAGGGCAATGTGGTCCACACAGTGTAGCTGGACCGTGCATATGCTTCTAGACAATACCCTACGAGTTCAGTATGGATATGTTCACCAGCTTAAATATATACCCCTATGTCAGTAGAGGGATTGCAAACCAGACCGAGGACAGAACTGACATGGTCAGGCATGCTGCATCCATGTCAGACTACAAAGCAGATATGAGTGGCATCCCACAAGGCTTGGTCCTGGACCCCCCCCCCCATTCTGTATATATGTCCCATAGGTATAGGCCAACATGGAAGGACTGTGACTGAACATGTATGCAGAGGAGTACAAACAGCCCACCATATCCGACCCCCAGCTGACACAAGCAACCCACAAAAGGGCCACCTACAAACAGACAACTGGAGTCATAGCCATGTCAGCAAGCTAATTGCAGAACTGTGGATAGACAACCACCGTGGATATGCAGTAAGTGCCCACAAATTACCACACAGGTGCTAACCCATTATGTACCTAACATGTAATGAGAGACCTGGGGACACAAGGTGATAGATATCCTGCACTGGACAAATATGTGGCTGTAGTGTTCGCAGAAACATACCATATACCCACCCAATCATGAAGGTTGTCAGATGTAGATAAGGGGAGGTCACTGTGGCTCTGCAGTCATCCTTCATCAGCGTCACAATTGACTACAATAGCCCCTGTGGGATATACCTCAGCAGACACCTCCATCAACTGTAAAGTCCACAACAGTACTCCACCAGGAGTAGCAAAGAGCATGAACAGATGCCATGTGTTGCCTGAGTAAACAAACTGCAGACCCACACACTGCCATACTGCCCAGCTGCAGGCAAGCTGTGCCTGATGTATGAAGCCATGTCCAACCTGGAATCAATGAACATGCTGCACCTTGTACAATCTGAATGGCAGTGAGCTATGCACATGAGAGACCTGAACTCCAGCACTGACATACATAGGACACGCTGTACAGAATGATCCATAACACAGAAGGCACCCCCACTCTTGAGTAGACTCCTGGTACAGGTTAGCCAGAGAGTCACCTATCGACACCCCTCACGAGGAATCCCGATGAGTGGATGGGAGATGGTAGGTTAACCCTGGGTATCACTGTTATGTCAGAGGTAGACGGAGGCACAGTATACCAACCATGACATATGTCATGGCAAACTCCAGTTACAATGTGTCGAAGGACAAACACACCCTGTGACTAGCATCAGAAATGGCCTAGGGAACATCGCTAGTGTTTGCCAATGTCCACCTATGTTGTGGAATACACTACCAATATTGGACGAGCCTGGTGTAGGTAGTCCATATCTGAACATAATGCAACATGGTCATATGTGCACAACTGGCCCCTACACAGTCTGTTGTGCACACTATGAAGATGTCAAGCAGTGATAGGACTAAAGCCCAGGATACTGTCCACCACAGTGAAAGTACTGAACCAGTACACTATACAGTACTACAGTGTTAGGTCATTATGAAAGTATGTTGACAACTGTCTGCAAAGTATCCCATGCAATCCCTGCAGGCACAATATAATCCCTGTTGTGGCAGACACAAAGCAGTTGGCCAGTTAGTACACAACATGACACCCAACACACAACCATAAACGTGAGGTATTGTTGAAGTTCACACACACCCAAATATGTGGTGGACTTCAGAGTGCAACATATGGAAAGCTCACACTGGGCATGCTCGCACACTTTGATAAATGAGGCATATGTCAGACAACATGCCATGGAAAGGCTGAACTGGGCATGCTCACACACTTAGGCCATATCTCCATTTAGCAGTTGGCCACACATATCTGGTATTTGTACGTGTCATTCCAGGAACCATCCAAAACACAGCAATCTGCCCAGTGCACACAGTAAATGACTACAGAGACATAAGTGATATAGTGGATCACCATCATATGCAAACATCTTCCACAGATACACAAGTTGGTCATAGGAACAGGGAATGCTATGGCAATAAAGACCTGCAAACAGTAGAACAGCACACCAAATATTGTGCATCTGACAATTGAACATATGGGTGTAGAGGTCAATACTAGGCTTGTTGCCCTAGGGAATGACAGCTCAGCCAGAGTGTGCTTGGCATCTGCATCCCCAGTACAGTAGGCTACTGTGCCACTGTAAAGTAGGTCACATAAGGCAACGTGTGAGGCTAGTGAGCTGTGCCTCTGTCAAGCAGGGGCACAGTGGAGATCCCAGGGTTTGAATGTGCTAAGCCACAGCCATGGTGTTGGTGTGTGCTGGAAGAGGGTTGCAGAGGATCCCTAACAGTAAGTGGCTGTCAATAACAGACTGAGGGGAGCCCTATCTGCATTGTCTGGACAATTCCACTGTCAACACTGTGTTGTGATGATTATGTGGGAATGAAGTGTCATGCCGGAACTGTTCACAGATGTCCTCCCTCTGTGGGCTACAGCACTGCAATGTATTAGCTCACTCTGTCTGTTGGATGGCTCATATATGGCTGGAGTACACCTGACAGGTGTCTTGTTGTGGAGCAGTCATGGGTATATGTGGGATAACATTATCAATGCAAACCGTACACATGTTCATAGAATGCAATTGTCAAGGATTATGCTGAGTGGCCAGTATAGTCCCCCAGCATGGGTCCTTTGAAGTCGGCCACCCCAGTCTTCACAAGTGTAGAGTCTGCTTGTGCTAAATACAGTTTGTGTGCAGTGACAACCTTGCCTGGGGGTGGGGATGGGATATGGATGTCCAGGGAAAGGTGGGTATGGTCAGATATCAACAATGGTGGTCTACCTCTGGTGTGGAACAGTGAGTACCCATGTTGCAGATGGACAGGTGCAATATGTATTCCCCCATGTGGCTGTGGTGTGTGGTTCTGCCATAGCACATGGACCCACAAATTGTAGTGGCTGTAGGGTAAAGTGGTAGAGGCCTGAGTAGTTCTCATACACAATATGCCTGTACCTGATGTTAACAACTGGAATGATGTATGTGAACACCTGCATATCCAGCACTGTTCCCAGGAAGCTAAGTGTGTGTCCTGGATGTGGGTGTGGTGTTCTGGACTGGTTGTGTTGTGTGTTACAGGTCCTGTGGTCACAAAGCATGGTATAGAACATAACCTGCCAGTGCGATGTGCATATCTGACCCTGACGTAGGTGGCTGCAAATGCATATATATGCTATCCCCCACCTGACAGGTAGTACTAGATGTACATAACTCTGTAGAAATAAAGATGTCAGCACCCTATAAATACTGCAGGTGCAGACCAGATGCCCAGTAATTTGGTTAGCTCGCTCTGCTAATGCATCTCCCTCAAGTGTCATAATATAGGTAGGTAGGAGTTCGAACCATGCAATTGCTCAGGGTGTGTGTGTGTGTGTGTGTGTGTGTGTGTGTGTGTGTGTGTGTGTGTGTGTGAGTGGGGTTGATGTGTGTGCGAGTCTGTGTGAGTAAGATGTCCCTTTTGGCAACTGTGAAAGCACTCTACAGGATGCACATTCCCCTATCTCAGCACGGATGATGACAGCACCCTATAAGTACAGCAGGAGATGGGAAGCCTCACAGTAATTCAAATAGCGTGCTCTGTTAATGCATCTGTCATGAGTGTCATAACATAGTTAGGTAGGGGTTTAAATCCTGCAACTGCCCAGTGTCTGTGGAGGGGGGTTAGTGTGTGTGTGAGGGAGATGTCCCTTTTGGCAACTGTGAAAGCACTCTACAGGATGCACATTCCCCTATCTCAGCAAGGATGATGTCAGCACCCTATAAGTACAGCAGGAGAAGGGAAACCTCCCAGTAATTTGAATAGCGCGCTCTGCTAATGTGTTTGTCATGAGTATCATAACATAGTTAGGTAGGGGGTTGAATCCTGCAACTGCCCAGTGTGTGTGGAGAGGGGTAGTGTGTGTGCAAGTCTGTGTGAGGGAGATGTCCCTTTTGGCAACTGTGAAAGCACTCTACAGGATGCACATTCGCCTATCTCAGCACGGATGATGTCAGCACCCTATATGTACAGCAGGAGAAGGGAAACCTCCCAGTAATTCAAATAGCGCACTCTGCTAATGCGTGTCTCTCAAGTGTCATAATATAGTTAGGTAAGAGTTTGAAACCTGCAAATGGCAAGTGTGTGTGTTTGGATGTGGGGAGTATGTGTGTGTGCAATTCTGTATGAAAAACATGTGCTTTCTTGCAATCAGGAGATCACACTACATGATGCACGTTATCCTTTCCAAACAGTGATGATGTCAGCACCCTATACATACAGCTGGAGAAGAGACACCTACCAGTAATCCGAATAGCGCAATCTGCTACAGTGTCACTCTCAAGTGTCATAACATAGTTAGGTAGGGGTTTAAAACCTGCAAATGGCAAGTGTGTGTGTGTTTGGATGTGGGGAGTTTGTGTGTGTGCAATTCTGTATGAAAAACATGTTAGTTTTAGCAAACAGGAGATCACACTACCTGATGCACATTACCCTTTCAAAACACTGATGATGTCAGCACCCTATAAGTACAGCCAGAGAAGAGGAACCTCCTAGTAATCCGAATAGTGCACTTCGCTAATGTGTCTCTCTCATGTGTCGTGACTTAATTAGGTAGGGGTATGAATCCTGCAAATGGCAAGTGTGTGTGTGTGTGTGTGTGTGTGTGTGTGTGTGTGTGTGTGTGTGTGTGTGCGGGGGTAGTAGGGTGTGTGTAAATGCAAGTGTGAGAGAACAGATCCTTTTGGCAAATACAACAATACACCAGATGCTGCATATTCCCCCAGTAAACACAGGGGATGTCACCACACTATCAGCACAGCCAAACAGGGCTAGTTGGCCAGTAATGCCAATAGTGCGCTCTGCTACTGGGTCTATTACCATTGTCAGAGTACAGATAGGTATGTTTTGGTAACCCACAACTGCCACGTGTGGTTGTGTCACACATTATGACCTTGTGTGGGTCTTTTTGCATAGCAATGCATGCCATTGCCTAAACCAGTAATGGCAATGCACACATGATGTATGTGTGTGACACATACACATAAATACCTGTGACCTGCAGTAGTTGCCATGTCTGACACATGCCTCGAGTGGATAAATGGTATTTGCAATGCATAACAATATGACTGTGTCTTACTGTGCAGGGGCCGCACACGGTATGTGTCTATACAGTGTGGGTGTATATGGTAAAATACCTACAGCACAGGATACACATCTGGTCTGGGACATATAGTCTACATGAAGTTGATGTACAGGTGCTGCATGTTCCCACCTGTTGTGGGAGTGGTAACATGTCATTACACTGCAATTCAGTGACCGCATGCTGGGAACCCTTCAACTAGTGTGTTGTAGCTACAGTAATGCTCACGCACAATGTTTAGCTGGATGCAGTCCAGCCATATAAAGACAGTTCTTGAGACTAGCATATTGCCAGTGTTGTTATGGAGGATAAGTGGGTTTCCTGTGTATGGGAGGGTTGTGTGTGCCAGGCTATGAACCAGACGGCCGTCCAACACACTATTAGCTGCACATGAATAGGCCCTGATGCTTTGTGCTGTGCCAACAACCTGGAGGTGTGTGTATCTGTGGTGCCTTGGGATACCACCCCCCTGTCCAGTGTTACATGTGGAGGGGATGACAGGCATGGTATGAGGTATAACCTGGCAGTGATGGGTTGTACCTGTGAGCTGTGAATCAGGACTCTGGTACTGCACAGACATTGCAGTTCACCTTGCTGAGGACAGTGTCCAGTGCATGCATCTTGTCGTGTGCACTGCTGGTGTTGTGTAGCATCACTGTTAGTGTCCTATCCTGTGTGATACCTGCGGAGGTGGCTATGTAAGCCATGTCCTGCAGCATAAGGCAGTATGTGTGTATCAAGGTGCTTCGCCAATATACATTGGGCCATGGGTGTCATGTGCAAGCTGCCCCTCGCACATCATTGTGGCTTCCCTAGCATGTAAGCACACATTGATAGCCAGTAGATACCCTATGAATGACATTGGAGACTGAGCAGAATGTAGACATAGAACACCCTTCCTACATATAGTGGTAGCATACCTGGTGAGGGTATGATGGCAACCAAGATCAGGCTCATACTGGCCCGAGCCGCATGCTGGGAGATCCCTTCTATGTTCCCTATCATGTAGTCCTGGGAGGTATGTCTCAGGTCATCCATAGTGGCATGGTCAATGACTGAGTCATATGTGTCCATGCCTCTGACTGACCTGTATGCATGTGTTTTGTGGTGGACCATAGTGCCCCAGAGGCATATCACTGTGACCTTCACCATGTACAGCCTGTTGAGCGGGACCCCACTGCAGCGGCCAAGAGAGGTACCTGACACATCTGTAGCAGGTGTGTTGTGTAGCCCTACAGGCTGTGAGTGTGTGGCACATGGGATGTGTGTGCCATGTGTGGCATGTGCTCTGTTCTGACGTAACATATGCCTGTGTGCCAGCTGCGGAGGTGTGTGATGCTCATGCAGGATGCTATTCTGAGTCCCCACGTATGACCCAGTGTGTTCAGCTTGCTGTCAGTGCGTGTCTATGTCTGACTGGTATTGTAGTCACTGTAGTATGACATGCCACCTGACAGGGTATGGCATTACTGAGTTCAGAGTGCTCAGTCCCCAGATTGGCTATGTGGTGGCATCCCACACATGTATTGTACGTTCCTGGCCAAGGGTGATGGTTGACTGCATACATGTGGCAGCTGTGACATTGCCACATGACTCACATAAACCACAACTGGACCATAGAGGTGATTCACAGGTTTCCTTTGCACATGCTACCCTAGTAGTGTGATTGCCATGGTAAGTACCAACACATAGGGCCAATGGGGAACAACATACTGAAGGTGTGTATGTGTGGGTGTACTGCTACTGTTTCATAGCACTGGCATATATGACTGCACACGTGGGTAAATGCCAGGTAAGACATGTGCAATGTGTCACAGGCAACGTACATGCGAACAGGACAGACAGTGACGTTCTGTCATGTGTAAACTTGACATACATATCGTACGCTATGCAGATGTCACTAGAAGTCCACAGAAGCACTGTAACTCTGCATTGCAGGTGGAAGCAGTGTTCCAGGGAACCCCAAGCGAACATGCATGCAAACAAAGCTACAGTAAGCAGGGCTGGAAGTAGTCCATTGTACAACAAAGAAGGGATAACACTAACAGTAGGTAACAGTGCAAATATATAGGCACTATCAACATGTACCCAGGAATGCACAGCGCAGATGCCCATGGTAGAACTGATATTATGTCTTAGTTAATTGTGATTTGGATTACATTGGTACTGCACACATATCAACATGCGCAAACATCCACATTGCATACTCGTTGTGGGCAACTTGCCACCATTACTGTACATGTCCATCATTGCATATCACTACTTGCATTAGCTTCCCCCCTGTGCTACCCATGTATGTGGCTATCTGTTGACATCCTTACCACCGGTATGCAATTATGTGCAGCTGTTACACTTTGGTACGCACTATGGGTGCAGATAACAATTCAGGACAGTCATACGGTTACTGCATCAGGCATGCTGGGATATACACACAGTCATATCAGCACACTGTACTGTTACCAACATGATACTACTAATACACTTCTATGTAGTCACCCTGTGCATCAGCAACATGTTTACCTGTTCCTGCACTGATGTTGGAGATTGCAGGAGGTGGCACAGTTTCATCATATGCACAGGGTGTGAATTAGGTATGCCTGAGTCTGCCACTGATACCACCAATTGACATGTGTGTGTATGTGTGTTAGTGATGGTCAGCAGTACAGGGTGGGGCACTGTTGGTGCAGTGTGTGCATGTATGTGGTAGCCCTAGGTGTTAACATTTCGCATGTGTGTATGCACGCACACAGTTCCACCTCATGGCTGCCATATACAGGGGTTTGTGGACAGCCACAGACTGCACCTGGCAGGTCATACAGATCAGTGTCTGTGGGCACAGACACGGTACCTGTGCCTGGCAGGGGTGCTATGGACCATATCCAGTACTAAGCCAGACTGGGTACTGTCATCAGAAGTGGGAGTGTGTTGACTGGACACAGGTCCCTGTTGGGACTGTCCAGAGCCACGTGCATGTGGTCTCCTGGGGCGTTCTGATGACAGCACAGACCCAGCATTGCTGGGGATGCTGCTGGAACTATGGGGGCATGCGCGGGCCTGTTGTCATCCGCGCCGACTGCCAGCTACTGCTGTTGCTTGCATACGGCCACATCGACGCCGCAACCACCCACCATTGCCCTGGCTCATGGACATTTGGTTGTGGAACTGCTGTAATATGTCCCCACAATGTCTGTCTATGACATCAGTGAAATTACGGATAGCATCCATGATGTCACGCATACTGTCAGTCATGGCTGTGCGACATGCTCTCAGCTCCCTCAGACCCTGTCTGGTGTACCTTTCCATATGCGACTGTGCCTGCATAACAGCCCGAAACATAGCTGAGGTTGACAGACCTCTTTGGGCACGTCTGCCAGAGGCAGCACGCCCACGGATGCTCCCACGAAAACACATGGGCAACTGTCTGTGTGGTACCATCGCAGGACCCTGCCCATGGCTGATGTGTGGGGAAGCATGTGCCACAGATACCACATTACCCTGGTCAATGCCCACTGTATCCTGTCCATCACCTAGGGACAATGGTGACAAAGGATGTACTGGCAGGATGACTGTGCGCAATGCTGGGGCTGACAGCTGTGTACTGTCAATTGGCTGACCAATGGCGGACCCTGACACACCTTCCTGTACCATTACACAGATATCATCATTACCAGTACCTGTGATACCAGATTCAGTTTCCCTGCTGCAGGACACCAGAGCAGCACCAGAACCTGTGGGAGGAAGACAGGAAACACAGTTTACAGTGTCCACACAATGTTACCAGTGATGCATTTATGCACACATGCACACATGCACACATGGACACATGCACACGTGGACACATGCACACATGGACACATGCACATATGCACACATGGACACATGCACACGTGGACATGTGGACACATGCACACGTGGACACAGGCACACATGCACACATGCACACATGCACACGTGGACACAGGCACACATGCACACATGCACACATGCACACGTGGACACAGGCACACCTGCACACATGCACACCCCGCAGTATACACACAGAGGTCTACTGAGTTACACTAGTATTACTAGCATTATCAGGACTATTATAGGTATTGTTAAACACACTCACCAGCATGGATGGCCTGCCCTGCTGTAACCACAGAGGGACCTGCAGAAATGAGGAGATTAATGTCAGTAGGCACAACTGTGCCATTGATACTGCATATGATACAGTGCAGTAGTACACCAGTTGCCTTTCACACGTCAGCTGTTGATATTGCCAATATCACACATGCACAATTACATACTATGTTGACAGCTACATACCATGGACACACCTTACACATGCATAAACTAACAGTGTACAGAACAGTCAAGTGTACATATGGCATATTACCTGCATGCTCCATGTCGTGCTGCTGTGTGGATCCAGCCTCCATCATGATGCAGGTGTATTGCTGTTGCTGATCTGGGGCTGGAGCCACAACACTTAGGAGTAGCCCCTCCAGTCTGGTGAGGGGGGGGATGTGTGGCCACCCCACCCCCTGTAGCAACCTGTTGCCTGTGGATATCCGACACACACTGATGGACATTTCTGATTAAATCATTGCAGTGATGTCGTACCTGCTCATATGTCCTATTATGCATGCCAATGTCATTTACCCTATGGACAAGGTCTTGCCACAGTGCAGCCCTCTCCTGCTGATTCTGGCTGGTGCGGGAAAACAGTATGTCATACTCCCGCACCAGGCTCTGGTGTATCTCCTCATCTTCCACTGCAGAGTAGGTGGGATTACACTGATGCGCCATCTCCCTGGAAGAGAACACAAACAGGATATCAGCAGACTATGTCAGCAATATATGGCACACATACTATACATGATACTCACGTGTATTGATATACTACTACTCCCATATGTTGCATGTGTGTGTCTCGTGGTGGATACACAAGTACATGGCCAGATATCAGTGCTCAGCCAACACCTGTGCAACAATACCTGCCACATTCCATACAACATAGTAGCATGCCCCATCGGTCAGCAGACTGTGACAGGTCCAATGCACAACCTCACTCTGGGGGTTCATACCGAGGTACTGTATGTGGAACACCATCCACTAGTGTGATGTGGACACAAGTTACTCGGCCTGGATATACATATCCCACCACCACCACCAGCACAGTAGACTACTTTGATATGTATATGATTAGACAGTTATTCACTTGTTAGGACTGAGATGGTATCCATGCAGCCCACTGGGCCAGTGGAAGCCACAACCCACACTGCTGACCCCCTTGCGAATGCTTACCATGGACATCCCACAGATTGCATGGAACTTGCACACACATTTCTAACCCAGACCCTATGCACAAAGGTTAGGCATCCTGTCCGGTGGACCCCAGCCAGAGGCAGATTGTATAACAATAGCAGGAGGCTACTGCAGGACAGAGCAGATTCACATTAAGGGAAGGCATCTGTGATCAGCACTGGTAATACACTACGGTCTCTCATAACAATGGCCACGGCCTACTCTGGGAGGGAAATGGCCACAAACACTATAGATAACCACAAGGCCTTCTTCAGTTATGTTACACATATGGACCAAATGCCTCAGATATGCTCTGAGTTAATACACACCTACTTAACATTCACTGAACACACAGATATTGGCAACATTCTTGCAGACAGGTTCGGTGCACGTATCCTCCCTCCTTCTCCCCCACAAGTAGTAATACTTATCACAGCTGAATGTAACCTCCCTATCATCTCACATGTCCAGGTGAGGGCCGCCCTCAGCAAAGCAGAACACACAGCATCACTGTGACCTGATGGTATCCCTGGATGCGTGCTACGTGCACTCCAAGAGGATATACAACCGCATATAAGACTGATATTTAACCTGGGCCATACTACAGGATATGTACCTGAACTCTGGCATACAGCAACAGTGGTCCCACACCACTAAGGAGGCACCTCTATTTACCCTGGGAACTACCGCATCATAAGCATAACTGGCCTGGTCTGCTAAGCTATGGAATTATTCAGTATGGGATGCATATACAGTGATATTGGGTACCTGCAGACACTTGTTCCCGGCCAGTTTGCCTTTGTGATGGACTGATCCTGCCTTTTGAACCTGGCTGACCTTTCAAAACAGTCACTACAGCCATTGATGAGGGCAATGCACAGACAACTGCCGCCAGGATCATGGCCTAACACTGACTGACATGTAATGTATAGTCATCCCCTTTTGGTTGAACTACGTACACACAACATATCACATGGACATACCTATAGATACAGACCTATGACACATTTGGAGGGTTTACAGTATGCAGACTATTAGCCTGCTACTTTACATTACCCATGTTTGTCGCAGCTGGTTGCATTACCACTACTTCTGCTTCCTGCTGCTGGTGGCACGGCTTGCTACTGTCACTGCTGACAGCTTAGACTCAGTGTGTAGCGTGTGTATTTTTTTTTCTCTCACTCTCTGTCTCTGTCTGTCTCTCTCCCTCTGTCTGCTTCCAGACAGTGCAATGAACGTATTGCATGTGAGGAGTGTTAGTACAGGATGCTTTTGTAGGTATCTGCATAGGTCCATGTGATGGCCTCTGCACCAATTGTAAGCCAGCATTTGCTAATTGCATGCAGCCAGTTGTGTACTGATTGCAGTTCTCACTGTGATTTCAGGACAGTGCTATAAAAGGGTATGTGAGATAGGCATTGCCCTTTCAGATTGTAAGGGCGGGGACCATGCTGGTATGCTGTGGACACTGTTCTGTGAGTGTAAAGGTTAGTATCTCTCTCATGATTCAGGCTGTGTTGTAGATTCAAATTTCTCCATTCCTCTCTCCTTTTCCTTGTAGTAAGTGTGTATGCACAATCACACCTACAACTATATATATATATATATATATATATATATATATATATATATATATATATGTAAATATACATACATTTATATATGTACATTAACTGACATTATTACATACTAGCTCTCAAATAGCATGGCTGTTTCTGTTCACACAGTACTATTATGGAAATCCACTAGTTTTGACAGTAACTCTAAATGGCATGCTTTGTGTACTACTCATCCTACATCCCCTTTACATTCATTACTACTATTACATGATATATTTATTTTAGCACAATGTTCTAGTATAAGAGTCATGGCTTAGTGGTAGGTTATGCAGACTACTGTTTCCAAGGTCCTGGGTTCGGGACTGACAGTGGGATTTTATTTTGCTTTTGAACTGACTACAGGACCTGTCAATCAGAGTGACTAAGGCACTTTTAAGCAGTTGTAACTGGGTTAGCGCTGGTTTGCGTGGAGCTCACGCATGCGCACTGGCGTTTAGCTCCGCGCACACACCACACACCCGCTTACAACCGCTTAACAGTGCTTACTCTGGCGCACACCCGCGCTATTTTCTTTGAAAGAAATGAAAATGGGGAGACAGGAAAGTGGTGAAAAAGGGGTCACAAAAAGGGTAAGACAGTAGGGAAACAAGCTTGGGATTTGCAGGAGGGATGTAGGTAAGGCCCATAGCTGCCCATTTCTTCATCAGCAATAGCTGTGCATATGTATCTAATTTGGTGTGACATTTGAAACCTTCCACCCCCTGAGAGAGGTATCAGGACAACAATAATACTTGTACAGCCAATTGTAATTGATAGTTTCCATGTCCAGCAGACATGTGTGTGGAATGGGCAGCTATGTATGGGGCGTAATTTTTTTGTGGGTACAGAGTGCCCTTTTTTTTTTTTTTTTTTTTTTTCAGGTGAGAGTGGTATGTCAGGTGAAGGAAGTCAGTATAGCTGGGGAGGTAGGTTGGGTAGGTCAACAGACAAGACAAACAAGATGCATACAGGGGCGGTGTATGACACATGTGGGTGGGTTACACAATTGACGGGGACGGAGGTTTGGATATCCAGAGCCCATGAGCCCACAGGTGGCAACAGTGGAACTGATATCCCCACCCATGGGCAGTTGCCACCGTTCCTTCACTGCCCAGGACGGGGCTGTGCTGGGGGCTGTGTAGGCCAGGCAACAGGCATGCCCGTAAGTTGTGCCACCTGTGCCTCAAGCTGGCATAGGGGCCCAAGAACAGAGTCCCAGATCTCCCTATGCACCACAGTCCGGATGCTACGGAGGGTGAGTGGTGGTTCCCCTCTGGCCACGCTTGCAGAGGGGGGATGGGCCCCATCCCCTGCAGCGCTTCCACCCACAGGTGGCACAGGGCCACCGGAGGAGGGTCCAGACTGGGCACTGGTGCCAGGTGCACTCGCCAGCTGAGGTGGGAGAGGTGGGTCCGCTGGAACCCGCCTTCCCTGTCGTCCTATGTTTTGCATTATGTTATGACAGTTTGGGTTAGTAACATACAATACCATTCGCAATTAGTTGTAACAGCATGCATTGGTATTCCCATTAACCAAACACCCAGATATTCACACCATTGAAGAGTGAGCATAACACATGCATAATTTGAACAGCAATACACAGTCCAACAACATGCAGGGTTGATTGATGGCAACAGGCCATCAGGTTTGGATATATGAACAGGGCAGATGCATCAACGGACATGCAAATATTTATGACCCAACAGGACAAATGTCCAGAGGTCTTAATTGTGATTGCACATACCATTTTCACGTGGAATGGGTTATATGTGGTTATAGGGTGGGGGTGAATAAAATAATATTAACACCTTCGAATACCAATACATGTGCTGTACATTTCTAATAGCTCCACATATATACACACTACTGTTCTAACTACAGTTTCCTATATGATAACTACTTCAATTTGGTGATAGGACTGTTACTGCTACATTAATATACATTTTATTGTTCTTCATACACATTCATATCTGGCTTTGTTCAGCTACATCATCCTGCTACATTTGCTTTATATATCTATTGACAACTGTGGATGTTTGGTATGTCAGACAATCATACTATCTGCATATCGTAGACTGAGAGCAACATATCCAGATTTTGGGATACACATTCCAGCTGCAGCAACACTTTGAACAGATTTTGCTGTTTGGTTTTGCTTCTCACATGCATTTCATTCTGTACTGACTGCAGTATACGTTATTCAGGGGTTATTACTACTTTATTGGTGGATTCATAACATTTTCTAACACTCTCTCACGTGTTTCCATTTTACTATTCAGGATGGTACTTACTTCTAGGCTTTATTGACATGTTTTACCTGTAGTTATTACAATCCTTTCCAGCAGTCTCACTTCTGTCATGTTTCAATATTTCAACAGGGGTATATTTCACACATGTGATTTGCTCATCTTCTGCAGCTGTACTTTTCAGCCTGCTGCTGGTTGTGTACTATTATATTACAGGTGGGGCATCTTTATTTCAGACTTTATTTCAGACATTTTAATTTTTCTGTTTGGATTACAGACTGCAACACACTTTTGTAATCAAGCAATACTTGCAAACACTCTTACACTTGTTACTTGCACATTCTATTACTTAGTGACTACACTGCACTCTTTTGCTAACTGTCATACTTTTATATTTCTTTACAGTTACCGGGAGAGGATTACTGACCTGCCTGGTGGTGCAACCGCACCAGCCTATCACCATAGGCTCTGCGGTTTGCAGAACGGACACCTGCAGCTGTAATATAAATGAAGTAATATTGGAATACACATCTCCATAATATCAGCTAGTTTAATTTCTTACATACATAATTACATGTAACTTACTCAGTAGTGGGGCGTTGGGCATTTGCCGGGCTTCCTGGATCCAAAGGTTCAATTGGTCCTGCTTGCGTCTCTTCAGGTCCGCATGGTGGTGATGAACCTGCTCACCAGTCCTTGGAATCCCTGTGGCACTGGTGAGATCATGAGCCAACCGGTCCCACGCCTCAGCCCTATATGCTCCCCACAGGACCTGGCCCTGCATGAGTTGGGCCTCATGATTGTGGACTAGGAGCCAGACCATGTATCTGGACTCCTCAATGCCCCACCTCTGTGCTCGGAAGCAACTACCCTCACCTACTCCTGTCATTCTGGCTGCAAGTCAGTTCTACAATCATTATGCTGTGTATTCCCGCCTATCGGGCTTATATATGCCGTTTTTCCCGCACATATCTGTGATTGGCCATTTTGGAATTGTATCAACTTCACAAAACCTGCTTTGTCATGCTCCACTTTGTATTCATTCCTATATATTTGCTATTACTGCATTTATAGGTACTGCTGTCATGATATGGCTTAGTGGTTCAGTACCTTGACTATGGTGCATAGTATCCTGGGTTCGAACCTGGCCACTGCTTTTTATTTTTTATGACTGTCTAGACAGGCTGAGGGGTGTGTCTGTGTAAAGGCAGTTTTGATACGGCTTGCTCAAAGTTGCCTGTCGGTTAGCTTGTTGGCACGGTGCGCAGCTCCGCGCAAATGGGGTGCACTGGTTTACGCCTCATTTGGCTATCAGCATGCATATTACGCTCAGCTCAGCTAGGGGCACACAGTTTCAGCGTGTTAAACCACTGCTTACCTACGGGCACTCATTTTGCACCTGTTGAACCACTGCTCACCTTTGGGCACTCATTTTGCACCTGTTAAACCACTGCTCACCTACGGGCAGATGCACTCACCTTGTTAAACTGTAGCTCAGCTATAGGCACATCTGGCATTTTTTATTATTTTGTTATCTCACATTTCTTCAAAATAAATGGACTATTTCATTACATTTTACATGAACTATGATTTTATATGTGTACATGTTTGTCAGGGACTTGTTTCATGCTTATTTTACTAAAAATAAAAGTTGGTGTCGTGGGGGCTCCAACCATGAATGCCTGCTCTTCAGCCGACATCTCTACTGCTACGATATTGCTTCTTGGCTTAATTTGCATATTTAGTTCTTATATCATTTTCCACTGACTGCTAACTGTGGCTAAGCTACGGGCACGCGTGCGCAAACAAGCGCACTCATGGGCAAACATCTTTACATTTAAAAAAATATATAAGATGTTCATTTATATATTTTATGTTCATAGTCTGTGGGGGCATGTGTTGTGTTGTGTTTATTCAGATTTCCATGGCCTCTGTCGTGGGTGTTTCCTTTGGGCAATTTTACTCTTCTGGGGGCATGTCCGCTTGCAGGGCTCGGCCTACGGACACGCCCCCTACTGTCTTCCATGGACCGTGTTAGCCTTCGGTGTGATTCAGCATGCCCTCATGCATATGCATGACATGCTGACATCACACCGTTTAACTGCAGCCTCCGTGTAAGCCATGTATCTCTTACACGGAGGCTTCGTGAATCCTGCCCTATGGATTTAGGTAATAAAGTAATAATCACTAGAGGAGAGCCAGGTTGCTGGAAGTATTAGCTATAAGCCATAGAGGACATCACTTTGCACAGAAGGCACCTGCAGTGAGAAACAAACCGGAGTACCTCTTGCTATGAGGCGACAACATTAACCACTGCACCACTGCTGTAGTTATATACCAAATAAAAGTGAATCTATCTGGGCATATCTGCAAATTATGAGTGAGATAATGACCAAGGTGCATAACACTGGTAATACCTCCTAGACAGACTGGATTGCAAACCTATTTCAGGGTTGAGGTGGACATTTTTAAAATATCTTCTGGTAGTTATATTGATTTTGATAGAATAAACTATTATAGTGTTGCTTTGCAGACTGTGTGTTACAAAAAAATTAGTAAAAGGTGGCATAAAACCCATATATTCAAACCTATACAAGTCTAGCCATATCAATTCCCTGTCTATTTCCTCCCACACTATTTACTTCCCTGGATCCCTGTCTAGCAGGGTGACTGATGTGATCCCCGGGGTGAATTTCCTTTCTCCCATCCAGTCGTCAAGGTTCCTTTGAAGAGAGCCAAAGAGGTGCTCTGCTTGACATGTTCCAGAGTCTGGGGAGTCTCTGGGTCAGGAACCTATCCCTCAACATGTTTTGTTTATTGTGATGACAAGGTTTAGATCTTTGAAGCATGTGGTTCTGAGGGATTGGAATTTCTTTAAATGTAGCATGTCCAACAGCTCTGGGCTTGACATGGCCTTGTATGTGAAGCAGAGATCGCTTCTGAGTAGACAATATGCAACAGAGTATAGCTGGAGTTTTTTAAGGTGGTCAGCATAGGGCATCTGCTTTAGGCCTGCGATTCTTTTAGTGAGGTATTTCTGTGGCCTTTCCAGTTGTTGCAGATGTCTTGAGAGGTACATACCAAATGGGGCATTGTTTTCTATAATGGGTCTAATGAGGGATGAGTGCAGTGGGACATTGACCTGCATTTTTCTGGATGAAAAGCCCTTAGTGATGAGGTGTGCCACATAGAAGGATTTCCTGACTGTTGTGGTGTTGTGGTTATCAAAGGTGAGACCACTGTCCACCTGTGTCCCTAAGTCTCTTATCACAATTTCAGTGTTTAGTGTACTGCCAACTATGTGGTAATTCATGGGTACATGTTTTTCCCAAAGGGGGTAACTATACATTTCTTGGCATTGAGCTTGAGCCCATGGCTCTGGCACCAAGCATCTGTTTCTGTAAGGCCCTTTTGTAGAGTATCCACATCATTTGGAGATTCAATAATGGCTCCTAGTTTGCAGTCATCTGCGAACTCTGTTAGCCAGAGTCCCTTAGTGTTGGCCTGTACTTCAGAAAAGTAGATGCCAAACAAGAGTGGTCCCAGGACTGAACCCTGAGGTACTCCACTTGTCACTTGTCTGGAGCTGGATTTGGAGTCAGTTACTTTTTACAGTGTGGCTTCTATCAGTAAGCCAATTGGCAATCCATCGAGTGATATAGGGATTAATGCCCAGCTTAGTAAGTTTATCTATGATTCCAGAGTGGGGGATGGTGTCAAAGTTCTTGATGAGGTCCAGATAGGCTGTGTGGACTGCCTTACCCTCATCCAGAACTCTGGAGACTGATTCAAAGAAGTCAATCAGGTTTAGGAGACAAGATCAGCCCTTCATGAACCCAAACTGGGTGGGGTCCAGTGTTTGAAGGTTGACAATTTCTTTGTTTATAAGTTCTGTGATAATACGTTCCATGGCCTTGCAGATCAGGCTCATCAGACTGATGGGGCGGTAGTTCCCAGGATCCAAGGTGGATCCCCCCTTGTGGAGTGGGATAACTGTAGCTGTGCGTCACTCAGTGGGAATGAAGCCTGAGGTGAGGCTATGATTAAACATGATACTTAGGTGAGGTGCCAGTTCATTTTGTAGTTTGGGTAGTACGCAGCCCCAGATGTCATCTGGTCCCATGGATGCTGTATTCTTAGTTTTGGAGAGTGTGTTTCTTACCTGTGTGGCCATTATTACCAGAATTTGGCAATCTTCCGGTATTGAGATGAGCCATTTAGGGGGTGATATTGGGGTGAAGTTGGCACTAAATCGATCTGCCAGGATATTGGCAATATCCTTGGGATCAGTATATTTAATGCCATTCTGTTGTAGCTCAGAGCAGATCTGAGCATTGCCATTTAGATTCTTGACATAGTTATAGAATGCCTTGCAGTTGTCTTTGGAATCTTTGGCAATTTTATTTTCGTAACTATCTTTGGAGGATTTTATGAGGGATCTCAGCTTCTTACTGAGGCTGGTAAGGGAGTTTTTTGTATCCTGGGATTTTCCTCTTTTCTGCAACAGTTTCTTCCTTTTTTTTTAAAGTTTGTTTATGGCAGGGGACCACCAGATTGGCTTCAATTTTTTGAAGGAGAGCATCTTGGTTCTATTTGGGATGGTACGATTCATGCATGACTGGATGTGCTCATACAGTGCCTTAGTGAAGGACTCAGCAGTTGAACTTTCAGTTCCCGTCTGCATGGGTGTCATGAAGTTTGTCACTTCTGACTTGAGTAGCATGAAGCTGGCTTTGGAGAAGTTTTTTATGTAGGTTTTCTTACTGGGGGTTGGGGGTGGGATGTGGATGTTAAGGGTGATTAGCTTATGGTCTGACCTGACCAATGAGGGGGTGACCATAGGTGTGGAGCATCGATTTCCCATGTTGGTAATGACCAGGTCTAGGATATTGGAGCCCCTGGTGGGACAATGGATTAATTGATCCAGGGCATTGGAATTTATGAATTCCAAGAACCGTTGGGAAAAGATGTTGGTACATGAGTAGTTTTCCCAGTTAATGACAGGGTAGTTGAAGTCACCCACTATTAGGGTGTTTGGTTGTATCTTAATATTTTCCAGTATGTTTAGAAAGGTGTAGTGAGAATCTTGGGGCATGGCGGGGGGATCTGTAGCAAGCTACAATTTGGATTTCAGACTTACCTAGTGTTAGTTGCACCTGGAGAATTTCAGACGCATTGTGTTGGGCAACTAGCCTTGTGGTGAATATGGACACTCCTCCTCCTTTAGTGTTTTGATCCTAGTTTGGTGGCTGAAAAGTGGGGTAAGAGTTGTAGCCAGGTATTGCAGGGGTGCTCTCTGGAGCCTTGAACCAAGTCTCAGTTACTGCACAGATGTCGATGTTCTGCATTTTTAGGAGAGCCTTGAGAGAGTGCATTTTGAGGTTTAGACTTCTATCATTGAGTAGCATTACCTTCAGATTTTGCATGCTTGTACCTGTTACAGTGCTGGTTTTGTCCTTTGAACTTTGCCTAAAAAAGGCACTATAGGAGTGGCAAGAGCCTTAGCCAGTAACCTGAATCCCAGGGGTGACAGGTGCAGACCATCTCTGGCAAAGCATCGTGGTCTGTCGATCATGTTATCCCATGCAGACAGATACTGGATCCCCTTTGAATGATGCCAGAAGCTTAGCCAATTGTTGAATTCAATCATTTTGTCCTTATATTGTGGTATCATTCTGGGTAAAGGCAGGATGCTACTCAGAGCTAGGGTCATACCTGCCTGGGCCACATGATCTTTCATGTCTCTTTTCATGTAGTCCAGGGAGGTACGTCTCAAGTCATTCACTCCAACATGGACAGTAACAGAGTCATATTTGTACTTTTTGTGGAGTGACTTGAGTGCATGTGTTATGTGTCAGATCGTGGCACCCGATAGGCAGCTGACTGTAATTTTCTCCTTGACCAGCCTGGTGAGTGGGACATCATGTGTCTGACTATAGAGTCACCTATGAGTAAAGTGTTAGGTACATTGTCTTGCATAAGGGGCTGTTGCTGGGTGGTACACTGGTGTTGTGAGATATGTGACACTTTGGTTGTGATTGGTGTTTGTTTGCGTTTCAGCTTTGGAGGTCCTTGTTGCTTGGGCAGGTTATAGTTAAGGGCCTCCGCATATGTGGATTTAGTGTTGCTATGTGTGGGTGTTGTGGGTTTAGAAGAGCTATGTGTTGCTTGAGGTGTAGTGCGGGTGTTAACCTTCTCCTCTTGACTGTCTAGCACAATCTTGGGGGGTGGAGAGAGCTTTTCTTCCAGTTTGGCTATGTAAGTGCATCTCTCACAGGTTGTAGTGTTGGGTGATAGGAGGAGAGGGTTGTCTGTGTACATGAGACAATTGCTGCATTGTCCCAGTATGCCCGGATTCACCAGGTGGACAGGAAAAATCACCGGAAGCTGACCTTTGGACATGCCTGGTTTGGTGTTTTTTTGTAAAGTACAAGAGCTGTTTTCCCTTACCTTAGCAAGCTACTTTGCAGTTATAGGCTGTTTTGTGCCTATGATTAATTTATTCTTATTAGCAAGGAGAGTTGAATGCTTGTATAAGTTTAAGGCTTTCTAGTGCTTTCCAGCAGGTATTAGAGCAAGTGCTAGTCACAGGGATGCTTAAAGGTAAGATGAAAAAAAATGTTTATCCTAAACACTGCAGTGTGCACAAGAGAAGTTAGATGTGAAAGTGGGTAACTTAAGTTTCATCTGTCAAAAAAGTTAAGTTTTAGTGGGGAGTCACTCTTTTTAAAACAGCAAGATAGATTGAAAGGGGGAGGTCACTTTTGTATTCTGGTACTATGGAATACAGTAGGATGGCCAATACATTTAAATAGTTGAAGGGGAGTGATTTCACAAAATTAAAATTTTGTGCTTACTCACCCAAGCCAGTGAAAGCAGAGAGGAAATGAGATATATGGTCACATTAACATAAGAGGCAGGCAACTAGAAAGACTGTGGTATTTAAGAACAAAATAATAACAGGGTGGGCAGGTGGGAAACATTTTCTGCCTGACTCACAAGAGACAGAGCTATGGTCTCTTTTGAAGTTTTAATATGCAGTTAAAATCAGACTACAAGTAAAACACAAAGTAAAGAAAATAAACTACAGTATTCAAAATATAAAAAAGGCAATAAAGTAATACAAAATGCAACAATCAAAAAGCAAACTAACCTTTCCTTCACAGCAAAGTGTAGCAGAGTCTGGGTAAGCCTTTCCTAGTAAAGCTCTGAAATGTTTTATTTTACCCCTTAAAAAGAAGGTTTAATTCCTAGCTCCTCCCCCTCAGTTCACAAATGATTAACCTTAAGTGACCTCTTCTATCTTATGTATGAGTCCTTAATTTATCAGTTCTAATTTCTGCCTGACTCACAAGAGAGAGAGAGCTGTAGTCTCTTTTGAAGTTGTAATATGCAGTTAAAAGCAGACTACAAGTAAAACACAAGGTAAAGAAAACAAATCACAGTATTCAAAATATAAAAAGGCAATACAGTAATACAAAATACAATAAATAAAAAGCAAACTAACATTTCCTTCACAGCAAAGTGTAGCAGAGTCTGGGTGAGCCTTTCCTAGTAAAGTCATTTGTACTTACAATGTAATGCTAGATAAAGAATAGGCAGTTAGTCACTGTCAGGCACCTGCAAGACAAAGTTTGGCAATGAAGGTTGAGGGGGTGGATATAGCTCCCAGAGGAAAGTTACTGGTCTGAAGTAATATAATATATATATATATAAATGTGTTTAGGACAGAGACTTTAGTTAATGTCTGGTACAAGACTTGTTCAGATATAATTATTGAACTACTTTCCTGCTGTCAGTTATTTGATATATTATGCTGCGATATACCATTCAATTATGATGCTGTGGCATTTATATCTGTGCTATTATATTCTATGTTACTCACTATAATCAACTATTATAAAGCACAAGCATGTCAACAGAACTCTGATTTCTGACACGTTAAAAGTAGACTCGCTGTAATTTATTGTTCATTACCAGCATATGCTGGGCTGCTATGTTTCACACCGCACACACTTACATTAAACACTGTAGTATTACTTATAATTGGCTTTTCTATCACAGGTCATGCAAATGAGCAGCCCACTATTGCGCAACAGTTGGCACACCTAAAAATTGCTGAGAATGTACAGCTGCACAGAAGGAGTATGAAGCACCTAAGAACCCAAGGGTGAGTATACATGTTACAGGTAGTACAGATATATATATATGTTAACAATCCAGTCAGGCCTTGTAGCTGTAGTCAGAGTAGTTATGGGTTTTCCACAGAGTTGCAATTTTATCAGTTATCCAAGGTGGTACTTTACTTTTGAAAATGTATAATTTGACAGCACTAACTATAACTCTAGTCAGTGAAAAGTACTGTAGTTAAAACCTTACCATATAAACAATGTCATTGTTGTAGAATGCTGTTTGTTTGGGATCTAACCAATAATAGAAAAGTGCTTCTGGTGCAAAGGTAATTATTTAATAAAAATGCAACAGGAATGTTAGGATATACTTGTTGCTCTAATAGTTCAGGACATTTGCTATTTTGCCTGTTATTTTGTGAAACATAACTGTCCATACAGTGAGTGCTCTGCATAAAAGGAGGCAGGTGGCAACCCTTGCTGTATACACCGCTGGCACCTAGGGTGTAATCAACCAGTATCACTACTGATGGTTGATACAACTGCAGGCATCTATTGACTTCACATGTGGTTCACCAAATTGTTGCTGTCATAATCTTATGCTGTCAGTGGGTTCAAGTCCCCATGGTAAACAATCGTGACATTATAGGGGGGGGTTTGCTTTTCTGTCTGTTGTACTTTACAGTACTACAGATACTAAATTTCATGGTAAATTAAGTGGCAGCTGCTGTCATTAACAGATTAGAACAAATTTACACATCTGTTTTATTAATCTGCCTGGATTTATGAAATGAATCCACATTTTACTACCTTTTTTAGTCAAATAGTGCAAATGGTTCAGTAGACTGAGCCTTTCACCTCTCCATTACATAGGGTGACGGCTACAGGTTCTGTTCTCAGCCCTTGCTTGATTGTTGTGGAACTGCCCAAAATTTCCTGTGAGCTTTTAATTGTCCTTCTGTCTATTGTGCCTCAACATTGTGGTGTAACTTTGCTGTGAGATGCATGTTTTCTCTTTAATGCTTCACTTGTGTAAAACACACCATTAGTTTGTGTTTCACTGGAAATCTGAGTTGGAATGTAGAAGTAGCCCATCATGTAAATTTATTGCATTTTCTCATTTTGTGTCTGCTGCTTGTTTGATAGTTCAGGTCCCTTATGGTTGTATATTGTCACATCATTTTTACTGCAGGATGGAATGATTTTGTCCATAACATTATAGTACGTGTAATGTAGTCAGAGTAATATTATATCTTAGCTGAATTTTTCAGCTTCTCTCTATCTCTCTCTCTTACTCTGTTTCTCACTATAATTTCTGTTGTGTGCATGTATTTATTTTATTTTGTTTCTCTCCTTTTATTTTACATTGATATGCTGCAGCATCCACATCAGAATCACTTCCACCATCAAGGCCTGTCAACTCATCACTGGTAACAAATAAGTCACCACCACCACTAACACAATTACCAGTGTTCCCAGTAGCCACTGCCACCAGACATGATAGGAAAGGTGCTGCTATACAACCTGCAGGTGGCAGCGACAGAGGAGGGGGAACCTATGTCACCAGAGGAGGTGGGAGGAAATTGGAGGAGCTTATAAACACAAAGCTGGATGCCCACATTGCCACTTAGAGGCCGTCCTCTGGTGATTCACTGAGCTGTGTCCCTGCCTGACATTAGCTCTATCAACCAAGCCAGGGCCCAGTGGAGCAGAAGTCCAGGGTGGCAACTAAGTATGTGTATTTATTTTGGATTTATATGTAATTAATGTTTGTATTTTCAATTTATGATCATTTTTTGTCATTATAGCATTGTGTTTAAATATTTAAAATTATTTAATTGATGGTGTTTTATTGGTTGATTTGAAGTACTAGGTGTATATATTCAACAGCATTTGCTAAATTTAATTATTTCAAGAAAGCAAAAGGCCAAGGTGCCAGAATAAAGGTTATGCTGGTTCAGATTCTGTGGTGTTTGTGGTTCCTGTGCTGCACATTTTCATGTTTATGACAGTTTTTTTGAAAGGAGAATAGTGTTTGTTATGCCAACTAAGTTTCCACTAGATCAAAGCTGAGAAAGACTGTAACTGCACACCTATTCTCTGTGCCATCCTGGTGTTCCCCTCCCTTTTGTGTCTGTACCCATCCCTAATAATAATCCAATCCTTCCCTCACTGATGTCTTCCCTCTGAGTGTCTGAGGTCTCCTTCCCCTTTGTCTTCCCAATGTCTCATTGTATCAGCACCTCACCTTTCAGCCTTGTCTCATTGCGTCAGCACCTCACTTTTTAGTCATGGTTCATTGTGTCAGCACGTCACCTTTCAATCATGTACAATTATGTCAGCACCTCCCTTTTCAATCATGTCTCATTGCATCAGCACCTTACCTTTCAGTCATGTCTCATTGTGTCAGCACCTCACCTCTAAGTCCTGTCTCATTGTGTCACCACCTCACTTTTCTGTCATGTCTCATTGTGTCAGCACCTCAACTTTCAATCATGTCCCATTGAGTCAGCACCTCACCGTTCAGTCATGCCCATTATGTCAGAACCTCACTTTTCAGTCACATCTTATTGTGTCCATACCTCACCTTTCAGTCATGTCTCATTGTGTCAGCACCTCACCTTTCAGTCCTCTCATTGTGTCAGCACCTCACCTTTTAGTCATATCTCATTCTGTCAGCACCTCACCTTTCAGTGAAGTCTCATTGTGTCAGCACCTCACCTTTCAGTCATGTCTCATTCTGTCAGGACCTCACCTTTCAGTCTTGTGTCATTGTGCCTGCACCTCACATTTTACTCATGTCTCATTGTGTCAGTACCTCATCTTTCAGTCTTGTGTCATTGTGTCAGCACCTAACCTTTCAGTTAAATCTCATTGTATCAGCACCTCAGCTTTCAGTCATGCCCCATTGTGTCCACACCTCACCTTTCAGTCATGTCTTATTCAGTCAGCACCTCACCTTTCAGTCATGTCTCATTGTGTCAGTACCTCATCTTTCAGTCTTGTGTCATTGTGTCTGCACCTCACATTTCAGTCATGTCTCATTGTGTCAGTACCTCATCTTTCATTCTTGTGTCATTGTGTTAGCACCTCAGCTTTCAGTCAAATCTCATTGTATTAGCACATCACCTTTCAGTCATGTCCCATTGTGTCCGCACCTCGCCTTTCAGTCATGCTTCATTGTGTCAGCACCTCACATTTCAGTCACGTCTCATTGTGTCAGTACTTCACATTTCAGTCACATCTCATTGGGTCAGCACCTCATCTTTCAGTCATATCTCATTGTCAGTACCTCACCTTTCAGTCATGTCTCATTGTGTCAGTACCTCACCTTTCAGTCTTGTGTCATTGTGTCTGCACCTCAACTTTCAATCTTGTCTCATTGTGTCCACACTTCACCTATCAGTCATGTCTCACTGTGTCAGTACTTCATCTTTCAGTCCTGTGTCCACATCTCACCTTTCAGTCATGTCTCATTGTGTTAGCAACTCACCTTTCAGATACATCTCATTGGGTCAGCACTTCAGCTTTTAGTCATATCTCATTGTCAGTACCTCACCTTTCAGTCTTGTGTCATTGTGTCTGCACCTCAACTTTCAATCTTGTCTCATTGTGTCCACACTTCACCTATCAGTCATGTCCCAGTGTGTCAGTACTTCATCTTTCAGTCCTGTGTCCACATCTCTCCTTTCAGTCATGTCTCATTGTATCTGCATCTCACCTTTCAATCATGTCCCATAAAGTTAGCACCTCACCGTTCAGTCATGCCCATTATGTCAGAACCTCACTTTTCAGTCACATCTTATTGTGTCCATACCTCACCTTTCAGTCATGTCTCATTGTGTCAGCACATCACCTTTCAGTCCTCTCATTGTATCAGCACCTCACCTTTCAATCATGTCCCATTGAGTCAGCACCTCACCGTTCAGTCATGCCCATTATGTCAGAACCTCACTTTTCAGTCACATCTTATTGTGTCCATACCTCACCTTTCAGTCATGTCTCATTGTGTCAGCACATCACCTTTCAGTCCTCTCATTGTGTCAGCACCTCACCTTTTAGTCATATCTCATTGTGTCAGCACCTCACCTTTCAGTCATGTCTCATTGTGTCAGCACCTCACCTTTCAGTCATGTCTCATTGTGTCAGTACCTCACCTTTCAGTCATGCCTCATTGTGTCATCACCTCACAGTTCAGTCTTGTCTCACTGTGTTAGCATCTCATCTTTCAGTCTTGTCTTATTTTGTGAGCACCTCACCTTTCAGTTAAATCTCATTGTATCAGCACCTCACCTTTCAGTCATGCCCCATTGTGTCCACACCTCACCTTTCAGTCATGTCTCATTCAGTCAGCACCTCACCTTTCAGTCATGTCTCATTGTGTCAGTACCTCACCTTTCAGTCTTGTGTCATTGTGTCTGCACCTCACATTTCAGTCATGTCTCATTGTGTCAGTACCTCATCTTTCATTCTTGTGTCATTGTGTTAGCACCTCAGCTTTCAGTCAAATCTTATTGTATCAGCACCTCACCTTTCAGTCATGTCTCATTGTATCAGCACCTCACCTTTCAGTCATGCCTCATTGTGTCAGCACCTCACCTTTCAGTCACATCTCATTGTGTCAGCACTTCACCTTTCAGTCATGTCTCATTGTGTTAGCACCTCACCTTTCAGTTACATCTCATTGGGTCAGCACTTCACCTTTTAGTCATATCTCATTGTCAGTACCTCACCTTTCAGTCATGTCTCATTGCTTCAGTACCTCACATTTCAGTCACATCTCACTGGGTCAGCACCTCATCTTTCAGTCATATCTCATTGTCAGTACCTCACCTTTCAGTCATGTCTCATTGTGTCAGTACCTCACCTTTCAGTCTTGTCTCATTGTGTCTGCACTTCACCAATCAGTCATGTCTCACTGTGTCAGTACTTCATCTTTCAGTCCTGTGTCCACATCTCACCTTTCAATCATGTCTTGCTGTGTCAACACCACACCATTCAGTCTTCTCTCATTGTGTCAGTATCTCACCTTTCATTCTCATGTCATTGTGTCACCACCTCAACTTTCAATCTTGTCTCATTGTGTCCACACTTCACCTATCAGTCATGTCTCACTGTGTCAGTACTTCATCTTTCAGTCCTGTGTCCACATCTCACCTTTCAGTCATGCCTCATTGTATCAGCACCTCACCTTTCAATCATGTCCCATTGAGTCAGCACCTCACCGTTCAGTCATGCCCATTATGTCAGAACCTCACTTTCCAGTCACATCTTATTGTGTCCATACCTCACCTTTCAGTCATGTCTCAATGTGTCACACCTTTCAGTCATGTCTCATTGTGTCAGCATCTCACCTTTCAGTCATGTCTCATTGTGTCAGTACCTCACATTTCAGTCACATCTCATTGGGTCAGCACCTCACCTTTCAGTCATATCTCATTGTCAGTACCTCACCTTTCAGTCATGTCTCATTGTGTCCATATCTCACCTTTCAGTCTTGTGTCATTGTGTCTGCACCTCAACTTTCAATCTTGTCTCATTGTGTCCACACTTCACCTATCAGTCATGTCTCACTGTATCAGTACTTCATCTTTCAGTCCTGTGTCCACATCTCACCTTTCAGTCATGCCTCATTGTTTCAGCACCTCACCTTTCAAACATGTCCCATTGAGTCAGCACCCCACCATTCAGTCATGCCCATTATGTCAGAACCTCACTTTCCAGTCACATCTTATTGTGTCCATGCCTCACCTTTCAGTTATGCCTCAATGTGTCACACCTTTCAGTCATGTCTCATTGTGTCAGCATCTCACCTTTCAGTCTTGTGTCATTGCATCCACACCTCACCTTTCAGTCATGTCTTATTGTGTCACACTTTTCAGTCATGTCTCATTGTGTCAGCATCTCACCTTTCAGTCTTGTGTCAGTGTGTCCACACCTCACCTTTCAGTCATGTTGTGTGGTGTCACCACCTCACCATTCAGCCATCTCTCATTGTGTTAGTACTTCACTTTTCAGTCATGTCCCATTATGTCAGCACTTCACCTTTCAGTCAAGTCGCATTGTGTCAGCAGTGCACCTTTCAGTCATATCCCAATGTGTCAGCACCTCACCTTTCTGTCTTATCTAATTGTGCCCAGACCGCACCTTTAAGTCTTATTTCATTGGAACCACACCGCACCTTTCAGTTACATCCCATTGTGTCAGCACCTCACCTTTCAGTCCCAACTCATTGTATCAGCACCTCACCTTTCAGTCATGTCTCATAGTGTCATCACCTCACCTTTCAGTCATGCCTCATTGTGTCATACCTTTCAGTCATGTCACATTGTGAAAACACCTCACCTTTCAGTCTTGTCTCATTGTTTCAACACCTCACCTTTCAGTCATGTCCCATTGAGTCAGCACCTCACCGTTCAGTCATGCCCATTGTGTCAGAACCTTACTTTCCAGTCACATCTTATTGTGTCCATACCTCACCTTTCAGTCATGTCTCATTATGTCAGCAAGTCATATCTCATTGTGTCAGCACCTCACCTTTCAGTCATGTCTCATTGTGTCAGCACCTCACATTTCATTCATGTCTCATTCTGTCAGTACCTCATCTTTCAGTCTTGTGTCATTGTGCCTGCACCTCACATTTCTCTCATGTCTCATTGTGTCAGTACCTCATCTTTCAGTCTTGTGTCATTGTGTCAGCACCTAACCTTTCAGTTAAATCTCATTGTATCAGCACCTCACCTTTCAGTCATGCCTCATTGTGTCCACACATCACCTTTCAGTCATGTATCATTCAGTCAGCATCTCACCTTTTAGTCATGTCTCATTGTGTCAGTACCTCACCTTTCAGTCTTGTGTCATTGTGTCTGCACCTCACATTTCAGTCATGTCTCATTGTGGCAGTACCTCATCTTTCATTCTTGTGTCATTGTGTTAGCACCTCAGCTTTCAGTCAAATCTCATTGTATCAGCACCTCACCTTTCAGTCATGTCCCATTGTGTCCAGACCTCACCTTTCAGTCAAGCCTCATTGAGTCAGCACCTCACATTTCAGTCACGTCTCATTGTGTCAGCACTTCACCTTTCAGTCATGTCTCATTATGTTAGCACCTCACCTTTCAGTTACATCTCATTGGGTCAGCACTTCACCTTTTAGTCATATCCCATTGTCAGTACCTCACCTTTCAGTCATGTCTCATTGCATCAGTACCTCACATTTCAGTCACATCTCATTGGGTCAGCACCTCATCTTTCAGTCATATTGCATTGTCAGTACCTCACCTTTCAGTCATGTCTCATTGTGTCAGTACCTCACCTTTCAGTCTTGTGTCATTGTGTCTGCACCTCAACTTTTAATCTTGTCTCATTGTGTCCACACTTCACCTATCAGTCATGTCTCACTGTGTCAGTACTTCATCTTTCAGTCCTGTGTCAACATCTCACCTTTCAGTCATGTCTCATTGTATCAGCACCTCACCTTTCAATCATGTCTTGCTGTGTCAACAACACACCATTCAGTCTTCTCTCATTGTGTCAGTATCTCACCTTTCATTCTCATGTCATTGTGTCACCACCTCAACTTTCAGTCTTGTTTCATTGTGTCCACACTTCACCTATCAGTCATGTCTCACTGTGTCAGTACTTCATCTTTCAGTCCTGTGTCCACATCTCTCCTTTCAGTCATGCCTCATTGTATCAGCACCTCACCTTTCAATCATGTCCCATTGAGTCAGCACCTCACCGTTCAGTCATGCCCATTATGTCAGAACCTCACTTTTCAGTCACATCTTATTGTGTCCATACCTCACCTTTCAGTCATGTCTCATTGTGTCAGCACATCACCTTTCAGTCCTCTCATTGTGTCAGCACCTCACCTTTTAGTCATATCTCATTGTGTCAGCACCTCACCTTTCAGTCATGTCTCATTGTGTCAGCACCTCACCTTTCAGTCATGTCTCATTGTGTCAGCACCTCACCTTTCAGTCATGTCTCATTGTGTCAGTACCTCATCTTTCAATCTTGTGTCATTGTGTTAGCACCTCAGCTTTCAGTCAAATCTCATTGTATCAGCACCTCACCTTTCAGTCATGTCCCATTGTGTCAGCACCTCACCTTTCAGTCATGCCTCATTGTGTCAGCACCTCACATTTCAGTCACATTGTGTCAGCACTTCACCTTTCAGTCATGTCTCATTGTTAGTACCTCACATTTCAGTCATGTGTCATTGTGTCAGTACCTCAGCTTTCAGTCTTGTGTCATTGTTTCTGCACCTCAACTTTCAATCTTGTCTCATTGTGTCCACACTTCACCTATCAGTCATGTCTAACTGTGTCAGTACTTCATCTTTCAGTCCTGTGTCCACATCTCACCTTTCAGTCATGTCTCTTTGTATCAGCACCTCACCTTTCAGTCATGTCTTGCTGTGTCAACACCACACCATTCAGTCTTCTCTCATTGTGTCAGTATCTCACCTTTCATTCTCATGTCATTGTGTCACCACCTCAACTTTCAATCTTGTCTCATTGTGTCCACACTTCACCTATCAGTCATGTCTCACTGTATCAGTACTTCATCTTTCAGTCCTGTGTCCACATCTCAACTTTCAGTCATGCCTCATTGTATCAGCACCTCACCTTTCAATCATGTCCCATTGAGTCAGCACCTCACCATTCAGTCATACCCATTATGTCAGAACCTCACTTTCCAGTCACATCTTATTGTGTCCATACCTCACCTTTCAGTCATGTCTCAATGTGTCACACCTTTCAGTCATGTCTCATTGTGTCAGCATCTCACCTTTCAGTCTTGTGTCATTGCATCCCCACCTCACCTTTCAGTCATGTCTTATTGGGTCACACTTTTCAGACATGTCTCATTGTGTCAGCATCTCACCTTTCAGTCTTGTGTCAGTGTGTCCACACCTCACCTTTCAGTCATGTCTTGTGGTGTTACCACCTCACCATTCAGCCATCTCTCATTGTGTTAGTACTTCACTTTGCAGTCATGTCCCATTATGTCAGCACTTCGCCTTTCAGTCAAGTCGCATTGTGTCAACAGTGCACCTTTCAGTCATATCCCATTGTGTCAGCACCTCACCTTTCTGTCATATCTAATTGTGCCCAGACCGCACCTTTAAGTCTTATTTCATTGGGCCCACACCACACCTTTCAGTTACATCCCATTGTGTCAGCACCTCACCTTTCAGTCCCATCTCATTGTATCAGCACCTCACCTTTCAGTCATGTATCATAGTGTCATCACCTCACCTTTCAGTCATGCCTCATTGTGTCATACCTTTCAGTCATGTCTCATTGTGAAAACACCTCACCTTTCAGTCTTGTCTCATTGTGTCAACACCTCACCTTTCAGCCATGTCCCATTGAGTCAGCACCTCACCGTTCAGTCATGCCCATTATGTCAGAACCTTACTTTCAGTCACATCTTATTGTGTCCATACCTCACCTTTCAGTCATGTCTCATTGTGTCAGCACCTCAACTTTCAGTCCTCTCATTGTGTCAGCACCTCACATTTTAGTCATATCTCATTCTGTCAGCACCTCACCTTTCAGTCATGTCTCATTGTGTCAGCACCTCACCTTTCAGTCATGTCTCATTCTGTCAGTACCTCACCTTTCAGTCTTGTGTCATTGTGCCTGCACCTCACATTTCACTCATGTCTCATTGTGTCAGTATCTCATCTTTCAGTCTTGTGTCATTGTGTCAGCACCTAACCTTTCAGTTAAATCTCATTGTATCAGCACCTCACCTTTCAGTCATGCCCCATTGTGTCCACACCTCACCTTTCAGTCATGTCTCATTCAGTCAGCACCTCATCTTTTAGTCATGTCTCATTGTGTCAGTATCTCACCTTTTAGCCTTGTGTCATTGTGACTGCACCTCACATTTCAGTCATGTCTCATTGTGTCAGTACCTCATCTTTCATTCTTGTGTCATTGTGTTAGCACCTCAGCTTTCAGTCAAATCTCATTGTATCAGAACCTCACCTTTCAGTCATGTCTCATTGTGTCCACACCTCACCTTTCAGTCATGCCTCATTGTGTCAGTACCTCACCTTTCAGTCTTGTGCCATTGTGTTTGCACCTCAACTTTCAATCTTGTCTCATTGTGTCCACACTTCACCTATCAGTCATGTCTCACTGTGTCAGTACTTCATATTTCAGTCCTGTGTCCACATCTCACCTTATAGTCATGTCTCATTGTATCAGCACCTCACCGTTCAGTCATGTCTTGCCTTGTCAACACCACACCATTCAGTCTTGTCTCATTGTGTCAGTATCTCACCTTTCATTCTCATGTCATTGTGTCACCACCTCAACTTTCAATCTTGTCTCATTGTGTCCACACTTCACCTATCAGTCATGTCTCACTGTGTCAGTACTTCATCTTTCAGTCCTGTGTCCACATCTCACTTTTCAGTCATGTCTCATTGTATCAGCACCTCACCTTTCAATCATGTCCCATTGAGTCAGCACCTCACTGTTCAGTCATGCCCATTATGTCAGAGCCTCACTTTCCAGTCACATCTTATTCATAGGTTCATAGGTTCATAGGTTTATACTAGGCTATCTGCCCGAGGGCATTTACAAGCCTAGCCCATAGTTTTGTGGCTTACGCCACCCCTTTAGTATGGGGAACTATACCCATTATTTTGCTGTGCCTCTGTCGAGCAGTGACACTGAGGTAATCCCTGGGGTATATCTGCGATCTCCCATCCACTGGTCAAGATTTCTCTTGAACAAGGCCAGCGAGGTGCTCTGCCTCACATATACCGGGATTTTGTTCCACAGCATAGGGAGTCTTTGGGTGATGAATCTATCCCTCCAGCACGTGCTATTAATAGCCGTGTTGAGGTTTAAGTCTCCCGCCCTTGTGGCACTGACGGATCTAGATTTTTTGAGGTGAAGCATATTCATCAAATCTGGGTTTGACATGGCCTTGTATGTCAGGCACAAGTCACCTCTGAGCAAGCGGTAAGCGACTGAATAGAGCTGAAGTTCTTTCAGTCGGGCAGCATAGGACAGATTTTTGAGACCCTTTATCCTTTTGGTGAGGAACTTTTGTGGCCTCTCCAGCTGCTGCAAGTGTCGGGTCAGATACATTCCGAATGGGGCATTGTACTCAATCATTGGTCTGATGAGTGATGAGTATAGGAAACTATGACCTCCCTTGATCTAGATGTGAATCCCTTCATGATAAGGTGGGCAATGTAGAAGGTCTTCCTAACTACTTTAGCTACATGGATGTCGAATGACAGGCTACTGTCAACCTGGGTCCCCAGGTCCCTGATAACTTCTTCTGTGCTCAGTGGATTGCCACCTATATGGTAGCTAGGGGTAACCTTGTTTTTCAAGGGTATGACTATGCATTTTTGGCATTTAACTTTAGGCCATGGCTCTGGCACCAGTTATCCGCTTCTGTGAGACCCTTCTGAAGGATATCTGTGTCAGATGTGTTTTCGACTACGGTGCCCAGTTTGCAGTCATCTGCAAACTTTGTCAGCCATAACCCTCCTGTGTTTGCTTGTACTTCAGAAAAGTAGATGCCAAACAAGAGTGGGCCCAGGACTGAGCCCTGTGGGACACCACTTGTGACAGGCTTTGAGTCTGACATGGCGCCAGCAACTCTGACCCTGTGGGTTCTGTCACTCAGCCAGTTTGCAACCCATCTTGTGATGTATGGGTTAACATTTAAGCTGATGAGTTTTTCAATGATACCCGAGTGGGTATTGTATCGAAGGCTTCGCCAGATCGAGGTAGGCTGTATGGACTGCCTTTCCTCATCAATGGCTTTGGTGACTGTTTCAAAAGTCAACCAAGTTTAAAAGGCATGATCTGCCTTTGACAAAGCCAAACTGGGTTGGATCCAAAGTCTGCAAATTCCTATGTCTTTATTTATGAGATCCATTATGATCCTCTCCATGGCTTTGCAGATAAGGCTTGTCAAGCTAATGGGCGGTAATTTCCAGGGTCGGTGGAGGCACCCTTTATGAAGTGGGACCACTGTCGCAGTGCGCCACTCCTGGGTATATCCAGAGGTGAGACTATGATTAAACAGCTGTCCTAGCTGTGGGTTTAATTCCTCGTTGAGTTTGGAGCACAGCCGGGGACACCATCAGGTCCCATGGATGCTGTGTTTTTGCTTTGGAGAGAGCAGTTCTCACTTGGGCGTTAGAGATGTTTGGGGGGCTGCAATCGTTTGGTATAGATATCTCTCCTTTTGGGGGGGGAGGGGGGGAGAAGTTTGCACTGAACCTGTCAGCCAGTATGTTGGCAATGTCTGTAGGATCAGTAATCTTCACATCATTTTGAACTAGTTCTGAGCATATCTGGGAGTTTCCTCCCAGGTTTCTAACATAGCTAAAGAAGGCCTTATGATTGTCTTTTGAGTCTTTAGCTATTTTTCTCTCAAAGTTTGCTTTGGATGATTTTATGAGAGCTCTTAGTTTTTTACTTGTAGTGATCAAATGTGTCTTACCTTTTAAGGATTTTGCTCTATCTTGTAGTAGCTTCCTCCTTTTGTTGTAGAGTTTGTTTATGGCTGGGGTCCACCAGACTGGACGCTTGCATTTGGTACAAAGAGTCTTTTGTTTTGCTTGGGATTGCCTTATCCATGCAGTCCTGTAGGTGCTGGTAGAAGGCATTTGTAAGTGATTCAGCGGCTTGGGTACTGTTTTCCGCCTCGGGGCCTTAAAGCAGACCACACTAGTCTTTAGAAGTGTGAAGTCGGCTTTAGAAGTTCTTTACTGTGGTTTTTTTATTTCAGGTGGGGGTGGGATGAGGACCTCCAGCGAGATTAGTTTGTGATCTGATCTCACCAGTGAGGGGTATACTTCTGGTGTTGAACATTGTGCTCCCATGTTCGTGATGATGAGATCAAGTATGTTTTCTCCTCTTGTGGGGAT
The DNA here is from genome assembly GCF_019279795.1 of Protopterus annectens. Taxonomy (NCBI): domain Eukaryota; kingdom Metazoa; phylum Chordata; order Ceratodontiformes; family Protopteridae; genus Protopterus; species Protopterus annectens. The sequence continues at coordinate 1,196,060,576 of NC_056737.1, forward strand.
GGTGACTAGTTGTTCCATGGCATTTGAGTTTATGAATTCCAGGAACTTTTGGGCTAGGGTGTTTGGGCTTGAGTAGTGTTCCCAGTCTATATTAGGGTAATTGAAGTCACCTAGTATGATGGTGTTTGGAGATACATTTATCCCCTCCAGTGTTTTCAGGAAAGCCATGTGAGGTTCCTGAGTTTGTGAGGGTGGCCTGTAACATGCTACAATTTGCAGAGTAGTCTTGGCTATGGTTAATTGCACCTGGATGGTCTCCGATGCATCGTGCGTTGCCACCAATCTTGAGGTGTGGGTGTCCTTGATGAATATGGATACCCCCCCTCCTTTCTTGGTATTGTCCGGATTTTGGGGCCGGAACGCATGATATGAGGTAAAACCTGATAGTGCTGGGGTGCTCTCAGAAGCCTTGAACCAGGTTTCTGTCACAGCACACACATTGATGTTCTCCATACTGAGAAGGGCCTCGAGTGCGTGCATTTTGAGATTGAGACTTCTGGCATTGAGCAGCATTACCCTTAGTTTTTTTCCATTTTTGTGTTCTAGGGTGGTAGGTTTAGAATTTGAGCCTTGCCTAAAAAAGGCACTATGGGGTGGCAGAGCCTTTGCCAATATCCGGAATCCCAGGGGTGACAGGTGCAAGCCGTCCCTTATGAAGCAGCGTGGCTTGTCCAGCATGTCATCCCAGGCAGACAGACATTGGATCCCCTTTGAATGACACCAGAGTTTAAGCCAATTGTTAAAGCTGATCATCTTATCTCTGTATTGTGTCCATACCTCACCTTTCAGTCATGTCTCAATGTGTCACACCTTTCAGTCATGTCTCATTGTGTCAGCATCTCACCTTTCAGTCTTGTGTCATTGCATCCACACCTCACCTTTCAGTCATGTCTTATTGTGTCACACTTTTCAGTCATGTCTCATTGTGTCAGCATCTCACCTTTCAGTCTTGTGTCAGTGTGTCCACACCTCACCTTTCAGTCATGTCTTGTGGTATCACCACCTCACCATTCAGCCATCTCTCATTGTGTTAGTACCTCACTTTTCAGTCATGTCCCATTATGTTAGCACTTCACCTTTCAGTCAAGTCACTCACATTGTGTCAACAGTGCACCTTTCAGTCATATCCCATTGTGTCAGCACCTCACCTTTCTGTCTTATCTAATTGTGCCCAGACTGCACCTTTAAGTCTTATTTCATTGTGCCCACACCACACCTTTCAGTTACATCCCATTGTGTCAGCACCTCACCTTTCAGTCCCATCTCATTGTATCAGCACCTCACCTTTCAGTCATGTCTCATTGTGTCATCACCTCACCTTTCAGTCATGCCTCATTGTGTCATACCTTTCAGTCATGTCTCATTGTGAAAACACCTCACCTTTCAGTCTTGTTTCATTCTGTCAACACCTCACCTTTCAGTCATGTCCCATTATATCAGCTCCTCACCTTTCAGTCTTCTCTCATTGTGTCCACACCTCACCTTTCAGTCATGTCTCACTGTGTCAGTACTTCACCTTTCAGTCCTGTGTCCAGATCTCACCTTTCAGTCATGTCTCATTGTGTCAGCACCTCACCTTTCAGTCTTGTCTCATTGTGTCCACACTTCACCTTTCCTTCATGTCTCACTGTGTCAGTACTTCACCTTTCAGTAATGTGTCCACATCTCACCTTTCAGTCATGTCCCATTGTGCCAGCACCTCACCTTTCATTGATGTCTCAATGTGTCACACCTTTCAGTCATGACTCATTGTATCAGCACCTCACCTGTCAGTCTTGTGTCAGTGTGTCCACACCTCACCTTTCAGTCATCTCTCATTGTGTCAGTACCTCACTTTTTTTAGTCATGTCCCATTATGTCAGCACCTCACCTTTCAGTCATATCCCATTGTGTCAGCACCTCACATTTCAGTCATGTCTCATTGTGTCAGTACCTCACCTTTTAGTCATGTCTCATTGTGTCAACACCTCACCTTTCAGTCATATCCCATTGTATCAGTACCTCACCTTTCAGTCATGCCTCATTGTCTCCACCTCTCCTTCCAGTCATGCCTCATTTTTTCAGTACCTCACCTTTCAGTCATGTCTCATTGTGTCAGTACCACAAATTTCAGTCTTTGTCAGTATGCCCACACCTCAGCTTTCAGTCATGTCTCATTGTGAAAACACCTCACCTTTCAGTCTTGTCTCAATGTGTCAGCACCTCACCTTGCAGTCTTGTGTCATTGCATCAGCACCTCAACTTTCAGTCATGTCCCATTATGTTAGCACCTCACCTTTCAGCCTTGTCTCATTGTATCTACATCTCACCTTTCAGTCATGTCTCACTTTGTCAGTACTTCACCATTCAGTCCTGTGTCCACATCTCACCTTTCAGACATGCCTCATTGTATCAGCACATTACCTTTCAGTCAAATCCCATTGTGTCAGTACCTCACCTTTCAGTCATGCCCATTATGTCAGCACCTTACTTTTCATTCACATTTCATTGTGTCCACACCACACCTTTCAGCCATGTCTCAATGTGTCACACCTTTCAGTCATGTCTCATTGTGTCAGCATATCACCTTTTAGTCATGACTAGTTGTGTCACCACCTCACCTTTCAACCATGTCTCAATGTGTCACACCTTTCAGTCATCTCTCATTGTGTCAGTACCTCACTTTTCAGTCATGTCCCATTATGTCAGCACCTCACCTTTCAGTCAGGTCACACTGTGTCAGCAGCTCACCTTTCAATCTTGTGTCATTGTGTCAGCAGCTCAACTTTCAGTCATGTCTCATTGTGTCAGCACCTCACCTTTCAGTCTTATCTCATTGTGCCTGCACCTCACCTGTCAATCATGTCTCATTGTGTCAGCACCTCACCTTTCAGTCATGTCTCATTGTGTCAGCACCTCACCTTTCAGTCACATCTCATTGTGTCAGTACCTCACCTTTCAGTCATGTCTCATTGTGTCAGCACCTCACCTTTCAGTCATGTCTCATTGTGTCAGCACCTCACCTTTCAGTCATGTCTCACTGTGTCAGCACCTCACCTTTCAGTCATGCCTCATTGTGTCATACCTTTCAGTCATGTCTCATTGTGTCAGTACCTCAATTTTCAGTCATGTCTCGTGTCAGCACATCACCTTTCAGTCTTTGTCATTGTGCCCACACCTCAGCTTTCAGTCATGTCTCATTGTGAAAAGACCTGACCTTTCATTCATGTGTCATTGTGTCACCACCTCACCTTTCAATCTTGTCTCATTGTGTCAGCACCTCACCATTCAGTCATGCCTCATTGTATCAGCACCTCACCTTTCAGTCATGTCTCATTTTGTCAGTACCTCACCTTTCAGTCACATCTCATTGTGCCAGCACCTCACCTTTCAGTCATGCCTCATTGTGTCAGTACCTCACCTTTCAGTCACATCTCATTGTGTCAGCACCTCACCTTTCAGTCATGTCTCATTGTATCAGCACCTCACCTTTCAGTCATGCCTCATTGTGTCAGCACCTCACCTTTCAGTCATGTCTAAGTGTGTCACACCTCACCTTTTAGTCAGGTTTCATTGTGTCAGTGCCTCACCTTTCATTCATGTCACATTGTGCTATCACCTCACCTTTCAGTCATGTCTCATTGTGTCAGTACCTTACCTTTTAGTCAGTTCTCATTGTTTTAGCACCTCACCTTTGAGTCATCTCTCATTGTGTCACCCCCTCACCTTTCATTTATGTCCCATTGTGTAAGCACCTCACCTTTCAGTCATGTCTCATAGTGCCATCACCTCACCTTTCAGTCATGCCTCATTGTGTCATACCTTTCAGTCATGTCTCATTGTGAAAACACCTCACCTTTCAGTCTTGTCTCATTGTGTCAACACCTCACCTTTCAGCCATGTCCCATTGAGTCAGCACCTCACCGTTCATGCCCATTATGTCAGAACCTTTCTTTCCAGTCACATCTTATTGTGTCCATACCTCACCTTTCAGTCATGTCTCATTGTGTCAGCACCTCAACTTTCAGTCCTCTCATTGTGTCAGCACCTCACATTTTAGTCATATCTCATTGTGTCAGCACCTCACCTTTCAGTCATGTCTCATTGTGTCAGCACCTCACCTTTCAATCATGTCTCATTTTGTCAGTACCTCACCTTTCACTCTTGTGTCATTGTGCCTGCACCTCACATTTCACTCATGTCTCATTGTGTCAGTACCTCATTTTTCAGTCTTGTGTCATTGTGTCAGCACCTAACCTTTCAGTTAAATCTCATTGTATCAGCACCTCACCTTTCAGTCATGCCCCATTGTGTCCACACCTCACCTTTCAGTCATGTCTCATTCAGTCAGCACCTCACATTTTAGTCATGTCTCATTGTGTCAGTACCTCACCTTTCAGTCTTGTGTCATTGTGTCTGCACCTCACATTTCAGTCATGTCTCATTGTGTCAGTACCTCATCTTTCATTCTTGTGTCATTGTGTTAGCACCTCAGCTTTCAGTCAAATCTCATTGTATCAGCACCTCACCTTTCAGTCATGTCTCATTGTGTCCACACCTCACCTTTCAGTCATGCCTCATTGTGTCAGCACCTCACATTTCAGTCATGTCACATTGTGTCAGCACTTCACCTTTCAGTCATGTCTCATTGTGTTAGCACCTCACCTTTCAGTTACATCTCATTGGGTCAGCACTTCACCTTTTAGTCATATCTCATTGTCAGTACCTTACCTTTCAGTCATGTCTCATTGCGTCAGTACCTCACATTTCAGTCACATCTCAATGGGTCAGCACCTCACCTTTAAGTCATCTCTTATTAGGTCTTCACCTCACCTTTCAGTTATGCCTCATTGTGTCAGTACCTCACCTTTCAATCTTGTGTCATTGTGTCTGCACCTCAACTTTTAATCTTGTCTCATTGTGTCCACACTTCACCTATCAGTCATGTCTCACTGTGTCAGTACTTCATCTTTCAGTCCTGTGTCCACATCTCACCTTTCAGTCATGTCTCATTGTATCAGCACCTCACGTTTCAGTCTTGTCTTGCTGTGTCAACACCACACCATTCAGTCTTCTCTCATTGTGTCAGTATCTCACCTTTCATTCTCATGTCATTGTGTCACCACCTCAACTTTCAATCTTGTCTCATTGTGTCCACACTTCACCTATCCGTCATGTCTCACTGTGTCAGTACTTCATCTTTCAGTCCTGTGTCCACATCTCACCTTTCAGTCATGTCTCATTGTATCAGCACCTCACCTTTCAATCGTGTCCCATTGAGTCAGCACCTCACCGTTCAGTCATGCCCATTATGTCAGAGCCTCACTTTCCAGTCACATCTTATTATGTCCATACCTCACCTTTCAGTCATGTCTCAATGTGTCACACCTTTCAGTCATGTCTCATTGTGTCAGCATCTCACCTTTCAGTCTTGTGTCATTGCATCCACACCTCACCTTTCAGTCATGTCTTCTTGTGTCACACTTTTAAGTCATGTCTCATTGTGTCAGCATCTCACCTTTCAGTCTTGTGTCAGTGTGTCCACACCTCACCTTTCAGTCATGTCTTGTGGTGTCACCACCTCACCATTCAGCCATCTCTCATTGTGTTAGTACCTCACTTTTCAGTCATGTCACATTATGTCAGCACTTCACCTTTCAGTCATGCCTCATTGTGTCAGCACCTCACCTTTCAGTCATGCCTCATTGTGTCATACCTTTCAGTCATGTCTCATTGTGAAAACACCTCACCTTTCAGTCATGTCCCATTGTGTCAGCACCTCACCTTTCTGTCTTATCTAATTGTGCCCAGACCGCACCTTTAAGTCTTATTTCATTGTGCCCACACCACACCTTTCAGTTACATCCCATTGTGTCAGCACCTCACCTTTCAGTCACATCTCATTGTGTCAGCACCTCACCTTTCAGTCATGCCTCATTGTGTCATCACCTCACCTTTCAGTCATGCCTCATTGTGTCATACCTTTCAGTCATGTCTCATTGTGAAAACACCTCACCTTTCAGTCATGTCCCATTATGTCAGCACCTCACCTTTCAGTCTTGTCTCATTGTGTCCACACCTCACCTTTCAGTCATGTCTCACTGTGTCAGTACTTCACCTTTCAGTCCTGTGTCCAGATCTCACCTTTCAGTCATGTCTCATTGTGTCAGCACCTCACCTTTCAGTCTTGTCTCATTGTGTCCACACTTCAGCTTTCCTTCATGTCTCACTGTGTCAGTACTTCACCTTTCAGTAATGTGCCCACATCTCACCTTTCAGACATGTCCCATTGTGTCAGCACCTCACCTTTCAGTGATGTCTCAATGTGTCACACCTTTCAGTCATAACTCATTGTATCAGCACCTCACCTGTCAGTCTTGTGTCAGTGTGTCCACACCTCACCTTTCAGTCATCTCTCATTGTGTCAGTACCTCACTTTTTTAGTCATGTCCCATTATGTCAGCACCTCACCTTTCAGTCATGTCTCATTGTGTCAGCACCTCACATTTCAGTCATGTCTCATTGTGTCAGTACCTCACCTTTTAGTCATGTCTCATTGTGTCAGCACCTCACCTTTCAGTCATATCCCATTGTATCAGTACCTCACCTTTCAGTCATGCCTCATTGTGTCAGTACCTCACCTTTCAGTCATGCCTCATTGTGTCAGTACCTCACCTTTCAGTCATGTCTCATTGTGTCAGTACCTCAAATTTCAGTCTTTGTCAGTATGCCCACACCTCAGCTTTCAGTCATGTCTCATTGTGAAAACACCTCACCTTTCAGTCTTGTCTCAATGTGTCAGCACCTCACCTTTCAGTCTTGTGTCATTGTATAAGCACCTCAACATTCAGTCATGTCCCATTATGTTAGCACCTCACCTTTCAGCCTTGTCTCATTGTATCTACATCTCACCTTTCAGTCATGTCTCACTTTGTCAGTACTTCACCATTCAGTCCTGTGTCCACATCTCACCTTTCAGACATGCCTCATTATATCAGCACATTACCTTTCAGTCAAATCCCATTGTGTCAGCACCTCACCTTTCAGTCATGCCCATTATGTCAGCACCTTACTTTTCAGTCACATCTCATTGTGTCCACACCACACCTTTCAGCCATGTCTCAATGTGTCACACCTTTCAGTCATGTCTCATTGTGTCAGCATATCACCTTTTAGTCATGACTAGTTGTGTCACCACCTCACCTTTCAGCCATGTCTCAATGTGTCACACCTTTCAGTCATCTCTCATTGTGTCAGTACCTCACTTTTCAGTCATGTCCCATTATGTCAGCACCTCACCTTTCAGTCAGGTCACACTGTGTCAGCAGCTCTCCTTTAAATCTTGTGTCATTGTGTCAGCAGCTCAACTTTCAGTCATGTCTCATTGCGTCAGCACCTCACCTTTCAGTCTTATCTCATTGTGCCTGCACCTCACCTTTCAATCATGTCTCATTGTGTCAGCACCTCACCTTTCAGTCATGTCTCATTGTGTCAGTACCTCACCTTTCAGTCATGTCTCATTGTGTCAGCACCTCACCTTTCAGTCATGTCTCATTGTGTCAGCACCTCACCTTTCAGTCATGCCTCATTGTGTCATACCTTTCAGTCATGTCTCATTGTGTCAGTACCTCAATTTTCAGTCATGTCTCATTGTGTCAGCACATCACTTTTCAGTCTTTGTCATTGTGCCCACACCTCAGCTTTCAGTCATTTCTCATTGTGAAAACACCTGACCTTTCATTCATGTGTCTTTGTGTCACCACCTCACCTTTCAATATTGTCTGATTGTGTCAGCACCTCACCATTCAGTCATGCCTTATTGTGTCAGCACCTCACCTTTTAGTCATCTCTCATTTTGTCAGTACCTCACCTTTCAGTCACCTTTCATTGTGCCAGCACCTCACCTTTCAGTCATCTGTCATTATGTCTGCACCTCATCTTTCAGTCATATCTCATTGTGTCAGCACCTCACCTTTCAGTCTTGTGTCATTGTATCAGCACCTCACCTTTCAGTCATGTCCCATTGTGTCAGCACCTCACCTTTCAGTCATTTTTCCATGTGTCACACCTCACCTTTCAGTCAGGTTTCATTGTGTCACCCCCTCACCTTTCATTTATGTCCCATTGTGTAAGCACCTCACCTTTCAGTCATGTCTCATTGTGTCAGTAGATTGCCTTTTAGTCAGTTCTCATTGTTTTAGCACCTCACCTTTGAGTCATCTCTCATTGTGTCAGCACCTCACCTTTCAGTCATCTCTCATTGTGTCAGCACCTCACCTTTCAGTCTTATCTAATTGCACCCACACCTCACCTTTCAGTCATATCCCATTGTATCAGCACCTCACCTTTCAGTCTTGTCTCATTTTGTCAGTTCCTCACCTTTCAGTCATGTTTCATTGTGTGACCACCTCACCTTTCAGTCATGCCTCATTGTTTCAGTACCTCACCTTTCAGTCATATCTCAGTGTGTCAGTACCTCAACTTTCAGTCTTTGTGATTGTGCCCACACCTCAGCTTTCAGTCGTCTCATTGTGAAAACACCTCACCTTTCAGTCTTGTCCCATTATGACAGCACCTCACCTTTCAGTCTTGTCTCACTGTGTCCACACCACATGTTTCAGTCATGTCTCACTGTGTCAGTACTTCACCTTTCAGTACTGTGTCCACATCTCACCTTTCAGTCATGTCTCATTGTGTCAGTATTTTACCTTTCAGTCATGTCCCATTGTGTCAGCAACTCACCTTTCAGTCATGCCCATTATGTCAGCACCTCACTTTTCAGTCACATCTCATTGTGTCCACACCTCACCTTTCAGTCACGTGTCAATGTGTCACACCTATCAATCATGTCTCATTGTGTCAGCATCTCCCCTTTTATTCATGTCTCGGTGTGTCACCACCTCACCTTTCACTCATGTCTCAATGTGTCACACATTTCAGTCATCTCTCATTGTGTCAGTACCTCACTTTTCAGTCTAGTCCCATTATGTCAGCACCTCACCTTTCAGTCAAGTCGCACTGTGTCAGCAGCTCACCTTTCAGTCTTATCTCATTGTGCCTGCACCTCACCTGTCAATCATGTCTCATTGTGTCAGTACCTTACCTTTTAGTCATTTCTCATTCTGTCAGCATCTCACCATTCTGTCATGTCTCATTGTGTCAGCTCCTCACCTTTCAGTCATGTCTCATTGTGTCAGCACCTCACCTTTCAGTCATGTCTCACTGTGTCAGCACCTCACCTTTCAGTCACATCTCATTGTGTCAACACCTCACCTTTCAGTCATCTCTCATTTTGTCAGCACCTCACCTTTGAGTTACCTGTCATTGTGTCAGCACCTCACCTTTCAGTCATCTCTCATTGTATCAGCACCTCATCTTTCTGTTAAGTCTTTCTTTTATGTTTGTTTGTGTGACCATGTTACCTGTCCTAACCCTTTTACCTTCTCTTACTTCCCTTACTACTTTCCACAATATTCTTCTCTTCACATATATAATGTGTTCCTCACCCATAAAAAAGGCTTCCCCCTTCCTTCACCTCCATGTTTCTCATTCCCTAATTTTTCACTTTATGTTCTGTCTTCTGTTTGCTTTCCCCTTTTCATCATTTTCTTATATTCCCATCCCCAGCCTTTTAGTCAAAGAATAGATCCGTACATATGTATCATGGCCCTTTAAAGCTTCCACATAACTTCTCCTTTTTGCTGCTACACTGTGTGAGGGATCCCACAGATCATCGTTGAGGCATAGGCATGATGAATGGGTATTAAAATTGCTCTGAGTTCCCTGCAGCCACACTGTTGTACTATGTACTCTTCCCATAGTTCCTGCTGTAGCCATAAGCAGGATATTTAACGAGTTGTAGTTCTCAGGCTGTTTCCATCAAGTATTCATCTACAATGAGCTTCAGGCCTTGTTACACAGAAAAAGTAAACAGCAGTGTTCTGCTTGTGACCACACCCGCTGTATTTCTAAGCTATTGTGTAAGACTAAGAGCTTGGCAGCTTGTTTGATTTGTTGAGTTCAAACAGATTTGTGTTTGGAAGAAGAACTTGTTAGCTGAGAGGCAGACTATTACGGGAAGAAAAGCTCACATTGGAAAAAGCTACAGATGTATGTAGAATGAAAGTCTATCAATCATCTTACAAGCAAGACTGAAGAGTAAGAGAAGTGAAACTTAAGGGCTTTACTTGAGAAAGAGGTGAAAATGAGGCCTAAATCTAGTAAAATAATACAGATAAAAATTAAATTTCAGGTGAAGGTATGGCAACCAAGATGTCATCTGGTTATTAAATAGAGTAGAAATTAGTCAGACCCATTGTAAGCATCACATACAGACATATACAGGTGTGTTGTAAAACATGTAATCAAGTCCGTAAGCTTTGTGGGGGTACTAATAATTTTGCCAAAAGTGAAGGAGATGTAAACTAATGCTGTTGCCAGAAACTAATGTTTTAGAGGCAAAACTAAAATGGAGAGTAATTGATCTCAACACATTCAGCCATTTACTCCATGCACTCCAGGGAAGCCAACAGAAAATCAAAGAAAAAGAGACTTCCCAGATGAGGGAAATCTGAAATAGTAATGTACAATGCACAGATGCCATTGATCACGTCTCTAACTTCTGGGCAATGAAGGTGGAAGACTATAATAATAATAGCAACACTCCACAGTGCAAGGAGTGTTGTTATTACTACTGTTTTAGTCAAGTATACACTTTGGCCTCAGTTTTGAGATTTTTTTGGAAGATGGAAGACTAGCTATGTGTACTATTCATCAAAACTATAGAGATGGTGGTTAACATGGGGGAGATAAAAAAAAGTACAGTACACACTAAAAGGAGATGGAAAACATAAGAAACAAGAACCAAGGCCTGGATGGTATAAATCGCAAAAACTAAGACATGGATGGCATAAGAAGCAAGAACCAAGGCATGGATGGCATAAAAACCAAAAACCAAGGCCTGGATAGCATAAGAAACAAGAACCAATGCCTGGATGGCATATGGAACAAGAACCAAGGCCTGGATGGCCATGATGAGAGAGGTGCAACAGTCAAATAGTATCACAAAATAAATTTTTAAATGGCAAAGTAGCATGACAGATGACCTGATAACCTGCAGAAATGACCTGGTATTCATAAATTCTCCCTGGGCTTGAATGGCCTAACCCTTCTTGAGAGAAGAGGTACAGTCTAGGCAGGGAACTGGCAGTACTTAATGGTTGTAAGACTCAGTAGCCTTCAACTTCCTGTGATTCCTATGGAATGTTTCAGGTGCTCAAACCTAAGGATTCTGGGCCTAGCCAACAACAGATGCTAATAATGTCAGTGCTGTTGTTAACATGTACAAATCTACTAACAATTCACCTTTTGTGTAGTTTGTAGGTGTAATGCAGTATCTGTGCAACGCAGGTGTTTCCTAACAACATCTAATAGTATCCAAATCAAAAGGTAAAAAGGTCACGCAGACAAACCATTCATTAAAAATAGCAAGAAAAAAACAGAGTTTTCACTGTGTGTTACCTTAATGCCCATGTGATATAAGCAAATGATCCCTTAAGGACATCAAGTGTTAAAGCTACACATGACTTTTTTACTTAAATCTTAATGGTTCCACTCAAGCCAACAAAGCCAAACCCTACTTTCTGTGGACATGAACCACACAGTTTAGCTAAAACACTTGATGTTCTTAATGGATCATTTGCATATATCCCATGGGACTCCATTACAGAAGGTTTAACCTTTTTACTCTTTGGTTTGGATGTTAGCTAGGGTGTTTTACAGGCACCTTAATCTTATTGGCCATCAGGAAATAGCTTGTTTTCAGCCCTGTGATGCTCTTTGCTGATTACTAGACAAATAACAGGTGTTAAAACCATGAACTCAAACTAAATGCAAGAAATGTATAATTGTATCTATCAGTAAGCATGTTTCCCCTTGTAACTATCACTATGAGAACACACCTCTGAAAACTGATCCCATAGTTAGGCACCTGGGAGCCCATGTGAACAATGAACTGTCCTTTGGTCACCAGATATACACTGCAAGAGTTAGGAAGTCTGTTTTCATCATGCAGCTTATATGTAAAGGTATTATGTTTGAATCCAGGGATGCAATTGTTCTACAGTATGTCACACACATTAGACCAATCATTGAGTGTAGTGCCCCTTCCAGTATCCACCTGTGAAAACATGTGTCCCAAGTAGAATGACCATACTTTCTCACTAAAAAATCAAGGGCCTAATTTGTAAAAATTATGTAGACCATCTCAAAGTCTTGTCTTCTTCCTAGTATCATACAGACTGCAGAAATGTAACTTCTTCCTTGTGTATAGAGTGTCAACAGACCCTATGCTGTTAAACCTATTACACATTTGAAAGTACATTGGTATCATAAACAGCCTCTCAAGATCTCAATCTCTTTATATTCCTCATGCAAATCCAGACATGCATTAAGCAATCAAGTTTCAGTTTAAGAGTACAGTCAGACTTTTGCAGATTCATGAACTGTATAAGACAGACAGAAAACATTATTTATCCATAAAATCACAAAATCAAACAGATCATGAGAAAATACAGTAGTTTAAAGGAGAGGAGAAGTTGGTTGGGGACCATGGTTATTATTTAATGATAATTGGAGTGTGGTACCTGAGATTAGAGTATAGTTAGGGAGGTAAATTATGGGATGGCTTATCTGGGATTTGTACAAGAACAAAGCAGTTATTCATTAGGTGAGTTTTTAGTAATTTTTAAGCTGTACTGGAGATGTAGTAGACACTACATTGCTAGGTCGGGTGTTCCACAGGTCGTGTGTTCCATTTTGTAGGTATGAAATTAGAGAAGAGTGATTCACTTGAGATATTATTTGCTTTAGTAATGTCTAGTAAGAGTTTATTAATGGAGCAGAGAATCCTGTCACTGCAGTGGGGATGTAAAAGATTTTGAGGTGAAGTTTTTCTATGGCTGATACAACTTTTTATTGGCTAGAGAAAGTTGGTTTAAAGAGTAAGAGCTGAGGTAATTCGCGCCAGTTGAGCTGCTTTAGCACATTACAGTGATGTGACCTATAAGGAGATTCTGTGGCAAACCTTGCCATTTTGTTGTAACAGGAGTCCAGTTTACAAGTCTGTCTTTCTATGGTTAATACATATTGCAGAGGCATAGAGGAGTGTTGAGATGAGCTGTGTGCATGCAATGGTTGGTTTTGATTTTTTTGTAAGAAACTGCCTATTGCCATAAAGAGCACCAAGTTATGTGCTTTTTATAGTCTAGGTGGTGTGGATATCAAATCTCAAATTGTTGTCACTCTCTAATTTGGTGTTAGGAGGGTGGCCTAATGGTTAAGGTGTTTGCCTTACAAACACAAGGTACAGGGTTTGAGTCTCACAAGGGATAGGTTCATAGGTTCATACTAGGCTATCTGCCCTGGGGCAATTATAAGCCTAGCCCGATTCTGTATGGCTTACGCCACCCCTTGATTTGAGTATACTGTTCCCTTTTTAAGGTTTAGTTTACTGTGCCTCTGTCTAATAGTGACACGGGAGTAATCCCTGGGACAAACCTACGATCCCCCATCCACTTATCGAGATTCTTCTTGAAGAGATTCAGTGAGATGCTCTGCCTCACATGAACTGGAATTCTATTCCAGAGCGAAGGGAGCCTCTGGGTTATGAACCTGTCCCTCCAGCAAGTTCTATTTATTTCTGTGCTGAGGTTCAAGTCCCTCGAGTGTGTGGCTCTAAGGGATTTAGATTTACTGAGGTGGAGCATGTCCATTAATTCTGGATTTGACATAGCTTTGTATGTCAGTCATAGATCGCCTCGAAGTAGGCGGTATGCAACTTAGTAGAGCTGGAGTTTTTTTAACCAAGCAGCATATGGCATCTGTTTGAGACCCTTGATCCTCTTGGTGAGATACTTTTGGGGTCTTTCTAATTGCTGCAGGTGTCGGGTAAGGTACATCCCAAAAAGGGCATTGTATTCTATGATGGGCCTGATGAGGGATGAATAAAGGGGCATGATTACCTCTCTTGATCCAGATGTGAAACCCTTCGTGATGAGGTGGGCTATGTAGAAGGTCTTTCTAACCACTTTGGCAATGTGGTTTTCAAAGGAGAGATTGCTATCAACTTGGGTCCCCAGGTCCCTAATAACTTTCTCTGTACTTAATGGGTTTCCGCCTATGTGGTAATTTGTGGGCACATTGTTTTTGCCAAAGGGTATGACTATACATTTTTTGGCATTTAGCTTTAAACCATGGCGCTGGCACCAGTTATCTGTCTCTGTGAGACCTTTTTGAAGGATGTTTGTGTCAGCTGGAGAGTTGATTATGGCGCCCAGTTTGCAGTCGTCTGCGAACTTGGTGAGCCATAGTCCTCCCACGTAGCCTGTACCTCGGAAAAGTATATACCGAACAAGAGTGGTCCCAGGACAGAATACTTTGGGATGCCACTTGTGACGGGTTTCGAGTCTGACATGGCTCCAGCAACTCTCACTCTGTGGGTTCTGTCTTTGAGCCAGTTTGCGACCCATCTTGTGACATAGGGGTTTATATTTAAGCTGGATAGCTTATCTATGATGCCCAAGAGGGGTATTGTGTCAAATGCCTTTGCAAAGTCCAGATAAGCTGTGTGGACTACCTTCCCTTCATCTATGGCTTTGGTGACTGTTTCAAAGAAGTCAACCAGGTTCAAAAGGCAGGATCTGCTGTTGACAAAGCCGAACTGGGTAGGATCTAGTGTCTGCAGGTCCCCAATGTCTTTGTTTATGAGCTCCATGATGATCCTCTCCATAGCCTTGCAGACTAAGCTAGTCAGGCTTATGGGGCGATAGTTTCCAGGGTCTGCAGAGGCTCCACCTTTGTGGAGTGGGACCACTGTTGCTGTACGCCATTCTGTGGGCACATATCCTGTAGTGAGGCTGAGATTGTATAGCTGTTTTATTTGAGGGATTAGTTCCTCTTGTAGTTCATGTAGGACGCAACCTGGGACACCATCTGGTCCCATGGAATCAGTGTTTTTTGCTTTGGAGAGGGCAGCCTTCACCTGAGCATCTGAGATGTTTGGGAGGCAGCCCTCTGCTGGGATAGATACTTGCTCTTTTGGGGAGAAGTTTGCACTGAACCTGTCTGCCAGGATATTGGCGATGTCTGTGGGTTCAGTGTATTTTTTGTCGTTTAGAATCAACTCAGAACAAGTCTGGGAGTTGCATCCCAGGTTTCTAACATAACTGAAAAAAGCCTTATGATTTTCTTTGGTGTCCTGTGCAATTTTTCTCTCGAAGCTGGCCTTGGAGGATTTTATGAGGGATCGTAATTTTTTGCTAGTACTGATCAGAGATGCCTTCCCTATTAGGGATTTTGCTCTATCATGTAGTAGCTTCCTCCTTCTGTTGTACAGTTTATTTATGGCAGGGGTCCACCAGACTGGACGCCTGCCTTTGGATGATTGGGTCTTGGTTTTGTTTGGGATAGCATGATCCATGCATTCCTGGAGATGTCCGTAGAATGCATTTATATAGGATTCTGCAGTTTGGGCCATAGTTTCTACTGGCCCTGGGGCCTTGAAGGATTCCACTTTGGTTTTGAGAAGTGAGAAGTTCGCTTTGGAGAAGTTTTTCACTGTGGTTTTCTGGGCTGAGGGTGAGGTCGGGATGTGGACATCCAGTGAAATTAATTTATGGTCTGATCTTACCAACGAGGGATATACTTCTGGTGTGGAGCATAGAGTCCCCATGTTGGTAATGATCAGGTCTAGTATGTTGTCCCCTCTTGTGGGAGTGGTGACTAGTTGTTCCATAGCATTTGAGTTTATAATTTCCAGGAATCTTTGGGCTAAGGTACTGGGGCTTGAGTAGTGCTCCCAGTCAATGTTTGGGTAGCTGAAGTCACCCAATATAATGGTGTTCGGAGAGATCTTCATGTTCTCCAATGTTTTCAGGAAAGCCGAGTGGGATTCCTGACTTTGAGTGAGTGGTCTGTAGGATGCTATAAACTGAAAAGCAGTCTTGTCCACTCTTAGTTGCACATGGATGGTCTCCGATACTTTGTGCAATGCCACTAACCTGGAGGTGTGGATATCCTTGATAAATATGGAAACTCCCCCTCCTTTTGTGGTTCGGTCCAGGTTTTGGGGCCAAAAAGCATGATATCAGGTATAGCCTGGTAGTGCTGGGGTGCTCTCTGGAGCCTTGAACCAGGTTTCTGTCACTGCACAGATATAGATGTTCTCCATACTGAGGAGAGCTTCGAGTGCGTGCATCTTGAGGTTAAGACTTCTGGCGTTTAGCAGCATTACCCTTAGTTTCTTGTTCCTTGTGCTGTCTATGGGGGTGGATTTGACTTTTGAGCCTTGCCTAAAACAGGCACTATGGGGGTGGCAAGAGCCTTTGCCAATATCCGAAAGCCCAGTGGTGACAGGTGCAAGCCATCCCTAGTGAAGCAATGTGGCTTGTTGAGCATGTCATCCCAGGGTCACAGACACTGGATCCCCTTTGAATGACACCAAAATTTTAGCCAATTGTTAAAATCGATCATTTTGTCTTTGTGCTGTGGCATCATTCTAGGTGAGGGTAAGATGCTGCTCAAGGTCAGGGTCATACCAGCCTGGCCTACATGATCAGTGAGCTCCTCTATGTCTCTTTTTATGTAGTCCAGATAATTGGCTAGTCTTATTTCTGTAGAACACAACAATAATAGCAGTATAGACAAATTGTCCAATGCAAAAACAAGATAAAATGCAATAAAATGATGTGAAGGACCAAACCACGGCTGTAAATGACATCCACAAGTAAAGCAATTTTCCACAATTTTAATAGCAAGCTGCTTCATCAGATAATGCAAAGTAACAAGATACACCATTTTTAAAAACCTTTCAACCAATAAAATTCCACATTTCATTACATATGCAAAGTACTTTATAAACCTAACACAAAGAAGCAAAAACTATATATAAAAAAGTGTATATGCAAGTAAATCCCATATATAAAAACATATCAGAAACAAGAATAATAATAAACACTCTTACATAAAGATTTAGACATAAAATGTATAAAAACATTATTTAATTAATTCCCTAGCCTGTAATATGGGTTTAATACATATTTTATCATTATGGCCTCTCCCTGTGGTGGCTCTCATTCTAATAATCTATCTCAGTTCCACAATCTCTGTCCTGTTCCTAACATCCCCTCCCCTTTTATTGAGTGGGATATTTTCAACTACCATAAACTTATGATTTGCCGGAAAACCACAATTTTATGAGAAACAGACCAAATATATGAGGCAAAAATCTGGACATTCTGTGAAAATCTGGATAGTTGAGAGGTATGTTCCAATGTTTCTAACAATGTTCTCATTTTGGAGTGGGGCATTGCTTGTGCTGTGTGGTGGGATTAGAGGTAGTACCAAATGTGACAATATTACACATATTTATAATTTATTTCAAGTCCATTTTTATACATTAGGCATTTACCAGTGTAAGTTATTACTACAGGGCTTGGTTGACAAAGGTGGACTTGAGGATGATTCTCAGTTGATATTCATTCACAAAACTTTGTTAGCCAGATGTTTTGATTTGTGTTCTGGAGATTAGAAAACTATATGCTGAACAAAAGCAGTCTTAGCACTAAACAGTGCAGAATGCCACTGGTTATCATCATACTCTCTGATGAAGCTGTGAAGACTGGTAGAGACGGGGTAAAGGCTGCTAGCCTAGCCAGATAGAATTTTATACATAATTCTTTCATTTGTAAATATGAATGTGAATCACAGGCTTGTTGTTTTAAATGAAAAAAAATGCTGTTACAAAAATGTGGCAACAGTGCTCTCTACTGACCCAGTAAACGCACGTTGTGACCCTTTGATCTAAAGTAGGCTCCAGTCCGGCTAGATGAAGACTTCCTGCCTATTGTTTTAAGGCTAAAGTTAATGACCAGAATTTACATGTGGAATGTCCTTTATTACTCTAAGTGTAAAAGAATGTAAATGCAGTTTCTGTCAGCCTGGGAACACCAGGAAAATGTGAAATAATGTAATGTTTTATCAGAACTGCAGTTTCAATTTAAACAGAGAGAACCTGAAGGCATTAAGCATTTTTGTCTTGTTCATCAACTCATCAGCACTGACTGTTGTCTTATGTAAGTTATCTAAGACTTGTCTCTTCTTTTAGAGATAGCTAGAATTTAGAAAGTTTAGACTAAGTGTTTTTCTGTGATGTCAGAACTGTACTACTGATTTATTTTAAGTATTTCTGTGTGATCTCTGAACGCTTGACGAGCACTGTCTCTGTAAGTAGTAGAAAGTATTGTCTTGTGGTTTTAATTATTTATTATTACATATTTTAAAACCTTTTAACTGTGGCTGGTTTGTGTAGAGATAATTTAAGCTCTGTAGAGTACTTGTATGCCTTTGGTAAAACTGTACATAGCCACTCTAATAAGCCTGTGACTGTAGTCATACTACCGATTGGATAATAATATTGCACAGTAATAATTGGACACCCTTTTAAGGGCCTTTGTGTAGCTGATAAGTATTAGCTGGGTGGTGGCAGTAATTACTACCATATAGTCTGGGTAAAAGGGGCACAGCTGCAGACCCTGTGCCAGCCTTCCCCAGGAGTGTCTGTGTGGTTGTATAAACCCTCATCTCAAAGTGTGTGTGTGGGTGTCAGCTGCTTGGGCAGGGACACAAAGCACTGGTTGGACAGAGAGGGTGCTGGAGATTTTAGCTTGCCCAGCTAGGCTGAAATCTGGACCCTATAGCTGTGTCAGTGGGGAGTCTTACTGGGGACCTGGGGAGCAAGGGAGCGACCAGCCCTGGAATGACTGTGATCTCTGTGTGCTCTTAAGGGAAATTGCACTTTACTGTGTGTATTTGTTATCCTTTCCTCTCATATGAGATGCCCTCTCTGGTGTTACTGGTGAGGATTGAGGCTCCTTGATAGCTGGATCAGGGGACAGGCATCACATATTAATGGGTGGCAGTGGCTGGGATATCCTCACATATTAATTGGTGGCAATGGTTGGGATATCCTCACATATTAATTGGTGGCAGTGGTTGGGATATCCTCACATATTGTTTGGCATGCAGTGGGATATCCACATCACATATTAATTAGTTGGCAAATACTAATTGGCTTGTAGTGGTGTGGGTAGAGTGAATCCTGTAGCTACTGTACAGTGAGCTTTGAAGATGTTTTGTACTCTAAATCAGCCATGCAGTGAATACTCAGAGATCAGATCACAATTGTTTTTTTTTTTTGTTAGCTTAGTTAGTCAGGGTGAGCAGGCAACATGTCAGCAGAGGAGTATGGAAAGTTGACAAGGATCCAGCTGACAGAGATGTGCTAGGCTAGGGGACTGATGCATGGAAAGCTGACTAAGGCAGACTTGATTGCAGCCTTGGTTACAGCTGCATCAGAAAACAGCAACCAGGAGGAAAATCAGACTGGCAGTGGAGATATAATTCCCTCGGTGAATGGACAGCTCAACCTTTCTGCTGTGGACTTAAAAATCCAGCTGGAGCAAAAGAGACTTGAGTTGGAGGTCAGGCGTGTGGAATTAGAAGCAAATGAGAGACTGCATCATTTGCAGGCTGAGGAGAATGTGAAACTGTTATATCTGCAAGCTGAGGAACAAGAGAGGCAGAGGCAGCATGAGAAGGAGATGCTGACTCTTCGCCAGAGTCATGGAGGTAATGGGCAAGGGAGTAACTGGACCCCAGACGCACAAAAGGTCAGTAAATTTCCTCTGCAGCTTAAAGAGTGGGATAATTTTGATAGTTTCATTCATATGTTTTCAAGGGTATGTAAACAGTATGAAGTTGGCCAAGGGCTCTGGGTACAGTTCCTGACCACCTTACTCCATGCTAAAGCTGTAACTGTTCTGTCCAAAATGTCTGATGTTGCATGTTTTGATTATAACTGCTGTTAAGAAATGTCTTTTAGAACTGTTTAAGCTAAAACCTGAAATGTATAGGAAAAAGGTTTGTGAGCACAGATGCAAGGCAGATGAAAGTGTGTGTGAATATGTTGCTGAATTGACCACTTATTTCCATAGGTGGGTGAGTGGATGTCAGTTCACTACTTTTCAAGGGGTGGCAGACCTTTTGGTGAGGGAACAAGCCCTTAACACTTTGCCTGAGGACATGAGGATCTGATTAGCTGATAGACAATGTGCTACTTCAGATGAGTTGGGGAAGAAGGGAGACCTATACCTGGCAATCAGGACAGCCCTGCACAGTAAGGGGAACCCTAGTACTGCTCATGGGTCTAAAGGAACCCATGGTGGGCAGCACAGACTACCACAACAGAGTCTGCCAGTAGCAGGGGAAGCCACTAGTCCAGTTTCACTTCCAGGAACTAGGGTTAAATGTTTTGAATGCAACCAGTGGGGCCATGTGGTATACAGGTGTCAATGGAGGCAAAGTGGGGAACAAAAGGTAAGTGAGCCAATTAGTGGGAAAGACAAAATGCCAATGTTAGGTAGTCTTGAGACAATAGGGGTACTAAACTAACATCCTGCACATGTCCTGAGAGGGAAGGATTTGGATGAGGCAGTATCATGTACTTATGCAGTTACATGAGGTCACGCTAGGAGACAAGCATGTGAGTCTGGTAGCCTAAGGAAGACCTAGAAAGACTGCATACTTGCAGCCAGGACTGGTAAGGTGGTCACTTTGTGTAGGGAGCCACCCTGTAGCAGTGAGACTGAAGGGGAGCCACAGCTGCTTGTGGGTACTGATGTTCCCTTGGACAGAGTGACTGCAAAGATAGAGGTGAGTAGTAGTACCCAGGCTGACAGTGAGGTACCACTGTCAAGGGATGCCAGACTTCCTGTGGAAAGGGAGCTGGGAAGGGTTACAAGGAAAGAGTTGAGAAAGGCTCAGTTCTCAGACCCTATATTGCAAGGCTGGTAGCTAGGGAGGCACCTCATTCTCAAGGGAAGGGGGCATCTGTATACTGGGACAAAGGGTTACTATACAGAGAGTGGACCCCTGAGGGAGGGCTAGAAGGTGAGAGAGAACAGCAGTTGGTAGTGCCTAGAGCCTAGCATCTGGCACACCTAGCCATAGCCCATGATATTCCCTCTGCAGGTCATATGGGCATAAAACGTACAAAGAGGGATATTATGCAGAACTTCTATTGGCCTGGAATTTCCAGAGATGTAACAGGGTACTGCAGGACCTGTGAGCAGTGCCAAAAGATAGGCAAGGCAGGAGACAAGGTGAGAGCTCCTTTTATGCCTTTGCCTATGACTGTGGAGCCATTTCAGAAGGTAGCTATGGATATTGTGGGTCTTCTGAGTACCCCAAGTTCCACAGGGAAAAAGTATATCCTAGTGGTAGTGGATTATGCTACACAGTACCCTGAGGCAGTGGCTTTGTCCTCCATTGAGGCAGAGAATGTGGCAAATGCTTTGTTAGAAATTTTCTGCAGGGTCGATTCCCAAAAGAAATACTGTCTGACAGAGGTGCCAATTTCATGTCAGACCTGCTGGCTTGTTCATGGAAGTCCTGTGGGGTAAAACACATGAAGACCACCCCCTACCATCCCCAGACTGATGGTCTTGTTGAGAGGTTAAACTCTACAATCAAGTCCATGCTACGGGCATTTGCAGAACAGTTTAAGAGGGAGTGGGACAAATATTTGCCCCATCTGTTGTTTGCTTACAGAGAAGTTCCCCAGGAATCCACATTTTTCTCACCCTTTGAGTTGCTGTATGGGCATAGGGTGAGGGGACCTCTAGATTTAATTTGAGATGAGTGGGAAGGTGAGTGTGAGTCTCACAAGGAGTCTGTTGTGGTATACATCCTAAACCTCAGGACAAATCTCAGGGAATTCATGGGCTTGGCCCAGGAGACCCCGGCAGAAGCCCAACAACAGAAAAAGGTGTGGTATGACAGGAATGATCGAGCTAGAGAGTATGCTGTGGAGAAGCACGTAATGGTTTTCATTCCTGTCAGACACAACAAACTGCAAGCAAGAAAGGTAAGAAATGTTAACTACATGGTGGAACTGCTAGGCAGATGGCAGGGGCACAAATTGTACCATGTTAACATGATGAAATATTACCAAGATAGGGAGGCCCTTGTGCTGAGCATTTGCAGTGGATTGCAGGAGGAGTCTGAGGGAGATCTGGGGACTGATCTCTTCAGTGAGGCTTGGGCTGACACCTCAGTGGAAGGAGTAGCAATGTCCCAGCAGCTATCTCCTACCCAGGTTCGAGAAATCCAAGCAGTGTTGCAGGAATTTGGGGACATGTTCACTGGGAAACCAGGTTGCACCCACCTAGAGCAGCACCAGGTGGATACAGGACCCCAAAGGCCTATTAGGCAGGCCCCTAATAGGGTGCCTGAGAGAGTCAGACAGACACTGAGCGGGTAAGTACAGCAGATGTTGGAACTAGGGATGACTCAAGAGTCCAACAGTCCCTGGGCCTCCCCAGTGGTGTTGGTGCCAAAGAAGGATGGTAGCACCAAGTTCTGTATGGACTACAGGAAATTAAATAGTCACACCGAGTCAGATGTTTACCCCATGCCTAGGACAGATGAGGCCCTAGAGCAGCTGGGTGGGGCTAAGTATCTTACAACCATTGATCTTACCAAGGGTTACTGGCAGGTGCCCTTGACTCCCAGTGCTAGACAGAAGTCAGCCTTTGTGACTCCTCTTGGTTTGTATGAGTTCACAAAGATGCCCTTTGGGATGAAGAATGCCCCAGAGACTTTCCAGAGGCTGGTAGCCCATATCCTAGCAGGAGCAGGAGGGTTTGCCCTTGCTTACCTGGATGATATTGCCATCTACAGCCATTTCTTGCCAGAGCACCTTCAGCATATCAGGGAGGTGCTGGGCAGACTACAGAGGGCAGAGTTGACCATTAAGCCAAGCAAATGTCAGGTGGGTATGGCAGAGGTCTCCTACCTAGGACATAGAGTGGGGAGTGGTAAGCTAAGGCCAGAACCTTCCAAAGTGGAAGCCATTCAGGCATGACCTGCATCTGTTACTAGAAAGCAGGTGAGGGCATTTTTAGGGACAGCAGGGTACTACAGAAAGTCAGTCCCCAGTTATAGTACCATAGCTGCTCCCCTCACAGACCTGGCAAGGAAAAACAGGCCAGATAAGGTAGTGTGGACCTCAGCATGTGAGCAGGCATTCCAGAAGCTTAAAGAAGCTTTGGGAGGACCCCCTGTGTTAGCCAGTCCAGATAACAGCAAAGAATTTGTTGTGCAGGTGGATGCTTGAACCATGGGGTGGGGGCTTTTCTTAGCCAGATTTCTTCAGAGGGAGAAGAGCACTCAGTGGTTTATCTCAGTCATAGGCTGTAGAAAAGGAATGTCTAGCCATAGTGTGGGCACTGCAGAAACTTCAGCCTTATCTGTATGGAAGAAAATACACTGTTGTGACAGATCACAACCCTCTAACATGGTTAAACAGAACTAGTCAGCAAAATGCCAAGTTGCTAAGATGGAGCCTGGGGTTGCAAGCATATGATATGTCAGTGCAGCACTGCAATGGGAATAGCAATGCCAATGCAGATGGGCTCTCAATACAGGGAATGGGGTAGGTATACTCAGATAGACCTAACCCTGTCAAGCGGTGTTTCTTAAGGGTCACTTGAAAAACTAGCTTGAGTTCTCTGGGGGGGGGGTGTGAAGACTGGTAGAGAAGAGTGAAGGCTGCCATCCTAGCCAGATAGAATTTTATGCATAATTCTATCATTTGTAAATATGAATGTGAATCACAGGCTTGTTGTCTTATATGAAAAAAATGCTGTTACAAAAATGTGGCAACAGTGCTCTCTACTGACCCAGTAAAAGCATGTTGTAACCATATGATCTAAAGTCGGCTTCAGTCCGGCTAGATGAAGGCTTCCTGCCTATTGTTTTAAGGCTAAAGTTAATGACCAACATTTACATATGGAATGTCCTTTATTGCTCTAAGTGTAAAAGAATATAAATGCAGTTTTTGTCAGCCAGGGAACACCAGGAAAGTCTGAAATGATGTAATGTTTTATCAGAACAGCAGTTTTAATTTAAAAAGAGAAAAATAGAAGGCATTAAATATTTTTGTCTTGTTCATCCAACTCATCAGCACTGCCTGTTGTCTTATGTAAGTTATCTTAGACTTGTGTTTTCTTTTAGAGATAGCTAGAATTTAGAACGTTTAGACTGTGTTTTTCTGTGATTTCAGAACTGTACTACTGATTTATTTTAAGTATTTCTGTGTGATCTCTGAACTATTGACTAGCACTGTCTCTGTATGTAGTAGAAAGTACTGTCTTGTGGTTTTAATTATTTATTATTAAATATTTTAAAACCTTTTAACTGTGGCTGGTTTGTGTAGAGATAATTTAAGCTCTTTAGAGTACTTCTATGTCTTTGGTAAAACTCTGCATAGCCACTCTAATAAGCCTTGACTGTAGTCATACTACCAACTGGATAATAATATGGCACAGTAATAATTGGACACCCTTTTAAGGGCCTTTTTTGTAGCTGATAAGTATCAGCTGGGTGGTGGCATTAATTACTACCATATAGTCTGGGTAAAAGGGGCACAGCTAGAGAACCTGTGCCAGCCTTCCCCAGGAGTGTCTGTGTGATTGTATAAACCCTTATCTCAAAGTATGTGTGTGTGTCAGCTACTTGGGCAGGGACACAATGCACTGGTTGGACAGACAGGGTGCTGGAGATTTTAGCTTGCCCAGCTCGGCTGAGATCTGGACCCTATAGCTGTGCCAGTGGGGAGTCTTATTGGGGACCTGGGAAGCAAGGGAGTGACCAGCCCCGGACTGACTGTGATCTCTGTGTGCTCTTAAGGGAAATTGCACTTTACTGTGTGTATTTGCTAACCTTTCCTCATATATGAGACTCGCTCTTTGGTGTTAGTGGTGAGGATTGAGGCTCCTTGATTGCTGGGCCAGGGCACGGGCATCACAAGAAGCAATTGTACCTGTATGTGTTCTGCCCTTTAGCCACTTTGCTGTCCCTCTTATCACAAAGGGATCTATCTGTAATGCATTAAGCTTAGTAACTATGCTGGTCTGGGGATGATGTCAAATGCCCTGGCCAGGTCAAGATATGCTGTTTGGACAGCATCATCGCTGTCATAGAATCATAGGAGATTACTACGCTATTGACCTGGAGGTCATTTTAAGCCTAGCCATTTCATTCCAATGTCATCATCATCATCAGCCCCCTTTTTCCCCATTTGTTTTCTACATGAGGTCAGGGTATTGTGTTAACCATTGCCAACTCTCTTGATTCAGTGCCACACTCCTGCCTTCTTCAACACTCATGCCTGACTGTCACAGATCTTCTTTCACAGAATCCATCTACCTCTTTGTGGGATGTCCTCACTTCCTCTTACCTTCTTACTGTCTTTCCTGAATCTTTCTCACCAGATTTTCTTCTGCTTTTCTGCATGTGTCCAGACCATTGTAATCTGTTCCCTTTGATCTTTTCTGCAATTGCAGCTGCTTTGGCTTCTGCTCTTATGTCCTCATTTTTTCATCTGTCCCACAGTGTGCATTCTGCCACCCTTCTCAGGCACTTCATTTCCATCACCTCTAGCTTCTTTAACTGTTCTACCTTTATTGCCCAGGTTTCTGTACCATACACTAGTACTGGTCACTCCACTGTCTTGTACACCTTACTTTTCAGCTTCTTTGGCATTCTTCTATCATAGAATATCATACACCTGACACTCTATGCCAGTTGGCTGCAGCCCCTCTGAGTCTAGCTTTGACCTCTTTATTCAGACTTTCCTTCTCCTCAACCACTCCTCTCAGATACTTGAAGCTGTTTACCTGTTCCACTATCTTCCCTTCTATCTCTATTCTCAGCTTCTTCTGATTTCCCCAGTGTGCTGCCATTACCACCATCTTATCTGTGCTTAGTTTCTTCCCATGGACCTGCAAGTTTGCATTCCATTCTCCCAGCCTTTGTTGAAGTTCTAGCTCAGAGTCTGCCTATAATGCCACATTGTCTGCATACAGCAACTTTGTTGATCTGTCCCCTCCAACCTGTTTGCTAATGAAGAACATCACCAGAATAAACAGCAGTGGGCTCAGAGATGAGGCCTGGTGTACTCCCACTCCCACTGTGAACCCCTCTTTGAGGCCAAACACTGTTCATGATTGAGTCATTGGGTCCTTGCACATAGCCTTTTCTTATTCTACCAATGTTTCTTGGACTTCAAACTACCTCAATACTGCCCAGATCACCTTTCTTGGGCCCTTGTCATATGCTTTCTATAAGTCTAGGATTCCCAGTTGGACTCTCTCCTTATCTCTAGCTTCTTCTCAAGTATCTGTCTAACTGCAAACATCGGGTCAGTTGTGCTGTATCCTGATCTGAATCCAAACTGTTCATCTCCCATCTCACATTCTACTACTCTGCATATCCATTTATTAATCACCCTGCCCAGAGCTTTCATGCAATGTGATAGGAGTTTGATGCCTCTGTACTGCCCACAGTTGTGAATGTCCCCTTTGTTTTTGTACACTGGCACAAGTATGCTTATTCTCCAGTCATCTGGGATACACCTTTCTCTCCACACTGCCATTAGTACCCTCAGGAGCCATGTCTCCCCTATCTCACACAGCATATTTATCATATCTGCCGCATCCTTATCTGAGCCCTCTGCTTTCCCTGACATCATTTTCCTTAGTACTGTTCTTACTTCTTCTAAGGTGGGCTCCTCTTCTTCTATCAATGTAGGCTGTTTCTGGGGCATTCAGAAGCTGCTGGAAATACTCCTTCCATCTACCTTTGATGTCCTCTGGACTGGTGAGCAGGTTGCTGCTGGCATCCCTTATGAAGGGTGTCTGACTATCTTCTTTATCTTTCTGTCTTTGCCTTGCAACCTGATATAGTTTGTGCTACCTATTGAGTCTCTTTCCAGAAGTTGGTATAGTGCCTCCAATGCTCTGTTCTTTGCTATTGCAACTTCTTTCTTAGCTTCTTTGTTAGCAACCCAGTAGTCCTTCCAAGCCAGTTCAGTCTTTTCTATCTCCCACTTCTTCCTGCACTTCTTCTTTCTTTTGATGGCTTCCTGGACTTCTGCATTCCACCACCAGCTTTCCTTATGTGCCTTATTTCCATACCTGGCTCGGCCACATATCATTTCAGTAGTCCTAACACATGCTGTTTTAGGCACTGCCATTCTTGTTCAACTCCACCTTGGGGTGCTAGAACTGTTGTACTTTGTCTCCAGTCAACCTCCAGGTCTTCAGCCTGGTTTCTGTTGACCTTAGAGCCTTCTCTGACCAGTGCTTTCAGATGATTATGGCAACTAGTGGTTTATGCTGTGGGCCAACTGTTTCACTGGGCATGACTTTGCAATTATGGATTCTACCCAGTGCCTTTTCCTTACTAGAAGGAAGTCTACCTGAGTTTCATATTGACTACTCTTGTATGTGATCTTGTGACTGTCTATGTGTTGGCTACTACCAAGAAGTCTAGAATGACTTCTCCTTCTTTATTCCTGTTGTCCCACCCATGTGGACCCAGGCAGTCCTCATGTCCTCTTCTGTCTGTCCCGGTATGTGCTTTCAAATCACCCACTATCAACACCAATTCATGTTGTCTTGCTTTTACAGTATGTAGTAGGTCCTACAACTGCTGTCTGGAGTCATTGTCCCACTGTACTCATCCCTCATTAGACCCATTATAGAATACAATGCCCCATTTGGTATGTACCTCTCAAGACATCTGCAACAACTGGAAAGGCCGCAGAAATACCTCACTAAAAGAATCACAGGCCTAAAGCAGATGCCCTATGTTGACCGCCTTAAAAAACTCCAGCTATACTCTGTCGCATATCATCTACTCCGAGGCAATCTCTGCTTAACATACAAGGCCATGTCAAATCCAGTGTTGTTGGACATGCTACACTTAAAGAAATTCCAATCCCTCAGAGCCACATGCTCCAGGGATCTAAACCTTGTCATCACAATAAACAAAACATGTTGGAGGGATAGGTTCCTGAGCCAGAGACTCCCCAGACTCTGGAATAGATTGCCCATACATGCTCTTTGGCCCTCTTCAAAAGGAACCTTGATGATTGGATGGGAGAAAGGAAAGTCACCCCGGGGATCATGTCAGTCGCCCTGCTAGACGAGGGTCTAGGGAAGTAAATAGTGTGGGAAAAAATAGCTAGGGAATTGTTATGGCTAGGCTTGTATAGGCCCTAGGTCTGATAGCCTAGTACCAACCTATGAACCTATGAACCTATGAATGCACTTTTCCTCACTATCACAACTCTGTTGTGGGGCATAGGCTGAGATTATGAATACTGCCCTATCATACTGGAGTCTGATTGCCACAAGTCTGTCATTAATTCTGATGATAGCCCTCACTGCCTTCTGAAGCCTCTCTCTCTCACCACAATTCCTACACCATTTCTAGACTGTGCCCCTCCTGAGTAGTAGAGTCTGGATCCCAAGCCAAGTGGCTTTTCTACACTGCCCCTCCATCACATCTCTTGGATACATAGGATGTCCAGCCTCCTCAGTATCATCATGTCATCCACTTCCAAGTTGCATCCTGTCAGTGTATATACATTAAGTGTAGCAATTCTCAGTTCAGGTTTGGGAGGTTGGTTGGTTTTCCATCCAGCTTTCACTCAACAGAGCTATTTCATGTAACCCAGGCTGGGCAATTAGACACAGCCAGTCAAAAACTTATTGACCCAGGCTGCTGGGCTTTAGCTTTATGGTGGGTGCACACTGGCCAATAGGTTCAGATATACCCCTCTAACCATTGGCAAGGATCCTTGGCATAGGTCAGACTAGGCCGGGTCCTCAACCTACTTATCATCGGTAACTACTCATGCCTATTTTGGCGACATTAGTCAACATGACTGAATCACCTAGAGACATATTTTACACCATATCCCTGCCATGGTGCAGTCTGTGATCCATATTCTCCTATCTTGAGGATACTGCACATTACAGTGGATGCCCAAAGTGGTTGGTCTGTACAACTCTTTCCTCTATAAGGCATCATTGGTAAGTTTGAGATGGAAATGCTCAGCATGGCTTAGCATGTTTTTTGGATGTGGGAGAAGCCCCACAGGGACACAGTGAGAACATGCAAACTCCAAACAGGCATTGGTCAGAGGTCAGGATCGAACCTTGTACCATGTGCATGGGAGGCAAAGACCTTAACTATTATGCCAATTGGTCATCCCAATGTAATACCATGAAAATGCAAGTCAGTACCCATGATTGCATTTAATGATAACTGCCCATGCCCAGGAGGGTTGTGGGTACTATCCCGGTAAGAATTTATGGTGCTTCATCCACTCATCCGGGTTCCTCTTGAACAGTGTCATAGAGATGCTCTCTTTCACATGAATTTATTGCCTATTCCAAAGATGAGACAGTCACTGGGAAATAAATCTGTCCCTCCAGCATGTCCTATTTAAGTCACAGGCCATATTTAGGTCCCTGGAATGGGCAGCCATAGTCCTGTTTGATTTACTGATATGTAGCAAGTTCATTAGATTTGAGTCTTGGATTGCTCTGTAGGCCAGGCATAAGTCTCCCCAAAGAAGTCTATATGATACGGAGTATAGTGACAGGGATTTTAGTCGGTCCATGTAAGGCACATGCTTGAGGCCCTTGATCTTTTTTGTTAGAAACCTCTGAGGTCTCTCCATTTTCTGCAGGTGCTTTGTACTGTACATGAAAAACGGGGCGTTATACTCAGTTATGGCCTGGATTAGTGCTGAGTATACAGGGGTTATAACCTCTTTTGCTCTCAAGGCTATGTCTTTGCTAATCAAGTGTGCTGTGTAGAAAGTCTTCCCTACTACAGTAGATGCATGGTGGGTGAAGTTAAGGTTGCAGTCAACTTGTGATCCCAGATCCCTTACCGCTTTGCGGGTATTTAGGGATTGTTGATTTGATAGTGTGAATGGACATTGTTTGTGCCAAAGGGAATGATGATGCATTTCTTTGCATTCAGTTTGAGAACATAAGTAATACATGCTAGTCCGAGTGGGACCCTCCTGGAGTATACTTACTTCATTTGGGATTCAATGATTACACCTACTTTACATTTGTCTGCAAACTTCGGCAGCCACAACCTCTTAATTTTGACCTGAACTTCTGAGAAGTATATACCAAACAGTAGGGGGCTCAGCACTGATTCCTGTGGCACCGCACTTTTAAAAGGTCTGCTGGTTGATGTGGAGTGATTGACTTTGATATTGTGTGTCCAGTTTGTGAGCCAATTGGCAACCTGTTTTACAATGAAGGAGTTTATGTTCAGTTTGCTAAGTTTATCAGTAATGCCTGAATGTGGAATTGTGTTAAAAACCTTTGCCAAGTCGAGGTATCCTGTGTGCACAGATTTGTCTTCATCAATGGCCTTGGTCACATTTTCAAAGACATCCACCAGATTTAACAGGCAGAATCTGCCTTTGACAAAGCTGAATTGGGTAGGATCCAGGGTTTGGAGGTCACCTATGTCTTTATTTATGATGTCCATAATGATACATTCCATGGCCTTAGACATGAGGCTGGTCAGGCTTATGGGTCTGTAATTCCCTGGGTCTGTTGCTAGGCCACCTTTGTGGAGGGGAATAACTGTTGCTGTTCTCCATTCCATGGGAACAAATCCCATGCTTAGACTATGATTGAACTTAATGGTGATGCTAGTTTATGTTTTAGCCTGTTTAGAAGACAGCCTGAGATATCTTCTGGTCCCATAGAGGCTGTGTTTTTTGTCTTAGATAAGGCTTTAAGGACCTGCTCTTCAGATATGTAGGGTGGGGTAAGTTTGGAGGAAGGTTTATGTTCAATTAGGAGGGATAAGGGAGTGAAATGTTCACCAAACCTATCCATTAGCAGGTTTACTATCTCTGTGGGGTCAGTTTGTGTGACACCATTGGTCACTAGTTCTGCACATACTTGGCTCCTACCTTTTAGGCTAAGTACATACTTGAACTTGCTAAGTTTATCTCAAAGGAGCCCTTAGAGGATTTGACAAGTTGTCTTATTTGCCAGTTGAAGCTGAGGACATTGCTTTTCCATTGTCGGGGCCTTGCCTTTGCTTTCTTAGACAGCAACATGTTGCTTTTATTGTAAATTTGTTGATACTGGATGTCCACCATGGCAGCTTGTTTTTACTTGAGGCTCTAGCTGTGTTTTTTTCTGGTACAGCTGAGTTTATACAGGGCTTTAGTGTAAGCTTCAGTGTAGTTAACAACTTCCAGCTTGGAGTGGGGCACATAATGCATTTATACCTTCACCTAAGAGGGTATAGTTTGCCTTGGTGAAGTTTTTTTTTCTGATTTCATCCTTTGTGAGTTCTGGTGGTAGTACCAGCTTGAAAGTGGTTGTTTTGTGGTTGGATTTAACTAATGAGTGTCTTACAGTTGTAGTAGTGCATCTGTTTGACATGTTGGTGATGACCAGATCTAGAATGTTTGTTCCTCTTGTCGGGGTATGAACAATGTGTTGCAGGACATTTGAATTAGCAAAGTCAAGAAACTTTTGTGGCAACAAGTTGGAGCTAGTGTAGGTTTCCCAGTTGACAGCAGCTTGTGTTACTCTTTCAAAGAAGTTGACCAGATTCATTAAACACGAGTTATCCTTGACAAAGCCAGATTGTTGTGGGTTTAGCCTAATGAGATTTTTAATGGCATCATTTATCAAGTCAGTATAAAATGTTACATGGCATTTCTGGCGGGGGTCAGTGATGAGTTCACCTCTGTGGACTGGCATCGCTACTGCCTTCTGTTGGACCTCAGGGACAAAGCCAGTGGCTATATTCAGGTTAAATAGTCGGAGTGACTGTTCCAGGACTTGTTTGTCACTGTTTAATAAGCAGACAGGTATATTATCAAGTCTCTTCGAGGAAGTATTTTTGGCCTTGGAGAGTATTGTTAAGTAAAGGATCATTAATGGTGATGAAGGCTCTGAGAACTTCAGTGATAAGTGGGCTTTGGATAGTTGTCTTGAGATAAAATTTGCAATTAATTTGTTTGCTAATATGTTGGACAATGTACACTGGGACATAGCTGGAGATATCATTATGAATAAGTTCAGACTAATATTAGGAATTATTTCATAGTTTCCTAAGATAGATAAAGAAGGATCTGTAATTACCCTAAGCTTCAGATACTAACCTAAGCTCATGGGCTACATTAGTAGACTGTATAGTACTTTTTTAAGTTTTTTCATCAATCTTTTGATTTTATCCTTTATATTAGGACTTCTTGATTTTCTGTGTACCTTAAGGAGTTTTTTTCTGTTTTATTGTAAAATTTATTTTGTTTGTTCTTAAATGTTCCATTATATTTAGATCTGGTTGGGACTGCCAATTCTATACATTTGCCCAGGTGGGTACAGAACTTCTTTTTAAGCTATCTGCTATACCAACATCTGAAGTCATGCTGCTGTAGTTGAATTTTGTAATTTCATCACAGTGGTTTATGTTTTATCCCATGCATGGGTCCCCTGAAATTATATGTGGTTTGATCCCCATTATTATAATTCTGGGTAATCTATATAATTATAGATGGTGGGATGGGTAAGGCCAATCTACAACCAAATAGGATAGGTAATTCTGAGCACTAAAAGGGAACTTGCCTAGGCTTAAAATGGCCTAGTACTTACCTGTGAACCTGTGAGAATAGTATGTTTGAAATCCTTATGTTCTGAGATATTGTCAGCATGTTTAATGATGCTGAAAGTTAAGATCACTAGTTTATAAGACAACACCAGTGGAATACTACACAAAAATATGACATAACTGAAAAAGTGCAGATATTTTCAGACCTGATGCATACCATATTTTAAGGGAAAAAGTTAGAAAAAATCCTGTTGGCACCAACTTTACCAGCAGGTATGGAATAAATATATTTATCCATTTAATAAATACAATACATATTTTCATAATCTTTTTACATTAGAAATGGTAATCCCAATAAACCCACTCGAAAAGTCATTTCCACATCTAATGCAACCATTGCCAGTGACTTTTTGAACATGTAGCATCAGTCAGAATATACTGAACTGTTTGGACTTTGTCATCCGATTACATATGTTCAAAATTTGTATAAGAATTCCTTTAATTACAATTAGCCACATTTAGTTAAAAAAGGATATTATAAAATGACACAATTAAGAGGCATGCCAATTGCCATAGCATTATCCATTTACAATCTAAATGATTACATCAGTTAAGTCAGAGCTATAATAGCTTAAAATAACAATTTTTGCTTTTAAGAATGTAGTTGTGACAAGAACAGCAAGTACTAGTTGCGCAAAGATTATATTTTTTATATAAATGGAATACAAAGAAATCTAAGACTATTCTATTGATCAGTTTCCCTAGTATATAAAGACAATTTTATGAATAAACTATTAAAATTCGGAAAAGTATGGGATAAACTTTCATTGTCTAGGACTTCGGGTGAAAGCCTTAAAGGGATTCAAAAAAAACTCTCTAAAGAAATAACATCAATAAAAGTACAGCAAAAGGTGTGCATGTGTGTGTGTGTGTGTGTGTGTGTGTGTGTGTGTGTGTGTGTGTGTGCTGCACTCCTGAGTTCATCGTACTTTGGATGAAATGATAAAACCTAGGCCCCATTTACCTGAGTTGGTGTTAGCTGAGGTGAATGTAATAACACTTAATAGAAGAACAGGGGAAGTTCAGCAGTACTTTGGCTACATTTTCAATAGTCAGATGAATACCACTTTGGGTCTTCCCTGAAAAGTGTCTGCTGGCCTAGTGGGACTAACCTGGTCAACACAAAGTAAATAAACACAATAAATAAAACAGTCATATGAATTACACCACTTCAGCAATTATATTGAAACATTCAGAAGCAAAAAAATAAGCTTTTATGTAGCTGATGTACATGAAAATATAAGGGAATTATATCCATCAGTTACAAAGATTCTCCAAAGAAATGACATCAATAAACAGCCATATCAATTAACAACAATTAATGATATTTAACCACTCATAAGCATAATATTCAACTTGTTTATTGAGTTCCAACTGACATAATGTATGACATTTAAAAATATAGTAATACAGTTTATCAGTAACTGTCTACTGAATATTTCTAATGTCTAACACACAGGGAATTATGATCAATGGTAACGGGTCCCCCTCAGATGGTAGAACTTTTAAAAGCTCGACTTTCATATGGCCAAAACCATATGATTGAACTTTTAAAAGCTCGACCGGTCTGAATGGGGATCTCCATAGAGCGTGGAATGGGAAGAGTTCCCTTTACCACAATGTAGTGTGATCTCAGAGTTAGTATATTTAAATAGCGGAGGTGTGGGGGTGTAGTGGGGCTTGCCACCCTGCTAGCACTGTTTAGTTTTTTTTGTTGCTTATTTCTTTTTTTTCCCACATTTTCAAACATTAAAATGTTCGATCATATGGTCTCGACCATATGAAAGTCGACCATCTGGACTGGATGTTCGACTATGTGAAGTAGACCCATGATAACATATGTTAAATTTTCAACATCGCCACTATGATGGATACAAATAAGAGATGCAAAGAGAAATTTCCAATCCACACATTTTTACATCAGAACATATTGCTGATTAGCAGTCTAAATTCCTTCGTAGTGTTTCCTAATATAATTTGTATTTATAAGCACAGTCCCACATGTACTCCTGAGTCAGTATAACAGGTGAACTAACTACTATTCTGATCATTTAAACAATTTGAAATAAAATAGATTATAACTATCACATGGAGAGAGTGCCCTGTGGTTGTAAACTATGTACAGTCTATAAACTCTGTCTTCAAAGATTACTATGTACTAGTATACCAGAAAGGTCTCCAACTATTTGCATGAAATATGTGGTAGAAAAAAAGCTGTTAAATAAACCCACACCATATTTTGGTGTTGACCAGCAATGTTTTAAACCAATGAATAGAACTTGTAAAAAGTATCAAATTCTATGACAAAAACTGAATTTTGCTCACTAGCTCCTCTTAAATCTCTTTTTCTTTCCCATGTACATATTTCTTCTTCATATGTTTTCTAGTCCTCCAGTTTCTCTTTACTTGGAGGACTTGTTCCATCATGCTGCGATATAACCTGCATTAGACTTTCTACACTAAATTCTTCACTCTGCAAGTATTCCATTAACTTCAGCTTCTGCTTTACTAATCTTCAATTCTACATTCCCTCTTTGTGATCTTATTTTTTGTATTGCAAAATTTTCCATATCTGGATGCCTTTGTCAATATTTCTCTTTGAATATCTTTGGGGTTGCTTTTTGTATTGATTAATTTGGCTTTCTCCTTTGCATAAATATTGTACCATATCAGATATTGTTTTCTTTCCCATGTCCATATTGTTTGTATACTTTTCAAAAATCTCTAGATTTTGTTCTTTATATTTTCACACTTCTTCAGTCGTTTCTTTTTCCAAACGGCCTACGGTTTCTTGGTCTATATAATATTTTTCACAAAATCCAAAAAGACCAAACTGCAATAACACAAAGACTCGGAAGGGTAAACAGAGTGCTTGTAAATAAACCTTGTGCCAAATAGAAAATGAAATAATATAAAATATAAATTCATTTCGTAAGGAGAACTTTATTAAATGGCATAAAATCAAGTGCTTTCGTCTCCTTTATTGGAGACTTTATCAAGATAGAACATGCCCATTTAAAACCTGTTTAAATAAGACATCACATGAAAAGTGAACCAATCGAATCGCAAACTCATAAATTATTCATTAAAATAAATATTGCATGAACAATTTCCTTACACATAATGAATAAGTGAAACCTTTCTTCTCAAATTTTGCAATAAATAACTATAACCTAAATGAACTCTAAAAAGTAACCAATTAATGTGTTTGTGTAATAAATATAATTGTGATTATAAATATAAATGTATAAATATATAAAACTGTATGTTTAAGAATTATAAAATTGTACAAATTATAAAATTATAAAATTATAAAATTATCTCTCCAAAGCCTTGAGTCTCAAAAAACACGTGATGGAAACAGATTCATTTAACCCTGGCCATTGGGTTGCATTTGTTTTTAACTGCCATAAAGCTTCCTTTCTTTCTAAACACAATGTCCAAGGTCCACCCCTTGAGTCAAATTCAATGGGATCAATAACAGTAAGTTTGAAATTGTGACCTGGCCATTCCATACAGTGTTTAGCCAACACATTAGTTTCTTTCTGTAAGTGAGTGTCCCTCAAATGCTCATAAATACAGTTGTTTAATTTTCTTTCCATTTTACCAATATAAAAACAGGAACATTTGCAACAGAAAGCACAATAAACTACCTTTTCTGTATAACAACTGCATTTTTTTCTTAAAAACATTCTTATACCATTGATGTAAAACTTCGATCCTTCCCTTATATACTGAAAATAATTACATGCCCCACATTTTTTCATAGAATCACTGGCACAAATTTGGCTAATAATTTCAAAAATGTTCTTTAAAGAATGCCCCTTTCTATAAATTATAGTGGGTTTCTCACTTATAAATTGTCTAATCTCATTACATGAAACCAGAATTGCCCAATTTTTATTCTGAATCTTAAAAATGTCATTACTTTCTAAATTATAGGTTGTAATGAAAGCTGAACGAAAATTTGTTCTTGCAATCATTATTCCAGATAATGACTTGTCATCAATACTGTTATTGCAATACATATCTAGTAATGTATCTTGTGCTTCAGTGTGAAAATTTGTATTGTGCTGGGCAGACTCAGTGTCTTAAATAGCTTTGTAGAAACGTCTTTCTCTCTTATTGATTACTTCTAACATTAAATTATTAACCATTTCTATCGGATATTCCCTCTTTAAGAACGTATCCCTCAACAGTTCTCATTCACTAAGGAAAGAGTCAAAGCATGAAACCATCCGTGCAGCCCGTACAAATTGCCCTTTAACTACCGCTGTTTTTTGCTTATAAGGGTGGGCACTGTCAAAATGTAAAAAGCTATTCGAATAGGTGTCCTTCCGATAAATTCTAGATATAAATTTCTTTAAAACTCTGTCCTTTGATAATTTAATGTAAAAATATGAAATTTCATTTGGGATCAACAGTATGGGTAAACATCAGAAAGGTAGTAGAATTGTTAATATGGCATATAAAGTCATTAATTAAACCCCTGGGTCCATCCCAAAAATATAAAAATATCATCCAAAAACCTAATATATATTTTACAATGTTCAAAAAAGTGTGAATTAAAAACCTAATCCTTTTCCTAGGGTTCAGGCACCTAGGCGGTGCGACAACCCACTGTGAGACAACTGGAGGTGGACAGATGGCAGTATGGAAGTTTAGCTGCAGTGACAAATGCCTGCAGACAATTCCCTGTGAAAAGAAAAGAACCCCCTGCACCCTAACCACAGGTGTGAGACAAAAACCCCGTATGTGATCTACACATTCAGGCACCTAGGCGGTGCGACAACCCACTGTGAGACAACTGGAGGTGGACAGATGGCAGTATGGAAGTTTAGCTGCAGTGACAAATGCCTGCAGACAATTCCCTGTGAAAAGAAAAGAACCCCCTGCACCCTAACCACAGGTGTGTATTGTAACATAACTAAATTAGCATACAGCCCCCCACATGGGGAACCCAAAGCCACACCAACTGTTTGGATGAAAAAAATCATTGTTGAAATATACACAGTTATTTTTTTAAACTAACTCGAATAGTTGTTCATATAAGTTAATTTTGGGTTGTGCCACACCTTTACTTAAAAATAATCACATACCCATTCAGTATCTATATCATGGGGAATTGAGGTATAAAGATCTTTTACGTCAATAGTAATAAAAACACTAGTATCATTAAAACACAAATTATTGATTCTTTGTAAAAAAATCCCATGAATCCTTACATATGTTTGTTTTTTCAGTCACAAAACTTTTCAAGCTAATATCTAAATATAGGGTAAGTAACAGAACCATGCCCATTTACAATAGGGCACATTGGTGGATCTGATACATTCTTATGCATAGGTTCATAGATTAGTACTAGGCTAACTGCCCTTGCAGGCCATTTTAAGCCTAGCCAATTACCCCATGAGAGAATCAAACACTGCATTTTGTGTTTGTAAGGTAAACACCTTAACCATTATGCCAACTTCCCACCATGCAATTTTGGCAAACCAAAAATACATGGAGTCCTAGGGTGATGGACAGACAAAAAGTTATATTTATCTATAGGTAAAAGAACCTTCAATAAAGAGGTCCATAGATTCATCCTTTACTCTCTTATAAATACCATTTAACTCATTCATAGATTAGTACTAGGCTAACTGCCCTTGCGAGCCATTTTAAGCCTAGCCAGTTATCCCTTGTGAGACTCAAACCCTGCACCTTGCATTTGTAAGGCAAACACCATTAGGCCACCCTCCCAACCCCTAGTGATGAAGATGTTTTTAAGATTCTGAATAAAAATTGGGCAATTCTGGTTTCATGTAATGAGATTAGACAATGTATAAGTGAGAAACCTACTATAGTTTACAGAAAGGGACATTCTTTAAAGAACATTTTTGAAATTAATTCAATGAATTTTTCTTGTAAGGATTACTTTCTAATATGTTAGTCATCCTATCATTGTAATCAAATGTGTCCATGATGACAATTCCACCACCTTTATCAGGTTTTATAATTCTCTCATTTCCATTGTTTTTAATTTTATTTAATCTGTCCATTTCACCCTTACTTAAATTAGACAAAGCTTTTTGTTTGTGCAAATTCCTAACATCTAACTCACAAATTTTGTCAAATGTAGCTAAAGAAGGATGTAGTGGCAGGTTAAACGTGCTAGAAATGCCCAAAGGATTACTAACGTATTCAAAAGATTTATAAAGGAAGTTCAAATTCAATTTTCTAACAAATGTCTCATATCTACCAAAGTCTGTGCAATATTGAAATTCTTTACTGGAAAAAAAGTTAATTCTTTAGAAAATAAATCGCAATCATTAACATCAAATTGAAAAGAAGAAAAAATTATAAACATTAAAATCACCTGTAGAGTTCTTGAGAATAAAAGTTATTTCCATGTGCATTTAATTCCAACCTTGATTCGCCCTCCCCCATCTGATGAGATGATTGACCCCCCCGACCCCTGTTCAAGGGGAAAATTCCTTGACCATGGAGGTTCTGATTGTAAAAGTTCTGATTGTTCCTGTTTCTCAGTCTCTCCAACCTCCTTAACGGAGGAAAATTCTCCTGATCTAAAAAAGCTTCTTGAACATTCCCAGCCCCAGTGTCCATGTGTTTTTCAACATTCCAAACTTGTGAACGAGGTGTCTTAGGATAAGCTGAATTAGTAATGTACTGTGTCCTGTCCCTTTCATTTTTCTTCACCTTTCTAGCCTTAATAGCTGTCATTTCTTGCTCAATAGACCTAAACATTCTATTATAATCAAAGATGTTGTTCTCATGTAATGCATCGTGAATGATCCTGCTGTCTAGCTCCGTTGCTTCAATCACTAATTCAGTCAAATATAACATGTTATGTTTGATCATGAGCTCCATGTATTCAAAGCCGTGTGTATCAAATATAGTGAGTAACTCATTGTGGAAAACGGAACCAGCCACTGCCTATGACAAAAACTGAATTTTGCTCACTAGCTCCTATTAAATCTTGCTTTCTTTCTCATGTACATATTTCTTCTTCATATGTTTTCTAGTCCTCCAGTTTCTCTTTACTTGGAGGACTTGTTCCATCATGCTGCAATATAACCTGCATTAGACTTTCTACACTAAATTCTTCACTCTGCAAGTATTCCATTAACTTCAGCTTCTGCTTTACTAATCTTCAGTTCTACACTCCCTCTTTGTGATCTTATTTTTTGTATTGCAAAATTTTCCATATCTGGATGCCTTTGTCTGTATTTTTCTTTGAATATTTTTGGGGATTGCTTTTTGTATTGATTTATTTGGCTTTCTCCTTTGCATAAATATTGTACCATATCAGATCTCGTCTTCTTTCCCATGTCCATATTTGTTTTTTATACTTTTCAGAAATCTCTATATTTTGTTCTTTACATTTTTACACTTCCTCAGTCACTTCGTTTTCCAAACGGCCTAAGGTTTCTTGGCCTATATAATATTTTTCATAAATCTGCTGTATTAACAAACACAGATTTTTATTTGAAGCTTCTGATAGTTATTCTTCTGCAAGTATTTTTCTTCCTCTAATTTATCTCTTAATCTTTTTGTATGTCTTCTGTCTGGAAGTTCTGGGTGTCTTGCATAACAGCAACAATACATCATTTCTTTCTTATCCTCAATAGTCCACTCATCATCTTTATGACTCTTTTGGGGCTTATCAGGTTTTGTGAGTTTTGTGCACTGCTACTTGTTTCTAGAACAGATGCCATCCTCCCCCTGAGCCTGGTCTAGCCCCATTGTAGGAATGTTTCTGTGTCTTGGGGATTCTACACTGTCATTTTTCCATTCCCAGCACCAGTGCACCTACTAGGATTGGGCACTTTGCTAGTCTGGGTCTTGTGCACTCAGCTATCTTTTTTATTTTTTAACCTATTTCTGTCCATGATATGTCATATATAAAGTATGGTCTATATATCAGTGTTGTCTTGGTGAGATATTGTGCATTGTGAAAAAACAGCGTCCACCTCATGAAAGTACTCAACAAGACTTGAGGATGAATTCCATTCCAACAGTACTTCTCTCCTTTGCTTGCTGATTTATCATATCTCCATTCAGACCCCCCACAGTATGTGCAGTGTTCTGTGTGTCATGCAATGGCATATGCAACATCAGTGGATCTAAAAGTAGCGCACTCTCCTCTGATTTTTAAAGATCAGAAGGCTCTGGGTTCTAGTCCCACCTCAGGTGCTTGGATTCATTTTCATTGCTTATATTGTAGTGTAATCTTAGGAGACATTGCTTGAGTTGGTGGTTGCTTGGGTGAATATAAAAGATCTCAACCCACTTAACAAAAAGAGTAGGGGAAGTTCCCTGGTGCCCTGGCCAAATTTACCCTGGTCTGTACAAATTTGTCCTCACGCCATTCATGAAAAGAGGCCACAGGCCTAGTATGACTAGTTTAGGCAACAAAGGATAAACAAGAAAATAAAAACAAAATAAATGCAGTTACAAAACATCCCAGATTTATACTCTAATTCTTGTTTTTTTTCCCTTTCATCTCATTGACTAAGCTCTTTAACTGCCATTTCCTGGTATTGTAGACTATTTGTAATGAGCTCATTGTTACCCTTAACCTTCCTGTATTGCTGAATACCCAACTCCTCCACTAACTGGGCATGGTTAGATAAGGGTATTTCTTGTATTGCGACCCAAGTTTGTAGTTTTTCTACATTTTTTGGCACTAACATAAAGTGTTTCTTACTCCCTTGCTTGGATATGCTCCTCAAAAATGTCAGTCCTAGGGTACTCCCTTGTCTGTACATCCATTCCTTGCTAACCAGTCCATGGTGACCCTTTGCTCTTTCATGTGTTGCTCTGTTTTGCTATATCGTCCAGCTAATCTTTCATCCAGAACCAGATGGAAGTTTTATGCTAAACCAAGCATTCAATCAGAAATGGCATCCTCTCCCATTTTTTAGGAATTCTACTAAGAACTTTGTACTATCTGAGTTAAGGACATATATATTTCCTATAGGCCATGACTTCCTGTTTATCCTTCTGCTCTACATTATCCAATGTCCGCCCCACTTATTTTCAATTCTATCTCTACTGATCTATGGAACATCAATACCCCCCTCCCAGTTTTTCATAAGCAAAAATGCTATTGACTTGTTTAGATCTAAATGATACTGTTTCCTTTATTTTAATTTCATTTATTTCAGACATCTAGTCTGCCCTCCTTCCATTTGGACTGTCTGTATTATTTTCTTCCTTTGTATTTTGTGGGCGTTGCCAAAGATATTCCATCAAAAAATCTCTTATTTTACTCTTCTCTGTCCTTTACCCTTCCTTTTACTTGTTTTAATCATCCATACTGACCCACCCCCACATTTAAACTCCCCAGAGACATCACCTGGGGTGTGCTTTGACTTTGGACTGAAGCACCTCACCCCAGACTGATTGCTCTGGTGGCTATAAAATGCCATAGAAGTGTGACGCCCTGATCAGAAGATGGTAGAATCCTCCACCACCACCACATACAGCAAGGTGATTACCTTGAGTGTCCATACTGAAAGTACCTGTTTAATGCTCTGGATATGAACTCAAGCCTTGATTGCAATAAGAACAAATCAGCTAATTAGAGCAGTACTTCCTACACCATGCATGGGTCAGATCCTTCATGGTCTACACTCTAGGGGAGAGAGGAAGCTAAGAAGGCACCTTGACATAAGCCCTTCACCTGATATGCAAACATTCACTTAATATTGAGAACCTTTACAGTATCTGTCACATGGAGAAGACTTTCATTCATTCCCATATAGGAAAAAAAATAATTCAGTACTGAGTGACCCAAACACAACTGAGTTAAACAATCTATCCTTCTAAGTTGATATGAAAATTTAATTTAACCAATAACTACACATTCTCATTTTGATGTGTTACCTTCCCTGCATT
This sequence comes from Protopterus annectens, assembly GCF_019279795.1. Taxonomy (NCBI): domain Eukaryota; kingdom Metazoa; phylum Chordata; order Ceratodontiformes; family Protopteridae; genus Protopterus; species Protopterus annectens. The sequence continues at coordinate 1,196,103,095 of NC_056737.1, forward strand.
CACTCTGTAGTCGGAGATCTGGGGGTGTGGGGTGGCAGGGTTGCTGTCAGCCTTCTTATCCTGTTGCTACTGGATTTTCCTGGGATGACACCAGTTTACTAGACAATTGTTACAGCCAATTATCTTATTTGTTTATTTGTTTATTTATTTATTTATTTATGTAGTTATTGCATTAGTTTTCTAGGATTGTCTGACTGAGCTATGCAAGACCCCCATTTTGGCGAAGACCTGTGGAGAAATGTTCCATAAACATAAAAAAACTACATCATTGTTGAGCTAGCATAATAAATGCGCAAAAGATTTGTCAGTTAAAATATTTCAGAGTTACATACTGAAATATAAAAACAAAGTCATCTTACATAATAAACATATTATAATGAGTTAAGCATATTACAATACAAGTCAGCCTGTACATGTCAAAAGCAATTTAATATTTGAGGGTTCCAAAGTAGTAACAATGGCACAGGCTCCACAGTAGTAACAATGTAACAGGTTCCACAGTAGTAACAGTGCCAAAGGTTCCACAGTAGTAACAATGTAACAGGTTCCACAGTAGTAACAATGGCACAGGTTCCACAGTAGTAGCAATGTAACAGGTTCCACAGTAGTAGCAATGCCATAGGTTCCACGTTAGTAACAATGGCACAGGTTCCACAGTAGTAAAAATGGCACAGGTTCCACAGTAGTAACAACGTAACAGGTTCCACAGTAGTAGCAATGCCTCAGGTTCCACAGTAGTAACAATGTAACAGGTTCCACAGTAGTAACAATGCCACAGGTTCCACAGTAGTAGCAATGTAATAGGTTCCACTGTAGTAACAATGGCACAGGTTCCACAGTAGTAACAATGTAACAGGTTTCACAGTAGTAACAGTGCCACTGGTTCCACAGTAGTAACAATACCACACGTTCCACAGTAGTAGCAATGTAATAGGTTCCACAGTAGTAACAAATCCACAAGTTCCAAACTAGTAGCACTTTGATCATTAGAAAGGTAGCTGGAGGTAGATGCATTTGTGAAGTAAGACATCTTGAAAGTTAGATAAAAAGGAAATGATGCAATTAAAGCACACTTTTCACAAGTGATGTTAAGGAGAGAGGAATAAGTAAGTAGAAATTGTAGATAGGATAGCATTTAGCCATCCAGTAGGGACACAGCATTAACATAATCTTGCAAGGAGATGTGCCTTAAAGCTAAGCTTATTGCCTATTTCCTTAGACAGGCTTAGGCAGGCTGGATATGGTATTTTATATATTGGAGATATAATTAGAATAGATACCATCCCATGATGAGTTCAGAAAATTATCTTTAAAGCAGATATGTCTGCTAGAGCAGGTCTACTCTGTTATAGTGACTCAACCACTGAGGTCTTAAAGAAAATAACAGCAACAACAAAAAAGATACTTAGCTTGTTTTTACTGTGGAAATCAGATTGTTACTGTTGTACCAATTGGGTTAGAGTAGCCAAATCCAAACCCCTTCAGCTCTTCAACTGAAAAAAAAAGTTTTTGAGATCACTAGCAACTCTGCTTGTCAATAAGAGTGTCATAGAACTGGAATATGTATAGAGACTTTACCTGGGTGACTGCTGACAGTGAGGGCACCGAATATTGCCTTGGGCTGTTTTAACTGTATATGAACACTCTGTTGGGCACCATACTGAGTTAAGTAGAAAAGACATCCGCTCTTGTTTTTACTATGTTCATATTAAATGTATGACTTCAATCTCAGCTGGGGATTAGAACACACAACCCTCAGGCTCAGAAGTACACTCACTGTCAAGTATGTAGAGGAAAAGCTGGACTGGTACAGAATCAAGTGTTGTAGTTCAGAGACCAAGATCTCTAAGATTGTCAATAAATAAATAATAAATAAATAAATTACAGAAAGGGAGCTACCCAGAATGCACAGGATCATAGGATCATAGGATCATAGGAAGTTACTAGGCTATTGGCCCTGATGCCCTTACAAGCCTAGCCAAGAATTTAGCCCATGTTTCAACAATGGAAGTAGAATCAGAAGGACAGAGATGTAATGACTTTAAAGATTAGGGACACAGACTACTATTACTGTAGTAATCGAATCTGTGATTCAGATACTTCAAAGAAAAGGTCAGCAGATGCTCAGCAGTTAGCTGATAGTTGTTATACTGCACTGACCATTCAGTATACCCAAAGCAAAGACAGGTATTGCTACTTTTCATACAATCCTGAGGGAATCGTGTCATTTGGCTGCAGGCTTACACAATACAGACCAGGTGGTCAAATCCATCCTAGTGAAATTGCCATCTCATGGAACAGACATCCTATGGACAGAGCTGTGCAGGGATGTCACATAAAACAACTGCCCAATGAGCATCAGCAGTGGCATGACAGACCTGCACACAGGTATGGCTGGAGAGGAAGACTAGAGCCATCAGAGGTCTGGAATGTAGAGCCAACCCCAACAATGAATTGTGGCATTTTGTGAGTATATACGCACATGGGATATGTACATGTCATAACTTTATTATGTGAGGAAAGATGTTTTCAGGGTGGTGTGACTGTGTTTATAATCTTACCCTCACCTAGAATGATGCCACAGTACAAAGACAAAATGATCGATTTTAACAATTGGCTAAAATGTTGGTGTCATTCAAAGGGGATCCAGTGTCTGTCAGCCTGGGATGACATGCTCGACAAGCCATGTTGCTTCGCTAGAGACAGCTTGCACCTGTCACCACTGGGCTTTCAGATATTGGCAAAGGTTCTTGCCACCCCCATAGTGCCTTTTTTAGGCAAGGCTCAAAAGTCAAACCCACCCCCATAGACAGCACAAGGAACAAGAAACTAGGGGTAATGCTGCTTAACGCCAGAAGTCTTAACCTCAAGATGCATGCACTCAAAGCTCTCCTCAGTATGGAGAACATCGATATCTGTGCAGTGACAGAAACCTGGTTCAAGGCTCCAGAGAGCACCCCAGCACTACCAGGCTATACCTCATATCATGCTTTTTGGCCCCAAAACCAGGACCGAACCACAAAAGGAGGGGGAGTTTCCATATTTATCAAGGATATCCACACCTCCAGGTTAGTGGCATTGCACGAAGTATCAGAGACCATCCATGTGCAACTAACAGTGGGCAAGACTGCTTTTCAGTTTATATCATCCTACAGACCACCCTCTCAAAGTCAGGAATCCCACTCGGCTTTCCTGAAAACATTGGAGAACATGAAGATCTCTCTGAACACCATTATATTGGGCGACTTCAGCTACCCAAACATTGACTGGGAGCACTACTCAAGCCCCAGCACCTTAGCCCAAAGTTTCCTGGAAATTATAAACTAAAATGCTATGGAACAACTAGTCACCACTCCCACAAGAGGGGACAACATACTAGACCTGATCATTACCAACATGGGGACTCTATGCTCCACACCAGAAGTATATCCCTCATTGGTAAGATCAGACCATAAATTAATTTCACTGGATGTCCACATCCCGACCCCACCCCCAGCCAAGAAAACCACAGTGAAAAACTTCTCAAAAGCGAACTTCTCACTTCTCAAAACCGAAGTGGAATCGTTCAAGGCCCCAGGGCCAGTGGAAACTATGGCCTAAACTGCAGAATCCTATATAAACGCATTCTATGGACATCTCCAGGAATGCATGGATCATGCTATCCCAAACAAAACCAAGACCCAATCATCCAAAGGCAGGCGTCCAGTCTGGTGGACCCTTGCCATAAATAAACTGTACAACAGAAGGAGGAAGCTACTACATGATAGAGAAAAATCCCTAATAGGGAAGGCATCTCTGATCAGTACTAGCAAAAAATTACGATCCCTCATAAAATCCTCCAAGGCCAGCTTTGAGAGAAAAATTGCACAGGACACCAAAGACAATCATAAGGCTTTTTTCAGTTATGTTAGGAACCTGGGATGCAACTCCCAGACTTGTTCTGAGTTGATTCTAAACAACAAAAAATATACTGAACTCACAGACATCGCCAATATCCTGGCAGACAGGTTCAGTGCAAACTTCTCCACCCCCCCCCCCAAAAGAGCAAGTATCTATCCTGGCAGAGGGCTGCCTCCCAAACATCTCTGATGCTCAGGTGAAGGCTGTCCTCTACAAAGCAAAAAACACTGCTTCCATGGGACCAGATGGTGTCCCAGGTTGCATCCTACATGAACTCCAAGAGGAACTAATCCCTCAAATAAAACAGCTATACAATCTCAGCCTCACTACAGGATATGTGCCCACATAATGGCGTACAGCAACAGTGGTCCCACTCCACAAAGGTGGAGCCTCTACGGACCCTGGAAACTATTGCCCCATAAGCCTGACTAGCTTAGTCTGCAAGGCTATGGAGAGGATCATCATGGAGCTCATAAACAAAGACATTGGGGACCTACAGACACTAGATCCTACCCAGTTCGGCTTTGTCAAGGGCAGATCCTGCCTTTTGAACCTGGTTGACTTCTTCAAAACAGTCAGCAAAGCCATAGATGAAGGGAAGGTAGTCCACACAGCCTATCTGGACCTTGCAAAGGCATTTGACACAATACCCCACTTGGGCATCATAGATAAGCTATCCAGCTTAAATATAAACCCCTATGTCACAAGATGGGTCGCAAACTGGCGCAAAGACAGAACCCACAGAGTGAGAGTTGCTGGAGCCATGTCAGACTTGAAACCGGTCACAAGTGGCATCCCACAGGGTTCTGTCCTAGGACCACTCTTGTTCAGTATATACTTTTCCGAGGTACAGGCAAACGTGGGAGGACTATGTCTCACCAAGTTTGCAGACAACTGCAAACTGGGCGCCATAATCGACTCTCCAGCTGACACAAACATCCTTCAAAAAGGTCTCACAGAGACAGATAACTGGTGCCAGCACCATGGTTTAAAGCTAAATGCCAAAAAATGTATAGTCATACCCTTTGGCAAAAACAATGTGCCCACAAATTATCACATAGGTGGAAACCCATTAAGTACAGAGAAAGTTATTAGTGACCTGGGGACCCAAGTTGATAGCAATCTCTCCTTTGAAAACCACATTGCCAAAGTTGTTAGAAAGACCTTCTACATAGCCCACCTCATCATGAAGGGTTTCACATCTAGATCAAGAGAGGTAATCGTGCCCCTTTATTCATCCCTCATCAGGCCCATCATAGAATACAATGCCCCTTTTGGGATGTACCTTACCCGACACCTGCAGCAATTAGAAAGACCCCAAAAGTATCTCACCAAGAGGATCAAGGGTCTCAAACAGATGCCATATGCTGCTCGGATAAAAAAATTCCAGCTATACTCAGCTGCATACCACCTACTTCGAGGTGATCTATACCTGACATACAAAGCTATGTCAAATCCAGAATTAATGGACATGCTCCACCTCAGTAAATCTAAATCCCTTAGAGCCACACGCTCGAGGGACTTGAACATCAGCACAGAAATAAACAGAACTTGCTGGAGGGACAGGTTCATAACCCAGAGGCTCCCTTCACTCTGGAATAGAATTCCAGTTCATGTGAGGCAGAGCACCTCACTGAATCTCTTCAAGAAGAATCTTGATAGGTGGATGGGGGATCGTAGGTTTGTCCCAGGAATTACTCCTGTGTCACTATTAGACAGAGGCACAGTAAACTAAACCTTAAAAAGGGCACAGTATACTCAAATCAAGGGGTGGCATAAGCCATACAGAATCAGGCTAGGCTTATAATTGCCCCAGAGCAGATAGCCTAGTATGAACCTATGAACCTATAAGGAGAGTCACATAACCGCATATTGAAAGTCTTACAAAAAGTTGTAAAAGGATTCAGCAATTGGTGTATTCTGTTTGCATGCAGCTTCCAGTTGTTATTGACAAGTAGGACCTACCAGTGGCCACAGTTTGTATCAATCTAGTATTGGCAGGTTTACTATTAGTGGGTAAGGCTGTGATAAGATGTCGGGAAACCAGTATTGACACAGGAGAGGAAGAAAGGATATTACTCTGATCAATAAGCAGTGATGAGAGTAATCTATTACAATAAGTAATATATTACTGTAATATATTACAATTTCTAGTAACTAGTAATATAACTAGTTACTTTTTCAAAACAGTAACTAGTACTAGTAATATATTACTTTTTTAGTAACTAGTAACTTAAATGTGAGTTACTTTTGCTTAAACTAGTAGTTCTCAATGTGGGTGATATAGCCTCCTAAAGAGGGATGTAAAACATCCGGGGTACCTATATAAGTATGAATAGTAATCAGATATTAGGAGGTAACAGACACTCTGAAGTGGCAATCTGGATAAAAAATTATAACATAATGTTGGCACAACTCATAGCACATAGCATTCATAATAGATCATTAGAATTAGTCTGGAGCAAATTTACTTTTTTTTTTTTTTTTGCACTGCAAGGAGGTGAAAGCTAATGATGACAAGACTCCAGCCCTGCCCTGGTACTGTGGGACTATCACCCACTAAAACATCCCCTAACACTAGACAATTCTAGCCTGCCAGAGATCATATCCTTACCTTGCAGTATAATAAATGGCATTGGTTCTTCATACCACCATCAGTCAGAATCAAACTCATCACTCATCAGTTGAGCACCTGATGCCCCAACCCACTGCACCAAGCTGGACACTTCAAGTGGATCTATGATCAACCAACTTTTTTTCCTGACAATATTTTATGCTCTATTTAAAATTATTTTCAGGTTTCGATTTTTAGGTATTGAAAATAGACAAGATGTGATTTTATAGGTCTTGTGCTGTTGGCTGGTTTGGTTTAATTATTATCTGTGACTCTCTAGCTATAAAGAATAGTCTTCTTCAACTCCTTTTGGCTGTGCCCGTTAGGGATCACCACAGTGGATCATCAGTCTGCAGAACAAGTGGCAGTGGAGTTTGGCATTGTTGAGTTGCCAGCCCAGCATTCAACATTCTTCAGAAGGCACACACATGCACACACTCACACCTAAAGCCAATTTAGAATGTCTAATCCTCCTGCAGCATGTCTGGGGAATGTAGGAGGAAACCAGAACACCCTAAGGAAACCCACTTGAACACAGGGAGTGTAGATCATAGTGTGTGTGTTGTACTTTTAAAGCCACTGTAGTTCATGGGCACATGCACAGAAAGTACTGGGCATGTGCAAGCAGAGTGCCATTTTGTGTAAGCAGCTGGAGTGAAGGCATGTATGTGTATAGCAGTCAGTTAGCTAGTTCGCTTACTTTTTTTGTTCCAGTCATCCAACCTGATGTGTTTGTGTGTAATAAATATCTTAAATGAACACCCAAGCCTTGTCATCTTATTTTAATATACAAGACGAGTGAAATCTCCTCAGAATGGGATCCGAAGTCAAAACTTGTTAAAACCATGAGGTGCACAGTCAGAAATGAGGAATATACAAGAGTGGCTCAAATGACTGCAAACGACTTGTAAACACGTCAGAAAATATTTCCAGGTTTTTAAACTCATTTAAATGATTTTTCCCTCAATGAATATAAAGAAAGCATTCCAAACAAATTACTGAATATACAAAATGTTCAAAATTGCAACATACTGAAAAAAGTACTTGAAATAATTACGAAAACATTTGAAACAATATCAGAATCATATAAAATGTTCAAAAAAAAAAACAACTGTAATTTTTCAAAATGTACTACTTTTTCACATTAAAGCTATTCAAAGTATCTAAAGTGTGCAAAGTGTTGGCAGTGTGTGCAGTATTACAGTACAGTCTTTTCAAAGAGTATAGTTATTTCAAAGAGTCTGTTGTACAGCTGAATATAATTACAAGTATTTAATGTGTGTTTTACACTTATTTGGCATGGCAGAGGGATTTCATAGACCTGATACGCTTGTGATTGATAATAATAATGTTGAATACTGGAGAGAGTTTGAGCAATAATATATTTTCATATAGGCTTGGTGGTGCTGCGGTAGCATTGTCGCCTCACAATAAGACGTTGTCCTGTTCGATTCTCAGCTAAAGCGTCTTCTGTGTGGAGACATACGTGAATGGGCATACCTTCATTGAAGGTTGTACATCAGGGCTGGCAACTCGGTATGTAAAAATCTACTGCCAATCATTAGCGGACTGGAGTTCCACTGTGGTGACCCCTAACCGGGAAAAGTCGAAAGATACAACATAGGGTGCTTTTTCTGATAAAGATGCACATACAAAAGCATTTATTCTGCTCAATTTAGCTGGTTCAGAAGCCATTGAGAGAAAACATTCATTTGTGTATGCACCTGCTGTTTATGCAGCGAAGGGGAAAGACTGCCTTATTGTGATACAGGCTGAAACGAGGGAAGACTCTGAGTGCTTAAAATGTAAATTTAGAGAAATGCGCAACCCTCAAACAAATATTATAGTGGAAAGACACTATTTTACATGAGATCAAAAGCCTGGTGAAACTTTTGCAGCATATATAACTGGCTTGAGAAACAAGTCAAAAACGTGCAGATTTGGTGATCTGACAGATGAGTTGATAAAAGACAAGCTTGTGTGTGGTGCTGATGCAGTGAGAAAGATTTTGCTTTGAGACAGTGATTTAACTTTAAGCAAAAACACAGAGATTTGGCAGATATATGATCTTATAAAGTACACGAATATGCTTATGAATGATAAAAACATGCTTGCACTTCTTCCAGCATGCATGTTGATAGTATGCAGCACACTATGGTTGACATTTGGACCCATCAGAATCATAGTTTCTTTGGTGTCACCACCCACTGGATCAACTGTGACACATTTCAAAGAAAGCCAGCTGCTTTGTCATGCTGCAAATTACAGGGAAGGCATACATATGATCTTATAGCAACAACTCTTGAGAGCATTCCCATCAAGTACAACATAGATCAAAAGCTGTGTAAAACAATTACTGACAAGACAACAATTTTGTAAAGGCTTTCACTGTCTTCTCAGAATGTGAGAGATTTGACACTACAAGCATTCTGTCCCTAGATAAGGATGATGATGATGGTGAAGTGATTTACAATAGCATTAGAGCCATGATGAGTCAGTCAGGGCAAAGCAAGAACACCTATTCACTGCCTCCCCATCTGAGATGTGCAGCACACAGATTCACTTCATAACACTGAAAACTCAAACACTGAAAATGAGAAAACTTCATAATATAGAAGTCCAAAACACTGAAACTTCAAAACACTGAAAACTCAAACACTACACTTAGTGTAGTGAATTTCAATCTTGGAGTTGATATATATAAGTAGCAGGGGGTGTGGGGGGGGTGCAGGGGGGCTTGCCCCCCATCTTACACTTGGTGGAAAGTGCTATGATTTATGTTGTTTAAACTCAGTATATGTATGATATGTATTTTCAGTGTTTTGAGTTTCAGTGTTTTGAGCTTTCAGTGTTATGAAGTGAATCCGCAGCACACACATTGAATCTAGTTGCCATGCAAGGTGCTGAATCTGCTTGTAATGATGCATAGTATAAAAAGATCATGAGAAGCACCATGGCCAAATGCTATGCTGCTTGGAACAAGGCTAGTCACAGCATACAAGCTGCTGAGGTGGCACGAAATAAGTGTGATTGGCATTGATTATTCCCAATGCAACATGATGGGATCCCATTTTCAACACAATGTTGAGACTTCACCTCATTGCAACTCAGTGAAGGCTTGATGAATGAGATATGTGAACAGATTGGAATTGTCAGCTTCAGACCTGCGGAAATTACCTTTGTTGCTGAGTTTGTGCAAGTAATGCAGCCCCTGACAATGGCTCTGAACATCCTGCAGTCATGAAAAGCTTCATGGGAATCCTGATCCCCACTATTATGTGCCTGAAAAACAAGTTGTCCAAAGTCAGGCAGTCTGTGAAGCTTGTTGTGCCGCTAGTTGATGCTCTTCTTAAAGGCAACGAGGCTCATTTCAATCATCTTCTTGAGTGTGAAGAGCTCATTTGGCTATCATAGTGCATCCACAGTTCCATTTGCAATGGATGGACACTGAAGAGCAGAAACTCTGAGGCAAGGCTCTGCTCCTTGATGGCATGCAGAAACTGGATGAACCTGCACATGGGTTATCTGAAGCTTCTGCATTAACTGCTGAAGACAGCTTCTTCAGCTTCAAAGGGTCGACCCCAGCCAATGTCAGCATATCTTCTCAAATGGACATGTATCTGGCTGACCCTTCCAGAAAAATATCTTCTTCTCTCAACAATTACCCTGTAGTTCAAGAAGATATTTCTGAACACTAATACAGCTCTGCCATCTAGTGCATCTGTTGAACGCCTGTCAGTCTTGGTGGACAAGTGCTAACTGCAAGAAGAAATAGACTCACTGACGAACACTTTGAAAAGTTGCTCCTTCTTCAAGTCAACAGAAATGTGTAGTCATTGTGAACAGTTATATAAAGTGATATTTTGCTTGACATTGTATTAACAGTCTTGTTAGACTTATATGACATTTTCTGTAAGCATTTCTGCATCCTCAGTATTAGTTTTAGCAGATTAGCCTAATGTACATTGTTGAAAATTTGATGGGTTGTAACTTGTTATGGGTCTTGTGTTGCTGGCTGTGCGTACTTTGGTTTAAGTATTACATTGTGACTCTGTGACTATAAAGACTAGCCTGTGGGACTTTGTAACCTGCAAAATCCTATTCATCATTATTGTAACACTGTGTATACAACTTTAATACACTCATATTCATGTGCAGTAAGCATGCATTCCTCACACACAAGTACTATGTGAATAAATCTGAATATAAGAATTGATAAACTATACTTATGTAAAAGTAACTCAACAGTAACTAGTTACTTTAGTTAGTAACTAGTAATAGTAACATATTACTGTTTTAGAAAAGTAATAAGTAATAGTAACATTACTTTCACTTAAAAGTAACTAGTAATAGTAACTTATTACTTTTATAAGCAACTAGCACAACGCTGTCACTAAGAGAGAATACGGAGTTATAGAGATGTAGAAAGCTGCTCGGAATTCCTTTGCTCCAAATGTGTTTCTGAATCTCCTGGTCCTCATATAATGTAGTTACCATTTATAGCAATCTGGCTAGTTTTACTTAGAAGTCTGGGGGTGATATTGAAGACCATTTCTAAGGTAAAGCATTTCAGCAGCTCCACTGTGGAGCAGTGGTTGGATTTTTAACACCAAATCAACAGATAACTTGGTACACCCTTAACTGCATTGATCTAATTCTCAGTCCTACTTTGAGCAGGACTGTGAGAAACACTCTGTAAGTTAACTGGAGAACAGGTTTCACCCAGCTGGGAGAGGTGCTGTGCCATAAGTCTCATTTTTGATGGTTGCTATGGTGATGATTTGTACTGCTGCAACATATTTAAATGCTGTTTGTTTGTTTGTCTTTTCGGCTTTTCCTGGTTAGGGGGTCACCACAGCGGAACTCCGGTCTGCTAATGATTCGCAGTAGATTTTTATGTTGCTGAGTTGTCAGCCCGATGCCCAGCCTTCAGCGAAGGCACTCCCATTCATGCACGTCTTTCGGAGGCCACTCGACCACGGGAAGGACATGCAGACTCCACACAGAAAGCACTCCAGCCGAGAATTGAACAGGAGAACCTCTTGCTGTGAGGCAACAACACTACCGCTGTAAATGGCATATTTCCTCTTCTGCCCTTGTCCTTGTTGCCAGGCAAAGGATGGCAGATTGCATTAGGCAGATAATTTTCTAATCATTGTGACCATCAGGCGTCCACCCCACCTCCTCTAGTGTCCCATTCATTCTCCCAAGGTCGATGGACAAGTGACAGGAAAGGTGCAGTCCTTTGTTGGCAACTGGGCATTTTTTTTTTAATGATTACATTTTCCTCAGTGTGTATAGCTTCTGAGGTACAAGGATTTCACACATAATGGACATTTTCTGAGTGATTGATCTGCACCCTTTGTGAGTGGTATCCCCTCAGTCAGCACTGACACCCTTGAAACAAGTACCTCTATTGAGTTGAGGTACCCTTTGGGTATTCTAAGTAGTGATCGTGCCTCAGGTATGCACCCCAAAGTTCCCCTAGAAATAGAGAGAGCAGAGAAGGATATTACACTGATCCTGTTGCCTTGGCACTTCTCTCCCTCCCTCTCTGTCTCTCCCTAGCTACCTCTTCTAGTGTCCAAACAACAAACTGAACCCGAGACATATGGGACACAGTCAGAGCTTTACCTTCTGTGCCACAGACTTGGCTAATCAGCATAACTTTTGTCAGCCTACAGCAGCCTTTTGTTTTGGTAATGTAAGCTTTGCTGAAAGAAGATGATTTTTAGCAGAACAGCCACATTCATGGTGATGGAGAGCAGAGCCCTGGAGATGCAGAACAAAACCTTGGAGATGGAGAGAGAAAACTTTGGATAGACAACAGAACACTGGTGATGGACAGCAGAACCCTATGAGTTGAATGCAAGAACTCTGGGGTGAGGAGCAAAATCCAGAGTATGGAGAGAACAGCCCTCAAAATGGAAACCATGCAATGGACTGGAATCATGTGAACTCTTTTTTTTTTTTTCACTGAATCTATGTTCGAATGACAAAGAGTATTAATGCACTAAAGATTGAAGCAGAAAGAATATTTCTAACTGGGGAAAGAAGCTCAGGTCTGATTTTAGTGACTTTAAAATCTGGATTCCTACCCTGAAAATGTACTATAAGCCAGTTCATAGCACTCAGAGGGTGAAGCAGTGTGACAGGACTCTGAAATCCTTAGAAACATGTAAAAAACAGCACTCATAGAGATGGCTACAGATACAGTCAATACTGTTACTCAGTGTTCCCTGCAGGCAGTGACTCTGGGAGAAATAGCAGTGAATGTCTGACAGGAATAGAAGTAACCACGGCACTGTACCATTGGAAAATATTAGCCTGTTTCTTTTTTTTTTTTTTTTTTTTTGCATGAGACCTCCAAGCTGTTTACAGCAATTCCACTCATCCAGTTTAAAAGAATCACTATCAAAGACAAGTAACAGAAAGTTGAAGGGTCCATCATTGTTTAATATGTAGGAATTATTACAAAGGCATTCTACAGCACAGGAATATATATGTAAGACTTACTAGTAAAATTACTGAAATAAACAGTCCTATATTCATTTGAATGAAGATATTAGTTGAGTTAGTTACGAAATAAATTTCATGTTTATAAAAGAAATAGCTTTCTTAGCCTTGCAAAATATCTGGCACGTGAAGACATTTCAAATAAATATTTCAAAAGTGTAGTTTGCATTAAGGTCACCTGCCTATCTCAACATGTTATGTAATATTTATAAATAGGGCGTTTTACTTGTCTGCTGCTTAGACAGAGAGAAAGCATTTTGAAGATTAAACAGCTCTACAATGGCTTCAGACAAAACTGAGTATGAAGTACACGTTACAACAGGTAACATTTTCGGAGCAGGTACCTTTGACACGGTCTACATCACCCTAGCTGGTAAGAAAGGAGACAAAATAATAAAGATCCCAAGGACCAGAGTGAGCTTCTCAGAGAGTGTAAGTGCCTCTAGCAAAAGTCTGTATCTGCAATGTTTTCTTAAGTTACTTTTCTTATCTTTTGTTTAAAACTGCTTTTTTTTATTTCTTAATGAATATTTCAATTTACACCAAGCAGTTTAAAGTTAAAATATCCAAACATTATGTGTATAAGCAGCCAATAAAAACACAGTGAAGAAATTGATGGAGTAGATGTTTTGCAAAGTACAAGCTCCCTCATAATAGAAACAAACACGGCAGGAAGGCATTCTGTGCTCAGTAGACTGTAAAAATCAAACATTAGGAGTGTCAAAATAAAGACCAAGCAGTGAAAATAGGTGGTCACAGAACAAGAAGTGTATGTTGATATGTTCCCTGATGTGAAGCCAAATATCATTTTTTTTTTCAAATTTTACTCTAGTGCAAACACAAGAAATTTGTAGAGTTAAAAAAAACACATTCTTTTGTCTATGTTCATGTTTTGGGTGTAAATTTGTACCAATCTGCAGTCTCACTTTTGAAATAAAATCAAAGCTGGGGTTTCTACAATCCTGGGAAAAAGAAATCGGTATGGTAGACAAACTGTCCAAAGAACAGACTGACAGAGTAGTACTATTCAAACATGTATACATGGTGTTGGGTGGACTTCTGAAACTGTTATGGCTGTTGATGCACTTAAAAAAAAAAAAGAAAAACCCATCAGCATCAAATATAACTCATATGTCGATGTAACACATATGTCAGGGTAACGGTGAAGGTAATGTTTTTGGAACAGCATGGATAATGAGTCATGCAGTCATGAAAAGAAGGAATGTGGCAGCAGTTAGAGTTGAACCCTGATACACTCTCACATGTCATCAGTAATTAGACGTTTCACTCTCGGTATGCAGGTGTTTCTGTTTATTAGATACAAATATGCAAATCTGCTCCAGTGAGAAACTCATTGTAATTCTGGTACACATTACAAATATTTAAGCAATACAACATTCTGAGTAACAAAACCCTTTTCATGGCATTAGGGCCTGAGTCCAGGTGTCTGCACATCCTTTTGTCATTTTGCTTTGTGTAGAAAATGGTTTTCATGCCACATGATGTTGTGCATTTTTTCTGTTTTACTGAGGGACTTCTGGGGTATAATCCACCTATCATGGTTGAAATTAATAATGCTGTGCTTAGAGCTACAAAAACACAATTTTCAGTTAGCATTTATTAATAGCAACCAAGATCTCATTTAGGATTGTGGACAGTATTTCAAGAGTGCTTTGGGTTACCGCAAGTCACATATCCCCTGTTCAAAGATAAATTCAAATGATACAACCCATACTTCATAGTGCCAGATTGTGTGTGTGTGTGTGTTGTATAAACTATGTGTATGTTTTGTGCATGCACATGTATGTGTGTGTTTGTTGTGCATGAAGGTTTGTGTGTATAGTCTGTGTATCTGTGAGAGTGTGTGTGTCTGTGTGTGTGTGTGTGTGTGTGTGTGTGTGTGTGTGTGTTGTTTAAACTATGTGTATGTTTTGTGCATGCACATGTACGTGTGTGTTTGCTGTGCATGAAGGTTTGTGTGTATAGTCTGTGCATCTGTGTGTGTGTGTGTGTGTGTGTGTGTGTGTGTGTGTGTGTGTGTGTGTGTGTGTGTGTGTGTGTGTGCTTTTGTGTACATGTGCATGTACATGTGCATGTGTGTAAAGCCTCTGTATGTGTATGTGTATGTGTTTGTATTTCTACGGGTGTGCAACTGTGTCTCTGCATCTCTGTGTAAGTGTCCATAAGTATGTATGTATGTGTGTGTATATGTGAGCACATGTATATTTATGTCTATGTCTCTATGTGTTTGTGTGTGCATGTGTGTGTGTGTGTGTGTGTGTGTGTGTGTGTGTGTGTGTGTGTGTGTGTGTGTGTGTGAGTGTGTGTGTGTATAGTACATCTGCATGTGTATGCATGTATGTGTATCTCTCTCTGTATTTTTGTGAATGTGCATGTGTGTGTGTCTGTGTATGTCTGTGTAATTGCCCATAAGTATATGTGTGCCTGTGTTTGTGTGTGTGTGTGTGTGTGTGTGTGTGTGTGTGTGTGTGTGTGTGTGTGTGTGTGTGTGTGTGTGTGTGCACGTGCACATGTGTACCTGTCTGCCTGAAAATGTGTGTGTTGGATGGGATTGCATACAGTAGGAGAGGCACCAGGCACCTTTATGCATAGACTATGCTCTCTCAGCATTACAGGAGAGCTACTCAGCTTTAGGAATCACAGTCCTGCCACAGCACAAGACCTTACACATAATGTGCTTCCCCTGTACAGGACTGCAGACTATGTGTATGCATGCATGGGGAGAGCTACTCAGCTTTAGGAATCACAGTCCTGCCATACCACATGACCTTACGCATAATGTGCATCCCCTGTACAGGACTGAAGACTATGTGTATACATGCATGAGGAGAGCTACTCCACTTTAGGAATCACAGTCCTGCCACACCAGAAGACCATAAACATAATGTGCATCCCCTGTACAGGACTGCAGACTATGTGTATGCATGCATGGGGAGAGCTACTCCACTTTAGGAATCACAGTCCTGCCACACAAGAAGACCTTACACATAATGTGCATTCCCTGTAGAGGACTGCAAACTATGTGTATGTATACATGTGGCTAAGTTTAACTTATAGGCAGCATTTCTGTTTTTGGAGTGACTTACATTGTACATTTAGGTAGGTTTGTGTTTTTGTAGTGTATGATATTATTCGATATTACATTGTACATTTAGGTAGGTTTGTGTTTTGTAGTGTATGATATTATTCGTTATTACATTGTACATTTAGGTAGGTTTGTGTTTTTGTAGTGTATGATATTATTCGTTATTACATTGTACATTTAGGTAGGTTTATGTTTTTGTAGTGTATGATATTATTCGTTATTACTTTGTACATTTAGGTAAGTTTGTGTTTTTTGTAGTGAATGATATTATTCCTTATTTAATGATAAGGCCATGTTGAACTTATCTGCTACATTGTTTTGATGCAGGTCAATGTGACTGTATCTAGGTTGTTCTTACCCAGATGGAGTCATGTTGTTGATATAACCTTGTTACTGTCCATGTCTTACATTTGTGATTATTACTAGATAAACTCTGTAAGGCCTTTTCTTTTAGTAAGTCTCCTGATGTTTAGAACACCATATTGTGAAATCTGGAGGAATTATTCTGATCTCCTTGACTGCAGATTGATGGAAAGTTTTGAGTAGTATTATTTACCCGAAGCTCCATATTTTATTCTGGGATGCAAGCACTCACTCACTGCAGCTTGATAATTTTGTATGTTTTGTTATTATCTATCTCCAGGCAGGAGATGTATATCCTGGACATGTTATTTTAATTAATGCCCCTTGAAAACCAGCACCTAATGAGTGGTCATCTGATAACAACCTTTATCTGTGGCATATTTACTGTAATCATGGCTTTACACAGAAGAGCAGTCTGTCTGTACTTGTGACCAACAGATACATTTTACATGTAGTGAGGCCTGAAACCTGCCACTTAGTTTTCACCATTTCAGGTATCACTGACTTGCACACACACTATTTGCTGATGTCACAGTTAACCATCTCTTCACATCATAAGCCAAATATGATCATCTAGATAACTTTACCAGTGTGCGCCAGCATTATTATTATTAAAAATGCTATAATTAGATTTGTATAAAACACATTTAAGCATGACAGTAATTTATCTCCTGGAAAGAAATAAACAGAAATATGGATATTCTATCAGTTAAATATTGCAATAGTTATTTATCCTATTTAACCTATAGTAACCTCATGTGGCTTCTTCTCAATTAATAACTTTTTCAAAAAGTTCTTTCATTAGTTACCTTGTGGAGCAGAGGGATAAAGCCCTTAATGTGTGCCACAGGTGGCCTTTGTTCAATTGGTGGGGCCACAGAGTGAGGATGGGAGTGAGTGGCCAATGTCAACTCACCCATCCTGGGAGGAGGGAGGCAACCTAAGGTCAGTGCAATAAGCAGTGTACCAGCCTTGTGAGCTGCCTGCTGCACATGCTATAGGCAGCCTAAGGTCAGTGCAATAAGCAGTGTATGAGCCTTGTGAGCTCCCTGCTGCACATGCTATGGGCAGCCTAAGGTCAGTGCAATAAGCACCGTATGAGCCTTGTGAGCTCCCTGCTGCACATGCTATAGGCAGCCTAAGGTCAGTGCAATAAGCAGTGTACCAGCCTTGTGAGATCCCTGCTGCACATGCTATGGGCAGCCTAAGGTCAGTGCAATAAGCAGTGTACCAGCCTTGTGAACTCCCTGCTGCACATGCTATAGGCAGCCTAAGGTCAGTGCAATAAGCAGTGTACCAGCCTTGTGAGCTCCCTGCTGCACATGCTATGGGCAGCCTAAGGTCAGTGCAATAAGCAGTGTACCAGCCTTGTGAGCTCCCCGATGCACATGCTATAGGCAGCCTAAGGTCAGTGCAATAAGTAGTGTACCAGCCTTGTGAGCTCCCTGCTGCACATGCTATGGGCAGCCTAAGGTCAGTGCAATAAGCAGTGTACCAGCCTTGTGAGCTCCCTGCTGCACATGCTATAGGCAGCCTAAGGTCAGTACAATAAGCAGTGTACGAGCCTTGTGAGCTCCCTGCTGCACATGCTATAGGCAGCCTAAGGTCAGTGCAATAAGCAGTGTATGAGCCTTGTGAGCTCCCCGATGCACATGCTATAGGCAGCCTAAGGTCAGTGCAATAAGCAGTGTACAAGCCTTGTGAGCTCCCTGCTGCACATGCTATAGGCAGCCTAAGATCAGTGCAATAAGCAGTGTACCAGCCTTGTGAGCTCCCTGCTGCACATGCTATGGGCAGCCTAAGGTCAGTGCAATAAGCACCGTATGAGCCTTGTGAGCTCCCTGCTGCACATGCTATAGGCAGCCTAAGGTCAGTGCAATAAGCAGTGTACCAGCCTTGTGAGCTCCCTGCTGCACATGCTATAGGCAGCCTAAGGTCAGTGCAATAAGTAGTGTACCAGCCTTGTGAGCTCCCTGCTGCACATGCTATATGCAGCCTAAGGTCAGTGCAATAAGCAGTGTACGAGCCTTGTGAGCTCCCTGCTGCACATGCTATAGGCAGCCTAAGGTCAGTGCAATAAGCACCGTATGAGCCTTGTGAGCTCCCTGCTGCACATGCTATAGGCAGCCTAAGGTCAGTGCAATAAGTAGTGTACCAGCCTTGTGAGCTCCCTGCTGCACTTGCTATGGGCAGCCTAAGGTCAGTGCAATAAGCAGTGTACCAGCCTTGTGAGCTCCCTGCTGCACATGCTATGGGCAACCTAATGTCAGTACAATAAGCAGTGTATGAGCCTTATCATCTCCCTGCTGCACATGCTATGAGACACTTAGCCAGCAGGTTACATGTGTGTTGAAGTCTATATGCACCTCCTGAGGGCTGCTGCTTGAGAGACAGCAGGTGTGAGGGCCACAGTCCTGGCAGCAGTACGATATCCTCAGCCTTCTTACCTTACTACTGCAAGGCTCTGTCCACTCTCCCCTTTTCTTCTTGTTATTCATCAACTTGGTTCCAGCTGACCATCCTTACTTACCCATAATCCTATATGCTGATGAGATGTTTATATCTCGTACTTCCTGTACAGTTATTACCCATAACTCTATATGCTGATGAGATGTTTATATATCATACTTCCTGTACAGTTATTACCCATAATCCTATATGCTGATGAGATGTTTATATCTCATACTTCCTGTGCAGTTATTACCCATAATCCTATATGCTGATGAGATGTTTATATCTCATACTTCCTGTGCAGTTGTCAAACATCAGCTACAAGAAAACATGTTCCAGTTTTCCAACTGGCTAACTCAATGGAAACTATTCTTAATAAGTGGTACAGTGAATTATCTTCTGTTTAAACTGTGAGCTTTGGCAGGTTAAGACCTGCATGCTATCAACTTGAATGCATAAGTGAAGCTAAGTAACTTTTATCTGCACTTTTTAAAGTAATTTGTGTTGCATTGAGGAATATCTAGCTGGAAGCTGTGACTCTGTTTTTCAGTAGGTTGCCACCCACCCTCTCTGTTTTTGTGTTGGTGTTAATCTTGGTGGCTTTGAAACTGCCCACCCCTCTTGTAAATTTTCACTTGGATACTCCTCCTGGGCCCATCTCATTTGCTCACTCAAAAAAAAAAAATGTATATGCTTTTACTGTATTTGTGTTTCTTCCTACTTTATTTTGCTTTTGCGTCATCTTAAAAGTACTCAATTGTATTTATTACTGCTTGGTGTAACTCACTCTAAGCCTTTTAGTTTAAGCATTTGGGCTTCAGACCAGTTGTTTTATATTAGGAAGGTTTGTGCTCTGCACTGTAGTGGCAGGACAGGTAGCTTACATCCTTCTAAGTTGGGAACTGCTGATTGAGGGCTCAGTGTTTGTTATTCTAAAAGTGTATTAATTCTGGTTTAAGCACTTGGGCTTCAGGCCAGTTATTTTACATTAAGAGGGTTTGTGGTCTGCACTCTTGTGGGAGGAGAGGCTGGACTCTGCCCTTCTGAGCTGGGAATTTCTGGTTAAAGGCTTAGAGTGCCTGCATATTTGAACTGCTTCTTACTAAATTGGTACACCTTGTTTGCTGTAGCATAGACTAGATCCAGGCCTGCTGAATCTAGCTTTGTTTGTATAACTTGAGCACTAATCCAGGCATTCTTTAAAGTATTCAATTGTATTTATTACTGCTTGGTAGTAACTTGATTAAAGTGTAGCTATCATTCTAAGTCTTTTGGATTAAGCACTTGGGCTCAGACCAGTTGTTTTACATTAGGAAGGTTTGTGGCCTGCACTGTGGTGGCAGGACAGGTAGCTTACATCCTTCTAAGTTGGGAACTGCTGATTGAGGGCTCAGTGTCTGTTATTCTAAAAGTATATTAGTTCTGGTTTAAGCACTTGGGCTTCAGGCCAGTTATTTTACATTAAGAAGGTTCGTGGTCTGCACTCTTGTGGAAGGAGAGGCTGGACTCTGCCCTTCTGAGCTGGGAATTTCTGGTTAAAGGCTTATAGTGCCTGCATATTTGAACTGTTTCTTACTAAATTGGTACACCTTGTTTGCTGTAGCATAGACTAGATCCAGGCCTGCTGAATCTAGCTTTGTTTGTATGCTTGTTTGCTTGTTATTTCCCTGAAATGCTAATTCCACCTAAAACACGGCTTTTCAGCGCTTCTGTGGATCCCTAGTGACATCTGCATTGCTTACTGTACTTATTTCCTTGTTTCAATTGAAAGAAAGTTACTGTTTGTCATTTTTGCATTTAAGTTACCTGTAGCACATTGCATTTAAGTTAC
Organism: Protopterus annectens; assembly: GCF_019279795.1. Taxonomy (NCBI): domain Eukaryota; kingdom Metazoa; phylum Chordata; order Ceratodontiformes; family Protopteridae; genus Protopterus; species Protopterus annectens. The sequence continues at coordinate 1,196,123,876 of NC_056737.1, forward strand.
CTGGCACTTGCTCACTAAAGCAATTATATAAGTCAGCACTAAAAAATTAAAAGCACTACATCCTCACAAACTCCCCTTGAGTACCTTGTTCCCCATTGGCCCTTTTTTTCAATTATAAAGGAATTCCCAATACTATTCTAGCATGTCTAAAGGTCAGTTGTCAATCTCCTCTCCGGTCCAGCTGGTGAATCTGGGAATCTTGAGGCAATGTTACAACTGCCTCATGTACACAGACAACCCTCTCCTCTTCCCAACAAATTCCAACACATGTGAGAGATGCAACCATATAGCCAAACTGGAGGCTAAGCTCTCTCAACTCAGTACTAGCAAAACCTGTCAGGAGGAGAAGGAAACCACACTCACTACAATTCCAGTCTCACATAGACCTACCACGACAGCAAACCAAACACATAAACACACAAAAACATACTCGGAGGCTCTAAATAAAAATCTGCCTAAGCAGCAGAGACCTCCAAAGCAGACACCCAAGCAACCGCTACCACAAAACAAAACACATGCAACACATAGCTCACAAAGCCAGTGTGCCAAACAGTCACAGCCCTTAAGCTAAACAACACACCTGATACACTTGTAATAGGTGACTCTATCATCAGGCACACCGACGTCCCGCTCACCAGGCTGAACAAGGAGAAGGTCACGGTGAGCTGCCTGTCGGGCGCTAGGATCTGCCACATAACACAAGCACTCAGGTCACTCCAAGGCAAGTACAAATATGACTCAGTCATTGTCCATGCTGGTGTGAATGACCTAAGACGTACCTCCCTGGACTACATGAAAAGAGACATAGAGGAGCTCTCTGAGCATGTGGTCCAGGCAGGTATGACCCTGACCTTGAGTAGCATCTCACCCTCACCAAGAATGATGCCACAATATGAAAACAAGATGATCAATTTCAACAATTGGCTTATGTATTGGTGTCATTCAAAGGGGATCCAATGCCTGTCAGCCTGGGATGACATGCTCGACAAGCCATGATGCTTCGCTAGGGACAGCTTACACCTGTCACCCCTGGGCTTTCGGATATTGGCAAAGGCTCTTGCTACCCCCATAGTGCCTTTTTTAGGCAAGGCTCAAAAGACAAACCCACCTCCATAGGTATCACAAGGGATAAGAAACTAAGAGTAATGCTACTCAATGCCAGAAGTCTAAACCTCAAGATGCATGCACTTGAAACTCTCCTTAGCATGGAGAACATCGATATCTGTGCAGTAACAGAAACCTGGTTCAAGGCACCCGAGAGCACCCCAGCACTACCAGGTTATACCTCATACCATGCTTTTCAGCCCCAAAACTTGGACCAAACCAGAAAGGGAGGGGGAGTATCAATATTCATCAAAGATACCCACACCTCCAGGTGGGTGGCACAGCACGAAGCATCAGAGACTATCCATGTGCAACTAACAGTGGGTAAAACTGCCTTCCAGTTTATAACCTGCTACAGACCACCCTCCCAAACCCAGGAACCCCACTCGGCCTTCCTGAGAACACTGGAAAATATGAAGGTCTCTCCAAACACCATTATATTGGGTGACTTCAACTACCCAAACATAGACTAGGAGCATTACTCTAGCTCCAACAACCTAGTTCAAAGGTTCCTAGAATTTATAAACTCAAATGCTATGGAACAACTTGTTACCACTCCCACAAGAGGGGAAAACATACTGGACCTGATCATCACCAACATGGGGACTCTATGCTCCAGACCAGAAGTGTATTCCTCACTGGTAAGATCAGACCATAAACTAATCTCACTGGATTTTCACATTCCCACCCCACCCCCTGCCCAGAAAACCACAGTGAAAAACTTCTCTGAAGCAAATTTCACACTCCTCAAAACTGAGGTGGAATCCTTCAAAGCCCCCGGGCCTGTGGAAAATACGGCCCAGACAGCAGAATCCTTTATAAACGCATTCTATGAACACCTTCAGGAATGCATGGATCATGCAATCCCAAATAAAACCAAGACCCAATCCTCCAAAGGCAGACATCCTGTCTGGTGGACCCCAGCCATAAACAAACTATACAATAGAAGGAGGAAGCTACTACATGATAGAGCAAAATCCCAAAAGGGGAAGGCATCTCTGATCAGTGTTAGCAAAAAACTACGGGCACTCATAAAATCGTCTAAGGCCAGCTTGAGAGGAAAATTGCACAGGACACTAAGGATAATCACAAGGCTTTCTTTAGTTATGTTAGGAACCTGGGTGGGAATTCCCAGATATGCTCAGAATTAGTCCAAAATGACAAAAAATACACCGAACCCACAGACATTGCCAACATCCTAGCTGACAGGTTCAGCGCAAACTCCCCCCCCCCCCCCAAAGGGGAAATATTTATCCCAGCAGAGTGCTGCCCCCCTGACATCTCAGATGCTCAGGTTAGAGCCTCCCTCTCCAAATCAAAAAACACAGCATCAATGGGACCAGACGGTGTCCCGGGCTGCGTCCTACATGAACTCCAAGAAGAGCTAAACCCAAACATAAAACTACTGTTCAATCTCTGCCTTACCACAGGATATGTACCCAAAGAGTGGCGTACAGCAACAGTGGTCCCTCTCCACAAAGGTGGTGCCTCAATGGATCCTGGAAACTATCGCTCCATAAGCCTGACTAGCTTGGTCTAAAAAGCTATGGAAAGGATCATCATGGACCCCATAAAAAAGATATTGGGGACCTACAGACACTGGATCCTACCCAGTTCGGCTTTGTTAAGGCAGATCCTGCCTCTTAAACCTGTTCGATTTCTTTGAAACAGTCACCAAGGCCATTGACGAGGGGAAGGTGGTCCACACAGCCTACCTGGACCTCGCAAAAGCCTTCGATATATTACCCCACTCTGGCATTATAGATAAGCTCACCAGCTTAAATATAAACCCCTATGTCACTAGATGGGTTGCAAACTGGCTCAAGGACAGAACCCACATGGTTAGAATTGCTGGAGCCATGTCAGACTCCAAACAAGTTACAAGTGGCATCCCACAAGGCTCAGTCCTGGGACCTCTCCTGTTTGGTATATATTTCTCGGAGGTACAGACCAACACGGAAGGACTGTGGCTGACCAAGTTCGCAGATGACTGCAAACTGGGCACTGTAAATGACTCTTCAGCCAACACAAGCATCCTCCAAAAGGGCCTCATAGAAACAGACAACTGGTGCCAGAGCCATGGCCTCAAGCTAAGCACCAAAAAGTGTATTGTCATCCCCTTTGGCAAAAACAAAGTGCCCACAAATTACCACATAGGTGGTAATCCATTAAGTACAGAAGAAGTAATTAGGGACCTGGGGACCCAAGTTGATAGCAATCTCTCATTTGACAACCATGTGGCCAAAGTGATTAGAAAAACATTTTATATAGCCCACCTAATCATGAAGGGATTCACATCTAGATCAGGGGAGGTCATCGTGCCTCTTTACTCATCCCTCATCAGGCCCATAATTGAGTACAATGCCCCTTTTGGGATGTACCTTACCAGACACCTACAGCAACTGGAAAGACACCAAAAGTACCTCACCAAGAGGATCAAAGGGCTCAAACAGATGCCATATGCTGCCCGCTCCAGCTCTACTCAGTAGCATACCGCCTGATCAGAGGCGATCTGTGCCTGACGTATAAAGCCATGTCCAACCCGGAATTAATGGACATGCTGCACCTCAGAAAATCCAAATCCCATCAAGCTATGTGCTCAAGAGACTTGAACCTCAGCACTGAAATAAATAGGACATGCTGGAGGGACAGATTCATAACCCAAAGGCTCCCTTCACTCTGGAATAAAATCCCAGTCCAGGTTAGGCTGAGTCCCTCATTGACTCTCTTCAAGAGGAATCTTGATGAGTGGATGAGGGATCGTAGGTTTACCCCGGGTATCACTTCTGTGTCACTGTTAGATAGAGGCACAGTATACTAACCTCGGAAAAGGGCATAGCAAAATTAATTTAAAATGGGTGGCGAAAGCCAAACACACTCTGGCTAGGCTTATAAATGCCCTAGGGCAGAAAGCCTAGTATGAACCGATGAACCTATGAACCTATAAATATATATATATATATATATATATATATATATATATATATATATATATATATATATATATATATATATATATATATATATATATATATATATATATATATATATATATATATATATATATATATATATATATATATATATATATATATGTGTGTGTGTGTGTGTGTGTGTGTATGTGTGTGTGTGTGTGTGTGTGTGTGTGTGTGTGTGTGTGTGTGTGTGTGTGTGTGTGTGGGTGTGTGTGTGTGTGTGTGTGTGTGTGTGTGTGCCCAGCCACTAACAAATAACTCTCAATGACCAAACCCACCCCAAAGACCACAACACATTTCCAGTACTAAGGGATGTGGCTAGATCAACATCTTAACTTCCAATATCATGTTTGGCTAAGAAATGGAAAAATCAATTCACAATTGTTTATATCTACTATGATTTTTCACTTTCTCTCCTCAAACAAGAATTGCCAGTGGCAAAGTTATACTTTTCACACAGCTTGAATATGGGCTTCCCCTCTGCTTCTTAGAAGCTTTTGCCAACAACACGTGCAGATTCATAACACTGTCAGCAAAGACACAACAGTGCTGCCAGGCCCTTGCCAAAGCTGCATGGCTACCCATCACTCATAGAATAAAACTTTTAATACTGTCTTTACTTTTCAAACTTATTAACCTTCAATGTTTCTACTTCTTTGAAAATGGGTTACATTAGCCCAGTGGACTTTCCTGGTTAACAAACTACAATAAATAAATAAATAAATAAAATAAAACCTCCCTCCAGACACTATAACAAAACTACACTGCACAGATGATAGTTTCAACATCCCTGCCCCACAGGTCTGAGAATTCCTTCCTACCTCTCTTAAAGAAAACTTATACTTTAAGGTATTCAGAAAATACACTGTCTGCTATTGTTCCAAAACTGGTTCAGTCTTCTGATTTAATGCCAAACTCTCTTCATACACAAACACCTACACAAACTGAACCCCTTCCCTTCAATGCCCACTTCTATATTTAAAACACTTATCCCAGTCACTGATGTCCAGTTCAATAATCAGACATACACTACTATCTCTCTCACTCTTGCTGTCTGTGCTGATAATGCAACTCTTTAATCTCAATACATAAGTACGTCTTCAGTGATAACTTCGCCATTTTTCCTCCACCTTCTCCATATTCATTATTTTGATTGACTGGGCCCTTGTATCTAATTGTTTCATAACTGAATTATATTATATATCAAGTCATTCTGTTTTAAATGGACTCCTGTCGCACTTTATATTTTGATTTTATACCTTGTCATGTCTAGTTCTTATGCTTCCAGACTGAACCTGTAAATTGTACAGTGACCACTGTTCTAGCCTGGCCAACAACCTTGAAGTAGTGTTGCACTCTTAAAGTTCACTTTGCTATTTTTCTGCTGTGTTAAATAGTCTCTAGTGTTTCCCACTGAAATTAGGGAAGCTAGTAGCTGTAGCGTAGTCCAGATTTAGGCCTGCTGCTTCTAGAACTGTTTGTAATGGTTTGTCTGGTCTGAGCACATCTACCACATAATCTTGGATTGGAAGGGGCCTAGCTGCACTTTTGTGAGACAATTGTGTTTGATTGGAACCTGACTGGTAAAGGAAGACCACTCTATGGCTTGGAATAAACATCCCTATTGGTCCTTTTGAATTTTATTACAGTTTTTTTTTTCAAGTTTTAACTTCTGGTATTTAGGCTCTGCATCTGAGGAGGTTTTGCATTTTTGCACGTTGCACAGCACCGCTCACTACCGCTCAACTGTGTGCCAAGGACGGACAGTTAAATTTAACAAATGTTTCCTTAAAACACAGGCAGAAATATCTATTTCCAAGCTCCTCCGTGATCATTTCTAAAAAGCCACCAATGGCAACAGCTTTCAACCTAGCATTATGGAGTGTTGGGCTACCCCTGTTTTTCCTCCCAACCATGTTGACTTCGGCCTCCTGAGGCAGTGTAGCAAATGCCTCATATACACAGATAACCCTCTACTAATAACACAGTCTAGTGTACAGTGTGAGAGATGTATTTACACCAAGAATCTGAAATCCATGCTTTCTCTCACTAAAAACAGTAACAAGGAGAATGTTGTCAAATCACCCACCACTACATATTCACATAGTACCAGTACTCATAAGCATACCTCTACTTACACATCTACTCATACACATACCTCTATTCATACACATACCTCTACTTACACATACCACTACTCATACACATACCACTACTTACACATACCACTACTCATACACATACCTCTACTTACACATACCACTACTCATACACATACCTCTACTTACACATACCACTACTCATACACATACCTCTACTTACACATACCACTAGTTACACATACCACCACTCATACACATACCTCTACTTGCACAAACCACTACTCATGCACATAGTACTACTACTTACACATACCTCTACTTACATATACTACTACTCATACACATACCACTACTCATGCACATACATCTACTTACACATACCACTACGCATGCACATATCTCTACTTACACATACCACTAATTATAGAAATACCACTACTCATACACAGACCTCTACTTACACATACCACTACTCCCTAAAAAACCCCCCATACCTCTCACTACAT